>NC_090935.1:227185420-227492087 GCF_040938575.1 Ambystoma mexicanum
GTCCAATGGCATGACAGTGCTACGTAACTCATGCCTTCTTTAAAGACTGTGCTGCCAATATCAATCAAGGCTTGATCTAGGGTTAGACCATGTGATTTATGGATGGTGACTGTGTATGCTAGAGGCAGAGAAAACTGTTCTCTGCATACGCACATGTCTATGAAAACAAGGAATAGGGCTGCTGAGCGTCCTATCCTTTTAACTTCTGAATGTTTGTCAAAGTGAATATTGACAAACTGAATGCTGTTGTCATGTGGGTATGTCTGGAATCCAACAACTGTACCACGTGCTGCATTAACCAAAACTTGCTCCACGTCTAGGTTACACTTTAGCATAACTCTACAGTTTAAACACAATGTTAAAATTTTCTCTAAACCAGCTGTGCTAGAGATAGAGTTCTCTAAGGTATTTAGTCATGCTGTGGCTTGTTGATAGAAAGGTACTGTCATACCGTGCACATCTAGTTTGTCTGTGGAGTAAATTTGCGCTGGTTGTTGCATTTATTTTTTCAACATTGTTTCAATGAATTGTGCACAGCTTGCTAGAGTTGGCATTAAGGATATACAGTTTACATTTTTGTGTGCTAATTGTTCCATGACATCAGTAGCACATGTGTTATGCCCGTATAGCTCATGGATGCATCTGCTATTTAAGATAGACTTTGTTTCCCTAGAAAGTACACCAATACGAATGCTTATCAAAATGATGAATAGTTGAGGTCTGCAGACTGATGCATGTTTTCAGTTTGTTCTCTGTATTGGAAATGTTGCCACAGATTTACATTTCCTATGCTGCCAAGAGTTGTATGGCACAGTTTGTGTCCTAAGGTTTTGAAAATAGGTTCACCTTTTACTGGTGTTAATTGAAGAAGTTAATTGAAGATCTCTGAAAACAATAATGTGTTTTCCTCTAAAGAGTTCTTTGTAGTCTGTTTTAAGGACTTCTTGTAATCTGAGGTGAATCAATGCCAACATTAGGTTGGAGTCCATGCTCACCTCATCTATTAGGAGCATTTTCATTTGTTTCAAAACTCTGCATTTTGTTTTGGTGTTCTACTGGAAGGAGTAGCAATCGATGTAAAGTGACACCACCTTTGTTGTAGGCAGCTAAACCTGTGGGGCAGTTACAACAGCTGAAAACTTGTTGCTTGTCAGTTGTTGGAGAAATTTGATGATGATTTTTATTACGTATGTTTTGCCTGAACCAGCATGACCACTTACATATAGGAGTATAGGTTTATAGTTTTCACAGGTCCAAGTTTTAGTTTCATGCTGCATACCATGTTCGCTGCTCATTGTTTAGTTGTGATTTCAGTAGAGCAAAGTCTTCTGTAGATTGCTCATATTTACACATGGTGTTTTCTACTTCAGTCATGGCTAATTCTGCCTCATTTGTTATGAGTGGCTGTCCAAGTGGTTCTTGGCTTCCTGTAAGAGAAGGTTGACTGCTGTCAGGAATCTCTATGTTTTTTGTGCTTAAAGTTCTTCTTCTTGTTGGCGTTCATTGTCCAACATGTTTTTGTACTGTGTAAAGTTTATATCTGTTATAGTGCTTTCATTTGCGTTGTAAGCATATTCATAGGAGGCATGGGTGTCCAATAAATCTTCTTTTCTACATGGTTTAAAAAGTTGGAGTAGGCACATGTAGTACAGTTCTCTATTTATTTATTTTTATTTTTTTTTTATTTGTAAGGCGCCATACAGCCAAGGGCATCGAGGCGCTATTGCAAGAAAATGTCTTAGTTACAGGCCAAGGTGGACATGCTCGTGGGTTACAAGGAGCATGATTTACGTAAGGGTATATCAGACAACAGAATCAAGTTTCAACTTACATAGGTGCTGGTTTGCAAAAAGGGTGATGAACATAGTTGGCCAAGGGCCAGGTTGTACTATGTTGAGGAGTTTTTAATGATAGCGTCATATGATTAACCAGGCTGCATTTGGTAAGTTCTTAACCAAGCTGCCCTCACAATCTTTGACTATGTATTTATCTTTTTTCTCATCTGGTTTAATATTATTTTTGTATGATACATTTTGGCCTATGTGGTATCGGCATGTGGTTTCTAAAGCAGAATTCCTGTTTGGGTAGTATGTGTCCAATATTTTGTTTATCAAAATGTCCTGGCTGTTGGGGTCAGTTTTGGCTATTGTTTCTATGGGCCTCATTACGAGGTTGGCGGTAGCTGTGTCTGTAATACAGGCACGGCTGCTGCCGGTATTCTTTTTTCCAGCGACCAGAAATGGGCAATTACCAGGTCATTGTGGCCTTGCCGGACCCTGTATTTGCCTATTCCTGGGTGCCGGAAATATGCTTCCCCATTCCCATTTGAGCCCCATAGGGCTCAATGAGAATGGGGAAGGCAGAGGCACAGGCGCCGTTTATAACGGCGCCTGTGCATCTGACATGCTATGCCCGTGGGTGCCTTTAATTCCGTCAGGTCAGACCTGGTGGAAGGAAAGGCACCCACGAGCACAACTAGGAGTTTGCCAGTCCGGATACAACGGTACCAGCAAACTTACCGGTACCGTTGTATCCGGACCGGCAAGCTCGTAATGAGGCCCTATGTCTTGGTAAGATTTGAGAACTCTTTTTCTGGATGCAGCAGGACTAAGGCTTGGCCAGACAATGTTTTCAGATTTCAAATACAAGACAGTGCCGGTTTAACGGTCTGCGGATTCGTAGCTGCCACATTCTCTATTCGAGAGCATTATTATGCCAAAGCTGTATAATTTTTGTGAAAGTGTTTTGTCAGATGATATGTCATCCCAGAGGTCTTTGAGCTCTGTTTTCTCTCCTTTGGTTAAGTAGGCTGTGACATATTGTGCAACTGCAGTGGAATTGTCTGCATTGTACTGAGCATCCATGTTTGCATTCCATAGGAAGGCAAGGATTTCATTTAATCGTTGATGAACTTTGATGCTTTGGTTCTTTTTATGCAGTATGTGTTCTTAGGTGATTTGCCTTTCACACTGTGTCTAACCGAAGACCTGAAGCTGTTTACTTATCCTCTTGCTGAAAATGGTCTAGGGAAACCAAAGCAGCACTTGGTGAAGTATTTGGTGAAGTGCCTTTGTTTTCATATTTGCGCTGACAATACTTGCCACACTTGTGTCTTTGAAACTGCAAAATTTGTGCATGTAGGTTGTTATGTGTAGTTTCTGAAGGGATTTCGCAAGTGACATATTTGTGAATGAACTGCAAAACAGTTGCATCATTGTCCTGACCAAATTTAGGAGCATGTTTAATCCACAAAAGCATGTGGATGTGTGGTGCTCCTCTGGCTTGATATTCCTTTCTCCAAAAGAAGTGTTCCACTTCTCTGAGGGGGGGAAGTGTTTTATTACAAATGAAGTGCAGCATGGCAATAAAATGATGATGGAAGTACCTTCACACATTTACAGGATCAAGAGAGCAGAGTTCTCCTGGTGTTTTCATGTCTATGGGCCTCATTACAACCTGCCAGTCCGGGACCGTGCAAAATCCGTGATGGCGGTAAAAACGTTTCCGTGTCCGCAAGGGTGCGGAAAAACCACCCGATTACACGCTGTCGGTCGCGCGCACCACACGGACTCGGAAACGTTGTTACCGCCATCACGGAATACCCCACGGAAATGGAAATAACGAAGCCACAAGTGGCGCAAAACCCGTTTCCGCCTCCGCCGCCACGGACACGGAACCGGAAATACCATGATCGCCAAAACAGGAAACAGAGAGGCGGCCATCATATAAAAGCACAATCCATTGCCATCCAGAGCCAGCACAAGCACAATCCTGACTCTGAGAAGCCAAAAGGGACCACCAGCATGTCTGCCAGGATTCCTGCTCAGAGGCAGCGCAAACAGCGCTTCAGCGAGGCGGAGCTAACCGTCTTGGTGGAGCACATTGTGGACAATGCTGAGATGCTGTTCAGCGCCGACCAACGGCGTGCCACACAGCAGCGGAGGAAGGAGGTGTGGGCCGAAGCTGCACGCAAGTGCACCGCTGTGGGCGTGGCAGTGAGGAGCGTGAAGGACTGCCACAAGCGTTGGGACGACCTGAGGCTGAGGGTACGCAACCTCATTTCCACGCACCGCCAACGCAGCAGTGGGACAGGCGGAGGACCCCCTTCCCCACTGAGGCTGCAAGCATGGGAGGAGCGTTGCAGCAGCGTCCTCCACCTAGAGGGAATCCATGGGATTGGGCAGGCTGAGGCAGGAGTGAGCCCACCTGCAGATGCCGGTAAGTGCCCAAACATGAATGCCACATGTAAATATGCAGTTGTGAGTACTGGGCCAAAGGACCCATTAACAACCCCCCCTCCCCCCAGGCAGTGCATGTGTGGGCCAAAGGACCCATTAACAATCCCCCCCCCCCAGGCAGTGCACGTGTGGGCCAAAGGACCCATTAACAATCCCCCCCCCCCAGGCAGTGCATGTGTGGGCCAAAGGACCCATTAACAATCCCCCCCCCAGGCAGTGCATGTGTGGGCCAAAGGACCCATTATGATCCGTATGGCAACCAATATCACTGAATGCAGACACCAGCAATCAGATGCATGTGACTAACACTATTCAATGTACAATCTTAATGACGCATGTGATGCACCCATCTGCCACCACAACAACACTAATTGCATGCCCTTTGTGTCCCCACAGCCGTTTCAAGTGACAGTGATACTGCACAACAGGCCAGCCAATCAGCATCAGCAAGTACACTAGCCACCGCCACCACACAGGAGGATGCTGCCTGCAGTTCTGCACCTCTGGCCACATTACCAGCCACTACAGATGTGCAGCACACCACCACCACCACCAACATCCCCACCGTCTCCACACTGGCTGAGTCCAGACAGGTGCCACGGGAACCTATCATGGCCACCCAACACAACACCGAAGGCAGCAGCACTGCAGAGGGGGCGGCCTGCAGTGATAACAGTGCCCCGCAAGAGCACTCGGAAACGGGGCCACAAGGGGAGATGCCCACATTGGAAGACCTGGGCTCCTTCCATGAGCTGGGGTTCAGCCCCACTTCACTGGGGAGTCCCATGAGGTCGCCCACCCCATCCATGGCCGAACTGAATGCCTGCATGCAGCGGATGGAGGACCAGCAGGCTACCCTCACCCAGCTGGTGGAGAGGCAGCTAGAGGAATCCAGGCTGCAGAGGGAGAGCTACAGCGCCTCAGCGCGTCGCCTGTCGAGGTCCATTGGACGCTTTGTGAGCACCATAGTGACCCTTGCACGCCATGTGCGGGAGGGCAATGACCACACCTCCAGGCTTGTGGAGGCCATGTTGGTTGGCCAACAGGCAAATCTGGCACGGATGCCCTCAATCCCTGATTCTGGCCAATCAAACACTACCACCCCATCCAGCTCCACTACTGCCAGTCCGAGGAGGCGCTCGAGTAGGCTAACGGGTCCCTTGGGCAAGGTTGCACAGAAGCGCACACGGAAGTGATGGCATGTGTGTGGGGCAGTGCAGGACACATGTGGACTACAAGGGTGTGAGAGGGGTGGGCACGTTTGGGTGGTGGGGTAGGTAGTTTTGGGGGTTTGGACAATGGGCTCTGGGTGGGGGTGGGCACGTTTGGGTGGTGGGGTAGGTAGTTTTGGGGGTTTGGACAATGGGCTCTGGGTGGGGGTGGGCACGTTTGGGTGGTGGGTGGCCCCGGGTGTACAGCTTCCCTAACCAATGCACCTTCTTCCCTGTTGTTATTACATCAATACATCACCATTTCAAATCAAGACATACATGTGTGGACATTGATCATTTATTTTGCAGTGCAACTATTAATTTATTGTCGTCACCATGTTTGTGCATTACTGTGAATGTGCTGTGACTCAAAAGTAAATGCGAATCAGGGCATCCCGTGCTCTCTGGCCATCATGTGCACCCCCAGGGGGAGGTGGTGCCATCCCATCCCCATCTCCATCCCCATCCCCATCTCCATCCCCATCCCCATCCCCATCTCCATCCCCATCCCCATCCCCATCTTCCTCATCTGCGTCTGGTGGCATTGGGATGTTCCTGCGCAGGCATATATTGTGCAGCATGGCACATACCAGCGTGATTTTGCCCGTCTTCACTGGGCTGTACAGCAGTGATCCGCCAGATCTGCTCAGACAGCGGAAACGGGCCTTCAGCAGTCCAAATGTCCTCTCAATCATTCCACGTGTGCGGATATGTGCCCTATTGTATGCCTCTTCATGCCTGTTCCTTGGTCTCCGTACAGGTGTCATCATCCATGGCGTGAGTGCATATCCCGCATCACCTACATGGGATGTAGATGGGGGAACATGTCAGTGTTTGTGGCATCATGTCCTCATCTGCTGCTGTGCATTCTTGTATCATCATTCATTCATGCATATGTACCATGCAGTGTCTGGAGGTATGTTTTGGCCATCACGAGGAATGTCGCTGACTGCATATGGGCCTACACATTAACTTGCATGTTTGCTGTGCCCTGCGGGTGACATTTGATTGTGTGCATGTCATGGTGCAGTGCTGTCCACACATGGCAGAGTGACTCCACTGTACGGAAGTAGTAAATACACGTCGTATCATTTACACGCCTCTCGTGCTTTTTGGGGCAGTGTTTCAATTGAGGGTGGGTGTCTGCAGTGGCACAGGGTTCATGGGACAGTGACGGGATTGGCTGTGGCAGCGTGTGCACGGGCACATTGTGGTGCCCTGTCATGTCTTCCTTCATGATGTTTGGCATCCGCTGTGTATTTGGTAGATGGAAGGGGGGTGATGCATGTGCGGTCACAGCGGCACACTCACAATGCTCATTGGCCTGGACACACACACACCACTCCGACAGGGTTGTAGCATCGTCAGCTGTACTCACCCAATAGCCATGTGCTTTGTCCGGCATAGGGTTCGATGTACCGTGGCAACGTGGAATTCCGCAGTACCATTGAGTCATGTGATGAGCCTGGGAAACGTGCGCAGCAGTGTGTAATCAGTTGCATGGCATCACAAACCATCTGGACATTCAAAGAGTGATACTGTTTCCTATTGCGGAACACCGCCTCAATTGCATGTGGTACTGTCAGCTCGACGTGGGTGCAGTCAACTGCGCCTATGCAATTTGGCATGCCTGCTATGGCATGGAAGGCCAACTTGGTGGCAATGACCTTGGGGAGGGTGCGGGGTAGGGCTATGTGTTCCGACACATGGCGCAACAGGGCATCCAGTACCTGTACCAGGACTTTTGAGAAACACGGTTGTGATATGCCGTGCAGCTCACCAACCGTGTGTTGATAGGTGCCAGTGCCAAGGAAATGCAGAACTGAGACAACCTTCAAGAGGGGGGGATGGCGGTGGGGGTGTCAATTAGGCTGCTGATGTTGTCCTCAATCATGGCGGTGATGTGCATGATTGTTGCACGGTCCAGCCGGTATAGGGTGTGGATCTGTCCTGGGGTGAGGTTCCAGGGTGAGGCCCTGATGCGTGGTATTGGTGGCTGGCAGCGGGGTCGGGCTGGCTGGGCAATGGGGTTTGCCATAGCTGCAGGGTTGGCTGGTTGCCTCCTGCGCCTCCTCCGCCTACGCCTCCTCCTCTGCGCCATTACTGCCACCATGTGCAGTACTGCCTGTTGGTTGAGTAGGCCCAGTCCCAGTGCTACTAGCCCTGCTGCCTGCATGGTTCTGTGTTGTGTTGGGCTGGGTGTGGCCCTTTTGTAGGCTCCCAGTGGCCTGCTAGGTCCAGCTGGGCTGATTTGGTGCACCTGTGCCCTGATTCAGTTCAGCCGGCAGTGTATAACGCCATGTTCGCGGTGGCGGCGGTTCCGCCACCGTGATCACGGTATTTCCGCCATTTTTTTCCCGGTATTTCCGTGTCCGCGCTAGTTGTGATGCTCACGGTGTTTCGTGTTGCCGGTAACGGAGGGGTTTCCGTGCAGGCGGAATTAAGGGGAACCCTATTTCCGCGGTGGCGGTTTAGGGTGGTGCTATTACCGGGGCCGCGGGTCATGATTGCGCGGACATGGAAACGGTGCCGGTATGGATTTACCGGCAGTGTTAATTCCGGACCGGAGTACTTGTAATGAGGCCCTATATCTGCTTTGTTTTCGTTTGCTATGCGTAGGAAATTGTGCAGGTCTTCCCATACATACTCCTCACAACTTAAAGTCCCACACCATGTGGGCGGGCCAAGATTGCGTATCATACGGCATACATCTGTGTGACATCGGAACCAGTATTCTTTCGTACCACGCTTGTTTGCCAAAAGATTTGTAATACTTGACTGTAAAACGTCATCTTTCTCTTCCACCTTTTGAAGTAGCTGCGTAGCAGACATGTTTGCAACCTGTTTTTAATGTGTGTGCAACTCCATAACATAGAGTTGCTAGTTCACTTTCAAAGAGGAGGTGGAATATGTATTCAATGTTTTGTCTGAATCTGGGGTCTTCAGAATACATTCGTAAAGAGCGGTATTCTGATGCTGTTATTTGTGTGCATCGTTCATCGTACCTTCCACCTTTTCCAGAAGGAATCTCGTACTTCTACACTTTTTTTCCCATATGCTGACTGGAGACCCTTTGGCTTGCCGCATTTGATATGTTTCCAGTGCATTGTCTATGGTGTCTTTGGAGTGTAGTGGGTGAATTGTATAGTGGTCTAAAATAATGGATGCTGTAGTAGAATTCTAGAAGTTCAAATTGGCAGGTTCCTGAGGAGTCCTGAATTATTTCGGTGGTTTCCCTCAAGTTTTCTTCAATGTTTATTTCTTTGTAGTAGTCATTGTTATCTTTTAGATATTGCAGGGCTTCCCTAACTTTATGTAAGTCCACTTGTTGACGCCAATTTATTTTGTCTTTTGTAGGTCCTTCATTCACTAGGATAATCAAAGATTGATCTATTGGCCGTTGCACTCCTAGAGTGTCTACATTTTCTTTGAGATCTAATGGCAAATAAACTACTTTGCCACAAATGACTTTCAGTAATTCAGAGGGAGGCAGTTTTGCTGTTTTTGGTTGAAGGCGTATTAGTGCTTGAAATGGCGCACTGTTTGGAATATAATGCTTTCATACAAGTCAAGGTGTTGGAGTGGTTTTGGCAGTGGGAATATTTCCATGTTATTAGTTATAGCCCGTGAAGGCATTTGGTTGTTGTCAAGTTTTGCCGTGCAGTATCTGCAAAGTATTGAGGGGTTAGTAATTTTGTATTTGTTTTCTGTTATAAGATAGAGAACTAATTGGAGCCACTGGGATCATTGTCTTCTATTTTGTACATTATGTCTACAGTTTTGGTGCTCTTATTATAAAAGGTTCTGTGGCAACACACACATACTTGGTTTAGTACTTCAGCAGATGAGCTTTTAAACTTTTTTTTTTTTTGTATGTGTGTAATAGCGGGCTGACATCTGCAAGGTTGTTGCTACTCTTTCCTAGAGGTACTGGATTTTCTAAGTGTTGTTCAGTTCCAAAATATTTGCTTTGGATGTGGTCTATTTCTCCGAGCAGTTCTTTGGCTGTACCATGTAGGAGAATGTTATTTAAATGGTCCAGTGCTAAAGCAGGACTTTTTGCATAGTACAGTTTGTGAACGAGATTTCGTACAGTCGAATGGTGTGTTGCTAACATTATGATATGGTGGAAGGTGCTTTTGCAAGTAGGTCCAGAAATGCAGGCTAATGAATGTCCTCGTAGTCCTGTGTATTTTCACACTGGACAGCAGTCTATAGTTTGTATTATTTAAATGTGTCTTTGCCTTTCACATACTGATTGAGGAACTGGCGTAAATTGATGTGCACGGCCATTTGTAGACTGGACGTATTGGTTCGGTGGAATGGAGAGTTTATTGTAAGTTTGCTGGGGATATTCTTGTGAGCAGCGTTTCTTCTTCCATAATGGTATTGTCAGCCTTTTCATACCCTCGCCCACTGTTATGTATGGCAATTGGGTTTGTTTGCTTTTGTTTGTATGCTTCTTCATTGAAATATGGCTCTGTGCTTGTGGTGTGACTCCACTCTCCTGCACAGACATTTGCCAAGGTATCTATGTTGATATTCCATCTCTTGTGAAGTACTTGTTGCAGTTTAGTAATTTGTTTTGTTAGTGGTTTCATTCTGTTTAAAACTAATATAAATAATTTCCTTTTGAGAAGGATTGCACTGTCGATGAGAGATTCCAGGATGTGTTTTCTGTGGTAGGTTTTAAGGGTTGGGCGTGATTTCTCCCCTGTTTTTCTAAGGTTCTGAAGGACTCTGTGGTGGAACATCTTTTGTAAAATTTATTTTTTTGGAATGCTTACTTGTGGCTACATCAACATTTGTAGGTGTAGTGTTAGCACTAGTGGTAGTTGCAATCTTCTTAATACATTTATTTTTATTTTTACATTTTGAAAGAGGAGTCACAGTTTCTTTCCTGCAAGCTGCTTCAGTTTTGCTTAGTGACTGTATTGGCTGTTTTGTTTGAACGTTTTGTATAAATTCTGCTAGAGGCTGATGGATTTTGTGTACACTATTAGTTTGATCTGCTCTTTTTCTGCGTTGCTTTGTACAGAGTTGCTTTTTGGTAGGCATTCTTTAATGTATGTTGGAGAAGAAAGTAAAGTGTGGGTTGGGAGGTTGTGCAATTTAAATGTGTGCACTGTGCATGAGTGTCTGGATATAAGGGTAGGCATACATATAGAGGTGTGTGATTGTGAAATGGGCTGTTACTTCAGGTTGGGAAGGCTGAATTTATGTGTGTGTTACTATACTGGTGTTCAGATGACAATACAAAGTGTGCACCTGCTGAGGTGCAATGAGTAAGAGTGAAGCAAATGCTGTTGGGTTGATACAATTGTATAGCCTAGAATACAAGAACGCTGCACTGTCTGAGTAAGAGGCAGAACACTACCACAGTATTGCACTTATTTTGTTGGATGTGATCAGTAGGTTTCTTCTGGGTTCTATTTTCCACTTGAGATGCCACTGGCTTTCAGGAGAGTGGTCTTCACTGTAATTGCGAAAGAAGGAAGTTAGTACATATGTGTGTTAATGGCAAAGTAATTGCACTCGGAAAACACATTTAAAGTTATAGAAGGATGTCTTGGCAGGAAGAGTTATTGTGTGTGTGAAATTGCACAGAATGGGGACTTGAGAGCATCAGCATCGTTGCTATGGGGGGCAGTGGTGAATTTATAAGTGTGTCCTATGAGGTGCACTTTTGCAAGTGTGTGCATTGCTGTTGCACTATTTACTTTAGAAATAGATTAGTGCAAGTTGTAATAGGGTGACAAAAAGGCTCAGAAAGATGTACAGATTGTAAAGGATTATGTTTCTGTGTGTGGAATTCCATTAACTTTCCCATACATAGATGCTTGCTACATGATTGTAGAAGTCCTTTCTGTTGTTTGATTTATGTATCAATATTTACAAAAGGTGCTGTTCCCAATGTAAACATGGATTTGTTTACTTTTCAAGCAATGGTGCGTTCTGTCAATCGTGCAAAGTATGTACTTGCCATGCTTTGTGAACATACATGCAATTTCCCTTTTCTGTGTGCATTCTGAGCATTTCACATAGGACCCGCCTTTTCAACTAGCTGTAAAAGTGTGTCCAATGTGGTTTTCTTTTTTTCATTTACAAATATATCAGAGAGAGTGGTGATAAAATGGATTTATGACATGTGAAACAGTTATGCAAGTGGGCATTGAAAGGAAAGTGTGTAAGCACACAACATTGTAAGTAAGTGCCACTTGATGTTAGGAAATGGGATAAATGACAGTATGATTATTTAGTAGGTTATGCAAGGTAAGTGACAGATGTCCTGTTCATATGCATGCAATCTATGTATTTGGTATTTTTTGGTAAGGTACATGCAGTTTTCCTTTTCTGGGTGCATTGTAAGCATTTTATAGCAGGTGTGTTAATGGGGGAAGTGGTTGTAAAAATGGCAGAAGGCATGAAAAGAATAACAGTTTGCACATTACAATGGCTGTAATGGGTAAAAGAAAATGTTGAAAGCACACAGAATTGTACTTGATGGTAGGATATGGGACATATTACTGTATGCTTGTTGAGTAGGTTGTGCATGGTAAGTGGCAGGCTTCCTGGTTATATGCATGGGATCTATGTACTTACTATGCTTTGGTAAAATACATGCAGTTTTCATTTTCTGTGTGCATTCTAGGCATTTTATAGCAGGTGTGTTAGTGGGGAAGTGGTTGTAAACATGGCAAAAGGAATGAAGAGAATAATATTGTAAGTGCCACTTGATGGTAGGAAATGCGACAATTTACATTATGCTTATTGAGTAGGTTAAGCAGGGTAAGCGGCAGGTACCCTGTTCCATGCATTTGTAAAATAGTTGGAAATTTACTCTACAAAATATATGCATACCTGTAGTGTGTGTTGATGGATGCAGATATGGAAAAATCTGGAAGCAGATATGTTGGAGAGTTGTACAAGACTTTGTTCTGGGGGTGCTTTACAATCACAGCAGACTTGTAGCCAGAGTGTTCAACAGTAGATCTAAAGTGCTGAAGTGTGATCACAGAGGTAGATGTAGAGGTCTTGAATGTGATTGGTGGATGGTTGTGTGACTGCTTATGTGTAGCCAATGAGGGAGTGGTGCAGAGAGTGATGTGTAAAGGGAAGAAGGACTGGCCCTCTGTTACGGGGTCTGCAGACACAGTGGTAGTCCACGGACAGGGCACAATGCCAGGCATGGAAAGGGGACTGTGGGGATTAGCCAATTAGGTGTTGAGGTTGTGCTTTGTAGGAAGAGAGGCTGTGTGTGGTGAAGATAGCAGAGGTGCAGAAAGCTAGGGTGTTGGTAGTTGGAGATCTATTTGTAAATGTTTTAGAGAGGTATGCTAAGTCTAAAGATATGTCTGCCAATTTTGGTTTTGAAGGAGTGGAGGTTTTGTGGTCCACTGTGCCTGGCTTCAATATGCAGGCAGTGGTTGAGTTTATAAGAGTATGTCCATTCAGAACAGTCCAGATGAAGTAGTACTGCATTGGGGTGCTGTGCATTTTGGATATATCAGTGTTCTACTTTGTTGAGGGCTCTGCAGAAATTGGTTCAGGCAGTGATGGTGGTTCTTCCAAGTGCTAAGGTTATGTTTTCTGAGATGCTACCTATGGTAGCATGGGACAATTGTAATGTCTGTTTTCTTGCTCAGACCTGGGATGTTGTCTTGTAATAATTAGAATACTGATTCTGTTAATGTTAATTATTTCAAAGCAGATGGCATTTCTTTATCCATACTGGGAAATGCCATGTTATTTCGCAATCTAAGGAATACTTTACACAGGTTAATGTAAAGAAATCTGGAGGGAAATAAGTGGGAAAAAATACAAAATAAAAGATTTTTTTTGCTTAAGCACCTTTAAAAATGAAATATATAAAAGGCTCTTTTCAGAGCCACCCCTAAAGAGGAAATCCCCTACCCTGACTGAAATGTGTTCCCCTACCCCTGTGCAATGCACAATATGTCCGTGGACACTGCGGTAGTTCACGGATCGCACATGCCACATCCGAGGCTTTTGAGGCTGGTAGCCATGGAAATGGTACTCTGAAGGCTAGGGGATTGGTCAATAAGGTTTTCTGGGTGTGGTGTCTAAAGAGAGACTGTGGCAGAAGGTCTCTTTGGTGAAAGGAATGTATATGGCTATGGCTGTGTCTTTCAGGAGGCACTGTGTCTGGATTGTGGGAGACCCTTGGGTACATTGGTTGCAGGTATATGCAAAGCATTGTGGAGTGGCTGCGCATTTTGGATTCCATCATGTGGATGTGCATTGGTATGGAGTGCGTGGAATGAAGTGGCTGGATTTGGTTCCTCTTTGTGCCACTTTGGTGACACACCATCATCCAGACAATATTATCATTCATTGTGGAGAGAACAGTTTAGGACATGTTACCGAAATCTCACTGCAGTTTGCGATGAAGGAAGCACTTGAGAAAGTCATGCACATGTTTACAAACACCCGAGTCATTTTTTCTTGCATTGCACAGAGACAAACGTGGCTTAGCTGTTCTTCATTTTGTCCACAAAACAGGCCCGCGGGCATGTTGGCGTGTTCCCAAAATTAAAATAAATAAATAAATGGAGAAAGCGAGGCGTAATGTTAACAAGACCATTTGCGCCTTTTTGAGAGATGTTAACATGTCGTCCTCCCCCAATGAAAACATTACATTTATCGTAGCACAAACATTTTTCACGGAGTCCTTCTTACAGATGCTGGTAATCAACTTTTTCTGTGAAATATCCAAAATGCATTGCAGCCCTTTTTGCAAGTATAGGAAGCATTTTCCCAGTAGATGTTGGCCTCTTCCACCCTTCCAAAAACAAACAAACACCACAAAAAGGCTCTTTTCAGAGCCACCACTTTCTCCCAGAGAAAAAATACAATGTTTTTGAAGGTGACACCCCCTAAATTTTTTTGAAGTCTGCAGACTACTGCCCTGTCCACGAACCTCTCAGAATGCCCCGGGCCCTGTACACTTTCATTGAAACTTCTATTTTTAAACTATAAAAGGTGGCTCTGAAAAGACCCTTTTTTGGGGACTTTCTTTTGTATTTTTTTAGTTTTTCTTTATACATGACACATAAGGAAAGGAAGGGAAAGGAGGGTAGGGAAGGGGCACCAACCACAGGGATAAGAAAGGTCAAGTGGAGAGAGGAAGATGTTGGGTGGGCCTCACTTTGGTAGGGGGTACTCTTTCTCATGCTCCTGAACCGAAGCCTCAAAAGCACTTCGAAATTGCTCCCCCCTGCAGAGTACTGGATCACAGTACATGCACAATTGTCATGTGTTGCCCTTGGAAGTGTTGGCAGCACTGGAAGCTTTCCTAGTTTCATCCCCTGGTCCATCTAACCTAACAGTCTTGACTCCTACCAATGTGGCCGCCACCTCCATGTTGGTGGGCGGGACCTATGCATCCTTGCGCTGTATGCGTATTACTCTGGGAAAGACGCTTGCGGGGCTCTGTTTGTTTGGAGTTCCACCGGTCTTACTATCTACCTGTTCCAGCCCTCCTGCTCCGGTTCTCTGCCAGAGCCCTTTCGCTTCCTCTGCTGATTCTACTCTACCCCCGCTGCGGTTCTCTGCCAGAGCCGTTTTTGTTATCTCTGTTGTGCCACCCTACGGTCTGCCTCTTGCTCAGTCTCCTCGCGGCGATCAGTGCTTACCCTGTTTCCTCGCTACTTTCCAGTGAAACTGCCTTTTCACTTGATGCATATCTTCGTCCGTATCCATTTTTAGGTACGGTTTCTGACTATCCTCCTGCCATCTTTTTGTTAGGGAACTTACTATTAGCCTTTCACCGCCCTTTCTGTGACATTCACCCTGTTCTTTACAGCTTCTTCATGGAGCTATCCCTTCTTGTTTCTGCGGTTCTAACTTCTGGTATCTTAAGGTCTTTGCTCTGCACGCTGGTCCTTCTGCACGCTCACACTGGGTGTATCTTGTTCAGCCTTTGGTTCTACATTGCTAGGACGCGCACTTGCACCTAACTGCAAGCGTCCTATTAACATCCCATATTGGTAATCCAGATACCTCCAGCAAGGAGGTTATTCCTAAACAGATTTCCGCTGCTTACTTACCTACCGAGGAGTCCTCCATTTTTGCAAGAAGGGAGCATCCACACCAAGGAGATTTGTTTCCGGCTATACGGACTTAAGACCAGACAAGCCCGATCTCAAGAGGAGGACTCTGCACAGCTTGACATACAGGGTTTCTTATGCCAAGGAGGCTTTTTCCCTGTACTTTAGGGGCTTGCCTCCTCGGAGTTTCCCTGGTCTTGGGTAACTCTTCAGGCCAAGGTGGTCTCCGAGGGAGCTTGCCCTTACCTTCATTAAGAGAAGGAAAAGAAAGTTAAAGAACATCGAAAGCCACATCGAAAGAAAGAATCTGAAGCCCAGGACAGCTCTGTGGAAGATACAGGTGAGGAGGTGCCACGGGAGGGATCCCCAGGGCTTGACAGTATACAACGCCCAACCATTCCAATGGCCTCGTTGGAGCAGTAGCAAGAACTGGTTAACACCATCCAGGGGTTAACTGTGGAAGTGCAGACTCTACGTTCTGAAAACGTAGCCCTTCATCAACAAGTAGTAGCCTGAGATGATAACAGATGTGACCTTGCTCCAATGCCGCTTCCCTCTGGGAAGTATGATGGCAATCCAAAGCAATTGAAGGGGTTTCTGGATGCCTGCTCAGTCTACTTCACGTTTAGACCCAAGGCCTACGGAACCAGCTGGGCCAGAGTAGGATTTATGATTTCCAACCTCGTGGGGAATGCCTTGGCCTGGGCTACCCCTCTGGTTACCCATTTGGATCCATCATTGATGGACTTCGACCAGTTTGTTTTGAACTTCAAATCCCGGTTTGATCGACCAGAAGTGCAATTTTCTTTGTATGAAGCTATGTTAGACATTCGGCAGGAAATACAAGATGTACAATCCTATGTCTCTCATTTCCAGAGGTTATCGATGCATGCTGGTTGGTCCGATTCTGCGCAACAAACTTTATTCAGAAGGGGGCTACACGAAGAGATCAAAAATGAGCTAGCCCAAATTGCTCGGCCCAACACATTTCAGGAACTGGTAACACTAGCTGTGCAGATAGAATTTAGACTCTCAGAAAGACATCTAGAAAAGAGGAGAAGTCGTAGTTACCCTCCGATACTTGCTTTACCTTCAGCTCCCAAAGAAAGAAAGGGTTACTCAAGATGAACCCATGCAGATTGGTGCAGCTAGATGACCTTTGACCCCCGAACAGCGGAAGAGACACAGGCAGATGGGTCTCTGTATGTATTGTGGATCATCCAAGCACATGTTGTGTAACTGCCCAGAGGTGCCTCCTAGATGCCAGGGAAATGCACATTCCCGTTCCTACGCAGGGGAGTTAACGGGAGGAACCAGACCAATCCCTGCAACAACACCCAACCAATAGAGGAGGAAGAGGACAGTCGATTGATGGTTTTTCAAATATCTTTCTCGATCCCTCCCGGTCCGAACCTGAAAGTCTTGGCCATGTTAGATTGCAGAGCTGCTGGAAACTTCGTCGATGTGCCTTGGGCGGAAGAGAATCACATTCTTCTTCAGGAAAAAGGAGACCTCAACCTGTTGAAGGAGTGGATGGCAAGCCTTTGTCTTCAGTACCCATTGTGATGGAAACCAAACCAGCCCACGTCCCTGTGGGAGACCATCAAGAGACACTTGTCTTTGATGTCATTAGGGTCGTCCACTTCCCAGTGATACTGGGAATCCCCTGGTTGCATCGCCACAACCCGCAAATTTACTGGAAAGCAAATATCCTAAGGTTCACTTCTCACCATTGTCACCACCATTGCCTGAAGGATTCAGAAGAGGATGCCCAGCGCGGCAGTCCTGTTTCCTTACCTAATCCTACTGTCTCCTCAGTTCCTCGTCAATACCATACCTTTGCAGAAGTCTTTGAAGATAGACGCCCACGACTACTTCCTCCACACAGACCAGAAGACTGTGAAATAGATTTGAAGACGGACACCCGGTACCCTTCGGCAGGATGTATCCCCTTTCCTTGGCTGAAAGATGAGCACTGAAGGAATACCTTGTATTTGTATTTGTATTAGTATTTCTTTATTTGTATAGCACACCGGGCCCAAATGCATCTGGGCACTTTATTTAGGCTACAGAGAGATACAAATGAGATTTACAGTATAATACATAATGATACAAGTACATAATAAAGTAATGCAATATATAGTAAAAACAGAGTGATAAGGTACAAATGTCTACAAAGTGTTGAAACAAATAAGAAAATATACAGGGATGAATCATGGCTGTACGCCGTGAGTTCAAAGTATCTACAAAGTGCAGGTTTTCAACAGTGGGGTGGCATGAGCATAGGAGATCTCAGGCAGTCGGAGGGTTGCCAGGTTCTGCTAACCACAGTTTGGTTTTGCGTTTAAAGGAATGGAATGAAGGCTCTGATCTAAGCTGATTGGGCAGAGTATTCCATAGTTTGGAAGCTAATGTGGGGAAGCTAGACCCGCCCGCTCTCTGTAATTTGAATCTGGGTAGCGCAAGGCAATTTGCCTGCGCGGATCTGAGTGGCTGGGATGACGTGTGGGGAGTAAATCAGCAGGCAAGGTAGATGGGCGCCTGGTTGTTTAGGCATTTATGGGTGAGGGCCAGAGATTATTTGTACAACTGACAGCCAGCATAAGTTGTGTCTGGTATCAGATTTGTGCTCACCCCTGGGGAAGTTTAGGGCCACCCTGATGGCATTGCTCTGAATGATCTGAAGTTTGTTTAAGTTATGTTGGCTAGAACCTAAGAAGAGGGAATTACAGTAGTCAATTTTGGACATGATAAGAGTTCTAGCTAAGATGATCCAGTCAGCTGTGGTGAGGAAGGAGCGGCAAGCAGTGATAAGTTTGCATATGTATGCAGAAGCTGAGCTGATGGCATTAGTTCGCCTTATTTATTTATTTATTTATTTCTTCACATTTTTTTTAGCGCACAGGCAGCCCGAAGGGCATCGTGGCGCTTGTTACGGATATGAAAATGACTTGTTGTACATACATTGAAGTCATTACTTAGTTGCAAGAGAAGAGTAAAGATATGAAAATGACTTGTCTTACATACATTGAAGTCATTACTTAGTTGCAAGAGAAGAGTAGTAGCTACAGGAGAAGAAGAGAGGAGAGGATAGGAGGAGGAGAGAATAAACGACAAGAAGGTAGGTGAATTAGTTAAACAAGGTGGTTTCCAGTTTTTTTCGGAAGGCAGTGAGAGAGGTTTCTGCTCTGAGCGTGCTAGGTAGTGTGTTCCATAGCTTAGGAGCAATGTAAGGGAAACTTATTCCACCTGCTCTAGCTCGTTTGATGCGTGGGACCCTGAGTTGGTTGGTGTGGCATTGCCTAGTTGGTCTGGTGGAGTAAGATCTGGCTAGCGTATCAGACAGGTATGAGGGTGCAGACAGGTTAATACATTTGTGTGCGGTGGTAAGTTTTCTGAATGTAATGCGCTCTTTGACAGGTAGCTAGTCTGCTGCCTTTCTGGCTTGCGCGATGTGGTCCCTTTTTGGTATACTGAGAGCTGCTCTTAGTGCATTATTCTGTGTTGTTTGGAGTTTATTAAGATTGGAGTTGGAGGTGCCAGCTAATAGCGCATTACAATAATCTAGTTTGGCTCCAATGGTGCCTCTGGCAATAGAAAGGCGATTATCTTTGGTTAGGAAAGGTTTGATGGCATTAATGAGCTTAGTGCTCAGGGTGGAGGCAGAAACAATGGAATTGACTTGTTTGTCCATGGAAAGTGAGGCGTCAATGTGGACTCCTAGTGTTTTAACAGAAGGTAGAACTGGGATGACACAATTGTCTATGCAGAAGTTGGTGTAAAGTGGGTCGAGGTTCGTGAAAGTGGATTTTTGACCAATGTTGAGAATTTCGGTCTTATCTCCGTTAAGACATAGGCCGTTTGTGGCCATCCATGCTTGGATGGTGGCGTATATATTCTGGAGGGTGGCTGCGTCCTGATGGTAGAGTCCTGTGAGCGAGAGGAGTACTTGGGCATCGTCAGCGTAGTTGGTGTATGTGATCCCAAGTGCGTCCAGTTTATCAAAGAGAGGTTTGGTAAAAAGATTATATAGGGTAGGAGCCGTACATGAGCCCTGAGGGACTCCATACCTGATGGTGGTAGGCTCTGTATTAGCTATATGTCATGATGCCCGCTCCCGGGGAGCCGGTTCAAGCCCTGCGTCCCTGAAAGCGGACATCCAGTCCCCAAGGAAGGACCCAGCAACCCCATATAGGGGCCCTTTGGACAGTGTCCTGGCGCCTATGGCGCCAGGCTCATAAAAGACATCAGTCCTGGCGCCATAGGCGCCAGGCTCATTATGGAAGTGCTTGGGTGCACTTACCTGATGCAGACCATGTTGCAGGATCCCGGCCTCCTTGAGGCCTGAAAGGAACTACTTTACCTGTGGGACTAATTTACCATCCGGGCGTGGTGGGGGAAGGATACATACCTGATTGGAGGAAGGATACATACCTGGAACTTCTTCCAATGCTATTTAAACCCCACCCCAACAGCCACATGTGCTTCACGTTGTTCTGCATCTAGCAGCTGGACGCTCACTGTGTCTGCTCCTGCATCCTGACTTCTGCCACGCCTGCCAGCATCCTGGATCACCTGCAAAGGAAGAGAAGAAGAGAACAGAAGAAGGAAAAGTCCTTACCTGCTAAATCCGCATCCCGGAGACATCTCGCCGACAATCCTGAAAAGGAAGACTTTTATTTAAAAGCTCATCGCGTCGATCGCTGCAGCGCCGCATTCCACTCACCTTTACAGGGCGCCTCCATGTTCAGCAGCGATCATCCGGATTCGCAGTCACGCCCCAGCATCTAGGGAGAAAAAGACCAGAACAAGGTGAGAGAGAGAAGGGAATAAGGAAAGCTAAATCTCCATGTTAAGACTTACCAGTTGATTCATTCCCTCTTCATTTCGGGTCCGCGCCGCATCCTGGCATTTCCGGACCCCGGCCCCTAAGGGGAAAAAGAGACATCAGCGTTAATGAGCGAATGAAAAGACATTACCAAAAAACGCTCATTAAAGACTTACCTGATTTCTACAAGGATTTCACCTCTCATCTCGGGTCGGCGCCTGTTCCCCGGCATTCCGTACCCCGGCCCCTATGGGGAAAAAGACACTAGCATTAGTACATTAATGCATGGACCCAAGGGGAACCTCTTATCAAAAAACTTACCTGGAAGCCAAGCAAGTTTGGTTCTCACCAATCCGAGAATCCAGTGAAGTAACTGGATACCAACGCGCCCTTGCATCAGAAGCAGGATGGAGAGCTTGTCCTTCCAGACCCTAAGGTGAGACGCTACGAGGAATCACAGAAGGGTTTCGAGGAGGGTGAGAGGGGAAAGTGGGAGGCTGATTGCATTACCCCGCAGACAGTTAATCCCCTATTTTCACCTACAGAAAGATACTTCTGCGAGCCAGACAAGCCAGATTTGGGGGCCCGGTCCAGTCCGTCTTCCGAACCCTGCGCATCACCTTAGAAGAGGTCACAGCAGCGCGAACCAGGCCAGCGCCTCCGTGGGAGTCAGCTGAGCGTTACACTATATTGGAGAACACTTTCATCACTCTTCCTTCGAGGAAGGAGGTGATCCAGTTTGTGGCTTGTTTGGAGAAATGTGCGGCCTGAGTGAGATGGTTTGTGAGGATGGTATGATCAACTAAATCAAATGCCGCCGAGAAGTCTAGAAGGAGGAGAAGGGCCAGCTTGTCTTTATCTAAAATTAGGGTAATTTGGTTCTTCAGATCTAGTAGAGCGGTTTCAGTGCCGCGACCTTTGTGGAATCCGGACTGCCTTTTACCTAAGACAGAGTTGTTTTCCAGGTAGGACTGTATCTGCATGTGTGCAACTTTATCTAAGATTTTTAGAAGAGATGGAACCGTTGTAATGGGCCGGTAGTTGTTAGGTTGGGCAGGATCCAGGGTTGGTTTCTTTAAGAGCGGGGGCACCCACGCCTCTTTAAGGCTGTCAGGGACTTTGCCCGTCTTGAATGAGGTGTTAATGAATGCTGTGATGATCGGTGTGAGGGGTGCCGCACACTCTTTAATGATGTTGGGGGGGCATATATCGCCTTTGCATTGAGATGGTTTGAGCTGTTTGAGGATGTGAAAGAGATAGAGTGGAATCGAGGTAGATGCCTAGTGTCTTAGTGTCATTCGAGAACTTAATTGTGTTGCTGTCAGTGGTGAAGGTTTTGAATGCTGGGTCGAGTTTCTTAAGTCGGTAGTTAGAGCCTAGAATGAGGACCTCAGTTTTGTCATTGTTGAGGCACAATTCGTGTTGAGACATCCACCCCTGAATGACCGCATAGACTTCATTCAGTGAGGTGGTGTCGGCCTGATAGTCTCCTGTAATGGGGATGAGTATCTGGGTGTCATTGGCGTAGTTTGTGTAGGTGACACCCAGATAGTCGAGAATATCAAATAGAGGTTTGGTGAACACGTTATATAAAGTGGGCGAGACACACGAACCTTGTGGGACACCACATAATACCAGGTAAGGTTCGGCGGATACTGATGGGGAGAAGACCCTCATGGATCTATTCTTGAGAAATGACTTGATCCACAAGGTGGTGGGATCTGAGAAATGGGCAGCTGATTTGAGGTGCTGACAAAGAATTTGGTGGTTGACCAAATCGAAGGCCGCTGATATGTCTAACAATAGTAGGAGTGCTAATTTCCCTTGGCCTTTCATGTCTTCAATTTGTGTTTTCAAGTCAACAAGGCCGGTTTCCGTGCCGTGCCTGGGGCGGAAGCCGGATTGCCTAAGGCAGAGGAGTTTGTTAGATTCTAAGTATTCTTGGATCTGTAAGTAGGCAGCACAGTCCAATATTTTAAGCAGAAATGGTACCGTTGTGGTGGGTCTGTAATTGGTGGGTATGTTTGGGTCGAGGGTCGTTTTTTTGAGGAAGGGAATGACCCAAGCATCCTTGAGGTTGTCAGGAACAGTGCATGTTTTGAATGAAGAATTTGTGAAAGCTGTGAAAAATGGGGCTAATTCGTGAGTGGTCTCCTTAATAATAGGGGCTGGACAGGGGTCGCCTTGGCAGTATGAGGGTTTGAGATTGTTGATGATATTTTCAATCTCGATGATCGTCAGAGGTGAGAATGTGAAAGGCATGGGCAGGGGGGGAGTATGGGTGGTAGTGCGAGTGGGCACGTTTGGCAAGAAGTCAGGTTGAAGGCTACTTTGTTTAGCATTAATTTTAGTTTGAAGTGTGGTGATTTTACCTAGGAGTGCGTTTTGAATGTTGGTACACCAAATGCTGTCTTTGATGCAGATGTCAGGGAGAGTGACAGGGGTCTCAAGTTCCTTCAAAATCTTGAAAAGCTCTTTAGTGTTTGACTCAGTGTGAATCATGCGCTTATTGTATGTGTCTTTTTTAGCTTGGAAGATGGTTTCCTTGAAGTTGAGAGATGCTAATGTGAGGCTAGCCTTATTGAAATCAATGGGGAGACTTTTCCAACGAGCTTCAACAGTGCGCTTCTCTTTATGTAGTGATCTCAGTTGAGGTGTGAACCACGAGTTGAGGTGTGCGCATGGTTTAGGTTTCCTTAGCTTGAGAGGGGGACAATGGTATTCAAAGCTTGGAGCATAATTTGGTTGTAGGAATCAACTAATGTTGTGGGATCGGTATAGGAAGATGTCACTTTGTTCAGAATAGGTAGAATAAGCGGTAGGAGCTTATCTAATGTTATATCTTTTTTATTTCTTGTAATAGGGGGAGCTATGTCTTTTTTGGGGGCATGTACATTAGCTTTAGCGTTGAACTTGATCAGATGGTGGTCTGACCATGAGCAAGGTAAGTTGGATTGTACGTTAATGTTGCAGTTTAGGTCAACTAGCCAGTCAAGGGTTCTTCCCTTAGTGTGGGTGGGTTCCTGTATGTGATGGGAGAAGCCCAAGTCAGACAAGGTGCTACCAATGTCCAAGGCTATGGTGTCATTGGGGTCTTGGGAAGCCAAGGTTGAAGTCATAGAGTAAAATGATTTGGGAGTTGGTTTTAGTTTGTCTGCGATGATGGACATAATGTCATCAGCAAAGGTGGTGATGGGTCCGGGAGGCCGGTAGATAAGGCGGATGGTGGCAGTTTAATTGGGTGAAATAGGTAGCTTGACTGCTAGGAGTTCAGCAGATGGAATCTGGTGGTGCGAGATTGCTCTAATACAAACAGATTTTTTGTGGATGATAGCAACGCCTCCACCTTTGGATTGAGTGATGTTGCGATCGCATCTGATGATTGTGTAATCTGTCGGTAAGGCAAGGGCTAGTAATGGTCCTGAGGCAGCATCGAGCCAGGTCTCAGTTATAGCAAGGAGATCAAGATATTGGGTGGTAATGAAATCGGCAATATCTAGGGCGTGCGCAGTAAGGGACCTAGGGCCTCATTACACGGATGGCGGTAATGGTTAATGGTAACCGTTAATGGTAACGGTGACTGTTAACCATTACCGCCTTACTACGAGGTCCCTTAGCGGGTTGGTGCTTTAAAGGCGTTAAAAACCAATCTGCTAAGGGACCTTGGTGCTAATTACGGCACCGCACAATTACGGTGCCGTAATTAGCACCTTCCCCATTCCCATTATGCCCTATGGGGCAAAAATGGGAATGGGGAAGGGCAGTGGTGGAAGGGGGAATTACCGCCCGCCAACCTTGGAATGGGGCGGTAATTCCCCTTTCCACCAAGGCGGTGCCGGTACTTTACCGGCATGGATCTTGGTCCATGTGCTAATACCACCTACCGTGTAATGAGGCCCCTAGCGTTGATCAAGGTGCATTTGATCAGAGGGTCTTTAAGTGCCTGCGTGGAGAGGACAGGTGTAGGCGAGGTGTTAGCTGGGCGGATGGGTGGTTGTGTAGGTGTATGTGGTATCACAGTAGTGCTGTACTTCTGTGTGTGATAGGTTGAGTGAGAGAGTCTGGAGCCTGATCTGAGGTTTCCGAAGGTGCAGAGTGCAAGGTTTGTTTGGTGTGGCTTTCGTCGCAAAATGTTCCAGCCATAATGCAGGGCAGTTCAGATAAGGGCTGATAGGGGGTGTAATGGTAGTCAGAGGTGGTGCAGAACTATGGGGTTCATGCTGCTGACCCCGGGCATGAAGGGCAGTGTGTGCAATCTGGCAAGGTGGCCAGGTGTGATTGGGATAGATAGTGAGATTATACATAATGTAGTATTCGGACTTTGTCGGAGTCAGCTGGGACGGAAGGCTGAACGTATAGCTGTGTGCTAAGGCTAGTAAGAATAGTAACGCAAAGTGGCGTGAGGTAGTGTGAAAATTGCACTTAGTGAACAGCAATAAGTTTGGTAGATAGACGTGTCTGTGAGCACTTATGATCCAGGTGGTTAGCAGATCGTTCAGTAATTAGGTGAAGTACTGGGCATAAATGTGTGGTGGGCAGGCATTTACTGGTGGGTCAGGGCACACCGGTATGTTGGGCAAACGTTTGCAGCGCAAAGCGTTACTAAGCTCAATAATGCATATACGGGTTAAGCACGTTCAAGAGAGTACTCTGGTGGTGCAGGCAAACTTAAGCTCGTAGACAAAAACAGGCTGGGGCGGCATGCAGACAGATGCAGATCAGCCAGGGCACGCTAATGGCACAGGCAGGAGTAAGCAATACAGTGCGTGGCTGGGCTTGGAAGTGCAAAAGCACACTAGGCAGAGACAATTCTAGTACACATATGAGGTGGCAGGCCTAAGTGGCAGTGACAATGCAATGCAGAGGAGCGAATACATACGTGGAGCGGGCAAGTATAGGCTGGTAGCGGCAGGCATGAAATAGGCGAGCAGTGTGTGGCTAAGTGTGATATTGCAAACAAGCACACGGCCCGGAAGCCAGGGTAAGTCAAGCACAAGGAAAAACAGGCATATGCCTATAGGGATGGTTGTAGTAACAAGATTCTGCAGAGCAACGTAAGATCACAGTATCACCATTAACTAGACGAATATGCGCTAAACAAGTTATACGTTATGCTGCATGATGCCATTTGCAGGACGTGTGCAGCGAAATGTCGCGGTGCGTCTGTTAAGCATAGATTACAGACCGGTATTTAGGGCAAGGTTAATGGCATGTGCAAATAGCAAAGGTGGCAGGACATGATTGGTCATATCTGCTACTAAATAATGAAACAGCAAGGGCAAGCCAAGTCGGACACACAGTACAGGATCGCCAATTATGGTAGGTGCAATGGGGTCAGAGCTGGCGTGCCCGCAATGGTAGACTGTTTTAGGATGCGGGCGCCAGGTTCTGGGGGTGTGATGCTTCGTAGACGTAGGTTTCGAATAGAAGTGATTTATAATGAAGACATCTTACCCAGATGTGCGGTATCAGGCGATGGACCAGGGGCGCACGGACAAGGTTCCTGGCCCTGGCCTCTGTCAGCTATGGACAGGCTTGGGACAGGACTAGCCTTTGGAATTGTGCCTTGGGAAGTGGGCCGGCTTTCACCTGCCAGCGAATGGCAGCACACTATGTGGAAGGCTCCCACCAATCCAAACGGACATTCTTGCTGGGATGCCTGACTGCAGGCATGGGGGTCGCCACAGGTTTATGAGGTGGCCATGTTTTCAGGATGGAACCCACGTGGTTTTCAGGGCAAGATGTAAAGTACAGTATGTGAAAAACGACAGATTCACAAAGAATGGAGTTGCTGCTCTAGTAAAAGTGAATTCCCGAGTGTGCTCAGCAAATAGCACGCGCACTGCGATATTTCTGCACTGCTTGAAGCAATCTTTCTTGCTGCTCCGAAATAAATCCCACAGGGTTGCAGCACCAGGGGTTGGCCCCAGTGTGGTTTCGGGCACTGCTCCTGCAGTAGGCAGTGAGCTACTGCTCCTGCTGTTGGATTGAGTGATGTTAAGGCTCGGGACAGGAGTGATGACAAGTGTGTTACAGATTTACTGGCTAGATCCTCTTTATTTTCTAATGAGGGTGAGAGTTCACCCCTAACCAACATCAGCAATTGGGATGAGTTATTCCAAATGAAGAAACGTTTGATACGCACAGAACTCCACGGTACTATTATGTTAGAGTACCTTATTGTGAATAACGAGCCCAGATTGTTCTTAGATAACAAGGAGTTCATAGTTAGATGGAGTTACATTGCCAATACATGTGGGCGGGATTGGCTGATTTTAATAATTGATACAGCAAAAGAAATGACTGAAAAACAAACTTTAGAAATGGCTAAATTGGAAGATGAAATTAAAAAACTAGTCCCGTTAGAGGCCTTTACCAAGAGACTGGACCAACTTATTAAGGAGATGAATGAGTTTAAAGAATCCACAGTGAGAGACAGGATTAGAAGGCTTAAAAAGGACATAGCGGTCTACAAACTTTTCGCTATACACAAGAGGGCTATGTCCCTAACCAACAATATGATGGAGCCCAAAGAACAATAAAGAAAATAGTCAGTTTTGCGCGAATATATGTTACAGCTCTAATAGCTCAGATGAGGATGGTTTTCAACAGGACCCTAATTATAGATTCCAAAGACGAGGCTCAGGCAGAGGAAGGGGCAATGGCAACAATAGACGTAGAGCACAGAACTTTCGTCAAACACAACGAGGACGCGGTCCCGCTGCTGGTTTTTTAGTCCATGACATGTCAACATGGGACTAAGAACCCAGGGTGACAAGGAGCAACACAGCTTATTAATACATCTCTCTGAATACACACCCACTGACATTGAGATATCAGTGCTTGAAAAGGGCTTTGGGATTGTACCCACGGCCACCTATGACAGTTTCAATACACGCCTTGAAATCCAGAGTCTTTTCAGAAAAATACATCTGAAACAATACTTCAAGGACAATCCGTTTGACATGGAGCAGGTTAACATCAGCCTCCATAATCCTTCTACTTTTTACCCACCAATTTCTAGCCACAGTCCTGAGTCTTTTGTCTTTGAACGGAGAGTGACGTCAGAACTAGATCACCTAGATGCACGCACTTTCCAAAATTGCTCCTATTCACAACGCCAAGCCATTAACGGATTAAAAAACAATGAATCAATTGAAATCCGGAGTGCCGATAAAGGTGGTGCAATTGTCATACTCAATCGCGTGGACTACATCTCTGAATGTAACAGACAGTTGGCAGATACTAGCTTTTACAAGCCATTGAGCAACGACCCCACTACCCTATTAAAAGCACTGATCACCAAGAAGGCAAGGGATAGGAAATGGATTACTAAAAAAGAGGCTGCATGTTTGGTTAAATCTGATCCGAGAGTTCCTGAATTCTATATTTTACCTAATGTCCATAAGACCTTGGTTAATCCACCTGGAAGACCAATAGTATCAGGTACGAATTCCTTATTAAAACCTTTAGCAAAATGTGCAGATTCCTTCCTTAAGGGTTATGTGACAGAGATGCAATCCTTCATACAAGACTCCACTAGTGTCATTAATCTTATTGAACACTTCCCCTTCAACAGCAGTGAAGATATACTGGTTACTCTGGATATCGTTTCTCTATACACAAAAATTCCACAATCTTCAACTCTAGACATGATTGAAGAATTGTTGTTGGCAAAACGTACACCGGGTATTACTCCCAATTCTTTTACACTGTGGTGCACTTCATTGGCCCTTACTGAAAATTACTTGAAATTTAACAATTATTTTTTCCAACAAATCCATGGCACTGCCATGGGCTCAGCTGTGGCTCCTACCTTGGCCAACCTTTATGTCAACTCAGTTGAACTACAAAGTATTTACAGTGAGGACAACATCTTTCGCCAACATCAGGTTTTATGGAAAAGGTATATCGATGATGTGTTGATGATTTGGCATGTAGATGAACAACAACTACTGGCATTTTTTGATTGGTTAAATGACATGAATCCATTTTTACAGTTTACCATCCACCATGACAGACACAAAATTGACTTTTTAGATCTTACGATTGTAGTGAACAACATCAACAATACTTTACAAGTCAAACCTTTCCATAAACCCACCGGCCGGAGCTCTCTATTAAGATATGATAGTTTCCACCCTAAAACACTCCGTGACAACCTCCCTTTTGGCCAATTTTTGAGGTTGAAGAGAAACAGTACCAATCCAGACATATTTCGGGAGGAAGCTATGATTCTGAGTGACAATGTCATTCAAAGAGGTTACCCTCGGAAAATTGTTAAACGTTCTCTCAAAAGGGCCGCTAATAAACATCGACAAGCTCTATTAGAGTATAAGAAAAGATCACCTACAGCCGATCCAGATGGTTTAGTGTTTGTTAGCATCTACAATCCATTGTCACACAAGATTGTAAGTATAATCAGGAAGAATTGGCATTTTCTATCTAAGGGCAACAATCCCGTTCCGGCACCCAGATGTGCGTTTAAACGTGGACGCAACCTGAAGGAACTAATAACGAGGAATGATATTAGTGATCAGTCAACTTCTCAACGGACCATCACTGAACAATGGGGTCTTGATAGACCGATGGGTCATGCCCCGTGTGGCATGTGTAAGTGCTGCTCTTCCACTAAATGTAGTACTTTTGTGGATATAGGCCTTAGAACACCTTGGCAAATGCATTCACCAATTGCAACACCAGTGGCGTTATATATGATATGATATGATATGATATGGCATTTGTAGCGCGCCTATACACAAGTGTTTCAAGGCGCGACGAGGCAGGGAGGGGGGAACAAAGGGAAGACAGACAACGATCCTACTAGGCCAGGTGTCATTCAGATCGCGCAAGTGCAGGGGTAGGGGGAAGGGAGAAGGTGCAAGGGGAAGGGGGGAAGTGCAGTACAAGGTAAGTAGAATAAAAATAAATAAATAAGAGGTAAGTAGAATAATAAATAAATAAATAATAAATAAAGAGGGCCAGCTGGTGGCAAGTGCAAGGTAAGTGCAGACAAGTGCTGGGAAGTGGGGGCTGTCGGGATACAGATACAGATATGCCATCTGGTGCACCTGTCCAAAATTGTATGTTGGACAACTGAACGCAAAGTGAAGATTCGAAAACCGAACATAAGAGCTGCATCAGAAATAAAAATGTCACTGCCCAGATGGTCGGACATTTTTTGACAAATAATCCCAATTGTGAAGATCTGAAATGGACAGTTCTTAAGAAAATACACACTGTCAACGGTTGCAATACAAGCAGAAACATTCTGGTAAAAGAAGAAATGAGGCTAATATTCTTAACCAAAAGCCATCTGATTGGTTTGAATGAACAATTCGATCTTGCCTTATAATTGTGGGGGTGTAATTGAAACACAATAATTATTAACTATTTTTTTATTACCATTTCCCTTTGAACCACCGATTTATGATGAGTATTTCAACCTTATCCATTATTATTGTATCTCATCATGATCGGGACTGTGTATCTGGCCTGTCGTTTGAGCCTACTTGGCGCTCAGGTTTCTAATATTCCTGGTGGTTCAATTTTGCCTTTTCAACATGGCCGTCGGGATGCTCTTCTATCTTGCTACTACTTACGAGCAGTACCAGGATGCTTCACATTACATAAAGAGCAGCCATAGACATTTCCGTTAGTCCCTCTACCATTTCGGAGATGACGCTTTTGTAGGGTGACCAGATTCAAAAAGTAAAAAACCGGGACAGGGCAACTAACATAAAAGTAGGACTAACTCTTGAAAGTGGCTGTCAATGCACTACAGTTCAGTCGAGGTTGGAGGAGAAGGGAATTTAAGAGTTACTGTTCAAATAAACACATATTATAATTAATTTATCACAAACTAACACTATCTTAATTTGTAAAACGTAGCATTTCTTATGTGTCAGATTTTGCATTCATGCCTGTCAGCTATAAAGATGACTACCAAAAACCGGGACCACTGCAGTTTCTAATGGAAACATGATCTTGAGAAAGGGGGACAGAGCACCAAAAACCGGGACAGTCCCCGCAAAACTGGGACGTCTGGTCACCTTACGCTTTTGTTTCTTTCTGACCGCATCAGTCGGGTACCCCCTCCTGGTAAGTATAACACTATACATGTGCCAGTGCTAGTGAGCATGGGAGGTTTGACTTCGTTATTTAGGAACGAGGCACACGTTGGTTCTTCATTATCACGTGACTACAAACTTGTGTGCATGAGCATTATCTGCATCTAGCCACACCACGAAGTGTCCGCATTTTGCACGGGCTCATGATATTTGCTGTTGCCGTGGAGGTGCCGTTTTATTCTTTTTCACCCATTTTTTTATGACACCGTCTGTCACAATGGACACGTCTTCTTCTTTGATATGACACAGAGTCCGGTGTCGTTTATATTCTTGACACAACGTAGAGTTCTGTGTCGTTTATATTCGTTGTATTCTTTCTGTCTGCTGACTCATTGATGGAAAGAGTGTTTATTGGTTCACTTGACAGGCATTACTAGTAGCTGGTTTTGAGACAGATCTGCAGCGTCAATTACGGCACCAGCAACCATCTTCCTACTTGTGCTATTAGGCAAGGCATTGTCTAATTCTACACAATGGTCTTGCCCAGGGGTGGACTGGCCTATAGGGAACTCTGGAGATTTCCCGGTGGGCCTCTGCACCCTGGGCCTCTTTTCTGTGGTATTTCCAAATTTTCTCATGGGAAAAGCATTGTGCTTGCTGAAAATGTGTCATATGGGGCCACTTTTAACTTTATTTCCAGGGCCTCTTTTGGTCCCCAGTAATTATTTCCAGGGCCTCTTTTAGTTCCCAGTCCAGCCCTGGTCTTGCCTACGTTCCTCTGACAGGTAAGTGTCTTTGGTCTTGATCCCATTAGCCATTCCTTGTTAGAACTCGACTGTCACCATCTTTGTTAGGATATGGCGGATAGTAACAGCTAGTGCATCATTCAGGTCTGGTTTGCCACACGTTTTTTACTGATGTTTTTCCAGCATACTCCTGTGTTTTTCTTCTGTAGGGTGTGTTTCAATGAATAGCACGTGACCACGCAGTGGTTGGGCTCAACATTTCGTGTTTCTATTACACGAGTCAGTTAATAACGGAGTAAGTGATATACTGTCTTGAACTTTGCCCTCTAATTATTACAGCTATTAGTTTAGGTATCGTTCTATGTTGCCCACTCCTGCCATGTTTGGTATATTTTTTCCTACTTTTTTTGCTCACTCTCTTATATTGAACATTGGGCTGGTACTTCATTCATTTAGGTCCCATGCCCTACTGGTCCATTCATCTTTAGTTTGTGACCTCTTATAAGTGAATTTCTCTTTCTGAGGTCATTTTGACCTTATAACCACGCCCATTGACAGAGCGTTATACAGATTGATACTGTACTCATGTAACTTAATTGGTACAAGACCAGTAATTCTTGTTTCCTTGTTCAGGTGCCAGGTCAAGACTGTTACACATTGTTCTGCAACAATCCAGTACTGTTTTTCTCCAAAGACTTCAGGCCTTTATTTACCCTGATGAATTTCCACACAATCAATTCAATCATGATGATGGAAAGGAACATGTCGGTTCTTTGATTGGTCTCTTTACTCTTGTTTTGATTCAAATGTTAATTAATTTGACATACTAAGTCCTCTAAACTTGAGAAATCTTTCTAACAGTACATTGATTGTTACTGACTAGAATTTGTGAATGGTGCTATAACATTCTGTGTTAAAAAATGTTTTGCTTATGTTTATGTTCATTTTTTGTATTCTTGGGATCACCATTGTATTTTAGGTATGCATTTTAGGTATGTATGAGTGTAGTATGGATGGAGTCAGCGGTGATATGAGTGGGTCTGGTTTTGTTGCACACTATATGTGGTGATGAGTACCTTACAATAAGTTATCAGAACTCCTTGAATATTTTTTTATCATTTTCAGTTTTTTCGATACATTATGAGATTTTATAACTCTTATGGTATTTTTTACTAAATTAATAAATCTATTTTTCAATATGTTCTGGATGTGAATTGAATCCTTTCACCTCCTGTTGTGTCATGTGTTTACTTGGCATAATTAATGATTGGTTGTGCATATAACTTGTGTAGTCTTGCTTGTATATGGGATATCCTCAAAGCAGTTCAAGGGTCCCAAGTATTTACTAAGCTAGACCTTAAAGGGGCGTATCATCTATTATGGATTAGGAGTGGGGATGAGTGGAAGACGGCCTTTAGGAGGTATTGTACGAAATTACTGACTATAAAAGTCCGACCCCACCAAAAGACCTAAAACACATACCATGAAAAGTTCTAACTACCAAAAGTTCTAACTACCAAAAGTTCAAACTTTTCGTGGTATGTGTTTAGGTGTTTCGGTGGGGTTGGACTTGGGGTGGGGGTTGTCCTCCGCAACACCATGCTCACTATGATATACAGTATAGTGAGCGGGGGATGCGGGGGACACCCCTCCAGGCCCCTGCCAAATGAAAAAATAAATAAAAGCAAAATTAAAAAAAAAGGGGGGTGCCCCCTCGTAACACCCCGCTCACTATGCTATACAGTATAGTGAGCGGGGTGTTGCGGGGGACACCCCTGCAGCACACCTGAAAAAAAAAGAAGAAAAAAGAAGAGGACCCTGCAGCACCTGTTCCTGATCACGCACGGAACTCAAAGGAAACTGGTGCCGCAGCGTGTCTTCAAAGGTAAGTAGGATGGGTGTATGTTGGCAGTGTGGGTGGAGGAGTGTTGTGGGTGTGGGTCTGTAGGGGTTTTTAATGTATGTTTGCATGGGAAATTTACAAACCATTTGTGGTTCGTACATTTCACAGGCAAACTTTTCCGTCGCAGACTTTTCTGCAACGGAAAATTCACGCAGATCCCCTTTAGGAATCTGCTCGGTTATTTGAATACCAGGTTATGCCTTTTGGCTTAGTCAATGCCGCGGCGGTGTTCCAAAGGCTTGTTGACAAGTTGTTTTCCAAACTCTTGTTTGTGTCGGTTGTCATTTACCTTGACGACATTCTTATTTTCTCCCCACTCTAAAGGAACATTGCAGACATGTCATGGAGGTACTACAGTGTCTGAAGGATAGCCAGCTATACTCTAAACCTGAGAAATGTGTGTTTGAGGCCTCCAAAGTGTCGTACTTGGGCTTCATCCTCTCCTGAGAAGGAGTAAGGATAGATCCTGGAAAGGTAAAGGCGATTCTAAATTGGGCCCAACCCACACAGTCAAGGAGGTCCAGAAATTCCTAGGACTAGCACAATTATATCGCTGATTTATCCAGAACTTCTCAGAGATGTTTTTGCCCATCACCTCTTTGCTCAAAAAAGGGGTAAAGATTGAATGGTCGAAAGAAGCGCAAAGAGCTTTTCTGAAGCTCAAGACTTTGTTTACTACCGCACCCATACTAGTGCAACCCGACCAGACCCAACCCGTCATCGTGGAGGCTGATGCTTCTGATGGTGCCTTAGGGGCAGTCCTTCTACAGAAAGACAAGGACAATCTCGAGCATCCAGTGGCTTACTTTTCCAGAATCCATACCTCCAGTGATAGAAACTATCAATTTCTGGAAAAGGAACTGTTGCAATCAGATAACCCTGCGAAGAGTGGAGGCACTTGCTCCAGGGAGCTACACACCAATTTATAGTCCGCATAGACTATCGTAACTTAAACGTCCTCCAGAAGATGGAGTGTAGGAATTCGCAACATGCCTGGTGGGCATACTATTTTTCAGTTTTTGATTTCGCCATCACCTACATCCCAGGAACCAAGAATATAGTGGCTGATGCAGTGTCACACAGTCTGAGTGTGGATCTGGGATGTGTGTTGGGGGTCGAATCATTGTTTTCAGACAAAAGAATCCTGGCAACTATCAAACCGTTTTACAAGAGGTACTAGCCAAGACCAAGATCAGTAAGGAGGCAGATATACAACGACTCGACTTGAGTCAGAAAGGAGAGTTCCTTTTCCATAAGCATGCTCTTTATCTGCCTAGTAAATCCTTACAAACCCACGCTTTAAGATGGTGCCACAATCTTCCTACAGCAGGTCATAAGGGACAGAAAGGCACCCTGGAGCTTATATCAAGGAGTTTTTGGTGGCCGTCCCTCAGTCAGGATGTCAAGGCCTATGTGTCCTCTTGCCCTACATGCGCCTCTAGCAAGGTGTCCTGACGCAAACCTCTAGGTCTCCTACAACAAGAACAATTACCATCTAGACCTTGGGTTCACGTCTCCACAGGCTTTATTATCGATCTACCCCCCCTCTAGAGACAAGACAGCCATAATGGTTACGGTTGACACCTACAGTAAGATGGCGCATATTTCTGTTCTTTCTGCTCCAGAAGCTGCTATGGTATTCCTAAGGGACATCATGAGACTTCATGGATTGCCTCAGACCATTGTATCAGATCGAGGATCCAAATTTACTTTTGGGCTTTGTTATGCGATCAGTTGGGAATACACAGAACATTATCTTCAGGATTTCACCTTCAATCCAACGGGCAGACTGAGCGATTGAACGCTAACCTGGAACAGTATCTCTGAGGGTTCTGCAATCAGGAAAAGAACGACTGGATCGACTACATACCCATGGCAGAATTTGCCTATAATAACTCTCACCTCACAGCTATGAAGATGAGTCCCTTCATTTGTACCTGCGGGTATAATCCTCAACATTTACCTTGGACTGACTTCTCTTCCTCGAAGTCACCTCCGGTGGACAGTCTTTTGTCGGGTCTCCGACAGGTGCATAAAGATGCCCAACGGTCCCTGGAAAACAGCCGTAAGATTTATAAGAGGAACGCTGATCACAAGAGAAGAACTAATCTGGATTGGATTCCAGGAGACCGAGTTTGGTTATCTACCAAGTTCTTACCACGATGGACACATTTTGGTAAATTTTCACCCAGGTACATAGCTCCTTTTCGGATCCTGTCCAAAATCAACCCGGTGCCGTTCAAACTACAATTACCACAATGCCTTAGAAGAGTACATCCTGTTTTTCACTCCTCCCTTCTGAAGGAGCACGTAGATGACCCCTTTAAATGACCATACAAGAGGCATAAGACTGCAGGACCCTCAGAACTGGAAGAATATGAGGTGGCACGTCTGGTGGACTCTAGATACTGAAGAGGGGTTTTGCAGTACTTGGTGCACTGGAAGGGGTATACAAGTGATGAGAGAACCTGGGAGCCCAGATCCCATGTTCACGCTCCCAGGCTGGTCCAGCGTTTTCACAGGTTGTATCTGGGTAAACAGGGGGAGAGTCTGCATAGAAGGGGCATACTGTCATGCGCCGCATTTGGAAGCGTTGGCAGCGCTGGAAGCTTTGGTAGTTTCCTCCCCTGTTCCATCTAACCTAATGGTCTAGACTCTTACCAATATGGCCGCTGTCTCTATATTGGTGGGCGGGATCTATGCATCCCTGCGTTGTATCCGTATCACTCTGGGAAAGATGCTTGCGGGAGCTCTGTTTGTTTGGAGTTCCAGTGGTCTTATTATCTACCTGTTCCAGCCCTCCTGCTCTGGTTCTCTGCCAGAGCCCTTTCACTTCCTCTGCTGCTTCTGCTCTACCCCCTCTCCGGTTCTCTGCCAGAGCCTTTTTCGCTATCTCTGTTATCCCGTTCTACGGTCTCTCTCTACGGCTCTTGCTCACTCGTGGCGATCAGTGCTTACACTGTTTCCTCGCTACTTTCCGTGTCTCTTCTTTTCGGTGTAATTGCCTTTTCACTTGACGCATATCTTCATCCGTATCCGTTTTTTGGGTACGGTTTCTGACTATCCTGCTGCCATCTTTTTGTTAGGAAACTTACTATTAGCCTTTCACCTCACTCTCCGCGGCATTCACCCTGTTCATTACTGCTTCTTCACTGAGCTATCCCTTCTTGTTTCTGCGGTTCTAACTTCTGGTATCTTAAGGTATTATTGTCTTTGCTCTGCACGCTGTTCCTTCTACCCGCTCACACTGGGTGTATCTAGTTCAGCCTTTGGTTCAACATTACTAGGACGCACGCTTGCACCTAACTACAAGCGTCCTATTAACATCCCGTATTGGTAATCCAGATACCTCCAGCAAGGAGGTTATTCCTAAACAGATTTCCACTGCTTACTTACCTACCGAGGAGTCCTCCATTTTCGCAAGAAGGGAGCATCCGTTCGAAGGAGACTTGTTTCCGGCTATATGGATTTAAGACCACACAAGCCTGATCTCAAGAGGAGAACTCTGAACAGCTTGACATCCAGGGTTTTTTTACAGCAAGGAGGCTTTTTCTCTATACTTTAGGGGTTTGCTCCTCGGAGATCCCCTGGTCTTGGGTAACTCTTCAGGCCAAGGGGGCCTCCGAGGGAGCTCGCCCATACCTTCATCAAAAAAAGGAAAAGAAAGTTAAAGAACATCGAAAGCCAAGCCGAAAGAAAGAATCTGAAAGCCCAGGACAGCTCCGTGGAAGATACAGGTGTGGAGGAGGCACGGGAGGGATCCCCAGGGCTTGACAACAATACAGTGACCCTCGAAAGGTAAGGGTTTTCTGTGTCACGTATGGCCTGTGAGGCTTGTTCAGGGATCCGTTGCCCCACAGAAGTGTCTCTTGTGGTGGCAGGAGCAGATATGGTTTGTAGAGGAACTCAACCTACTACTTTGTTCAAAGGGGACGACCCTCCAAACTGCCACCTTGTGGTTCGACCTCAGGTGTCGTCGCATGGAGGTGGTCACGTTGCTATACAGACCGGGTTTGCCGTGACTGAGCACAGCTTTGCACTCAATGCAGCGCACCTTGTCTGCACATGCCTTGGGTACCCCTCCAACGGTGGTAAAGAGCCTACGCAGCCAAGACTCATGCTGGCTGGCAGTAGTGAGGACTTCCACTACCTCTTCCTCATCTTCTTCTTGATCACTCTCTACATCACCATGCCTGCTCCCCTCCCCAGGCCCTCGGAAATGTGGTGGTGGTGGAGGAGTGGGGGTGGTGCTGAAGCAGAGGCAGCAGCAGCAGAAGTAGCCATGGTTGTGATCTGATCTTTAATAGTCCTCCAAAAGTAGTTCTGCCCAGCAGGAAAAGCAATGTGACCAAACAGCAATGTGCAGCAATTCTCTGTCCTGGTATCCAAAAACAGAATAATGAGCAGCTCTGGGGTGTGGCCTTTTATAGGGGTGCTGGGGAGAGTTCCACAGACAGAGAGTTCAAAAAGTCTAGATCCCCAGGGACATGGTCTGGGACCTGTGCAAGGGTGAAGTTTAAAACATCTTGGATTGCTCAAAAAAACACTTGCTTGGTGTCTGGGGTCCCAGACACTGCTCGCAGACAAGGGCCTACACTGAGCATGGGTGCGGTCACATGGTGATGTCGCGGACGTTCGTGAATGGGACAGGTGTCCGTAGACACCTATTGCGTGGGATCGGTTGTGCGCATGTGCATAGGTGTCCTACGGACAAGGTTGGGCTCTCCAGACTAATTAAATGTGCGACACACATGCAGCAGACAGTTCCAGATAGGCACGATGTTCGTAGGACCCCGAAGGTGGGCTGTGCACGCGTCCAGGTGTCTGCCAGACAGGGCTACGGTCCCCGTACTAATTAAAGGTGTGTCACAACCTTGCGGACATGCAGACAGGTTTTTTGTTTTACAGACACCTCCATTTTGATTGTGGACAGCTCCGACAGGTTACGTGTCTTTAGGACACCTCCATTTGGATTAATTCCAGACATTCTGGACAGTCTCCTTGTTCGTAGGACCTCAAAGGTGGGATGCGCATGTGTCCAGGTGACCGCCGGACAGGGCTAGGGTCCCCAAATTAATTAAAGGTGCGTCACAACTTTGCGGACATGCGGACAGGCTCGGTGTTCTATGGACACCTCCATTTTGATTAATTATGGACATTCCGGACAGTTTGTGATGTCATCTTTGATGTCATGGGTGTTAGTCGTAGCAGTGCACGGTGGTGGCGCGAGTTATGGCTGCTTAGCTTACCATAACTGCCGAATTTCTGGGGTTTTTCATTTTTACTTGTAACCATAACATGGATAGGTTGTTATTAGTGCAAAAGTAACTGTAATGTCCCATTAAAAACGTTTTTGCACTGAATTGGATCGGTTTTTCTTAGAACAATTGAACCATGACGTCCCTTTAACAATGTTTTTTCATTGAATTTGATAGGTTTTTACTAGCGCAACTTAACAATAACGTCCCTTTAACAAATTTCTTCACTGATATATACATGTATATATGTGTAGAAACTGGACGTTCAATGCTATGATTTCTAGTAAGCTCAATCCGCGGTGAAAGGAGTATTGATAGCTGTGTTTGTGTCACAGCAAAGAATAAGTCGAAGCTCGAAGATGGACCAATGGAAGACTGCTTGGCTTGATGTCAGGGGCTGGAGCAGCCAAGAACTGGTTACCTATTCTCAAAGATAGTAAAACGTGAGAAGCAAAATCTTCCCTTGTTAAGCTGCAAAGAGAGAACACCATGAGAGTCAAGTTTCTTCATTCAAGACAATTAAATACTATAAAATGGCTGATTCACAGTCTCTGATCACGTGAGTTCAAGATGGAAATGGATGTGGGCATGCAAGCCTGAACCTTGATAAGAACGAGCTCACATTCCCTTATAATCCCAGAGACCAGAAGCAACTACAAGGCCAAGTTCAAAGACAATCTGAATGGCAGACGGCATGAGTGATGAGTGATGAGAGATGATGTGCTAATTGGGTTGGGAGGTACGGTCAAGTCCACCCACCATCACCTGGAGTACCAGCTTACGTGCTGCTAGAGAATCAAATGTTCCAGAAGGGTACAAGTGAGCCAACCAATTGTAGAAGGCCATATAACGAAGGGCCTTATAGTTTGATAGCCAATAGTGTGCTTTGTAGCTAATAACCGTTGAAGATGATTTGCACTAAGGGAGGGCATGCGTTGCCCACCTGACTGTAAAGACCCAGTGACAATTCTATCCCATATAAAAAGTATACATATATGTTCCCCTTAGTCCTATCACAATTTTGCTAGTAATCTTTACTATAAAAGTATAATTTTTTATGAAATGCATTGAGATCGTTCTGTGCCACGTCTGTTGATGTCCGTTGATGTCCGCTGTACTCCCTGTTTTAGATCATTGATATTAAAACAGACATTTTTGCCAACTTCCTGAGTCGGTCTTCTTGTTTGGTGTGAGTGTTTTTCTCCATGCCATCCATCGTACAATGTGTTGCCTTAATTAAAAGGACCATAAGGGTTCAGTTGTCTCCATGCTTTCTCTAAATTTGAGTTGGTTTTCCTGAGTGCTTTCATCTTGCTGCTCCTTTTTTGTGATGGATTGGAAGTTTCCGGGATATCAGTCTATCTAGGGAGTTTGTCAACCAGAATGGGAGTTTATTTTCGAAAATATCTGGCAACATTGGGTTCAGCTGGTGGATGTCTGCCTTGGTGAATTCCATCAATTGTGCTAAATTTTCTAGATTAAGCGTTTTCCAGTTTAATTTTGTTGTGTTTGCTTGGTTTGTGTTTGTCGAACTGTATAAGGAGCATTGCTGGATGTTCCAATGTTTGGAGAGGTTTCATCCATTTCTTTGTTGATAATTTCCAATAGATTGCCTTTGCGACCCATGTGCCCTATGTCAATGGAGCAGTTATGCAGATAATGAGAGTGACATGGGGCAAACCACAGGGCAGTGGATACGTTCTGGAGACAAATCCGAATGACGTGTGGCAGAGCTCAGAGCAATGAGTGACCATTGGCAAAAATTGGGACTATATGGCTAATGTTAGGGCAGTGAAGCAATTCTGAAAGCAAACATGGGGCCCAACTCGGGGCAATGACTGGCATAAGGTAAAAATCCAGGACAACAAGAACATGGCAAAATGTGTTATTTACCAAAGCCTAATTTGCTGCTAAAACAATGTGGTTTATAGTGATTATTTCGAAAATAAAGTTTCGAAAAACAAAAATTTCGAAAACAAAGTTTCTGAAAAAAAGCTGTGACATGCTACATTTAACATGCAAAGTGCATTTCTTTCTAAACCAATCCGTCGACAATAGTCATGGACTGGTTTCAATTGAAATGCACTTTCACATGTTAAAAGTAGCATTTCAATGCTTTTTTTTTTACTTTGAAACGTTACATGGAGCTGTCCGGTGCTGTAATATCAGCACCGGACAGCTCCATGCAACGTTTCAAAGTTTTTGTGTATATTGGGGGGGGCGCAGTGTCCCCCCCAAATCCCACAACCCCCAGGCCACCCTCCCACCCCCAAACCTAACCTAAGCCCCAACCCTAACCCTAGCCCTGGCCCGACCGTAACCCTAACGCTAATATAACCCTTAAACTAACCCAAACCCCAACCCTAACCCTATTTTAACACTTAAACTAATCCTAGCCCCAACCCTAACCCCATCCCCAACCCTAACCCTAACCCTAACCCTAAACCCTACCCTAGCCTCAACCCTAACCCTAACTCTAATTTAACCCCTAAACTAACCCAAGCCACAACCCTAACCCTATTTTAACACTTAAACTAACCCTAAACCCTAACCCTAACACTGGCCCCAGCCCAGCACTAATACTTACCATCACATGTTGATGGCACCTTTGAATTTTTTTCAACGAAATTGTCATTCAAAAGAATGGCTTTTCGACCAAAAGAATTCGAAGGTTTGTCCTTCGAAACTTTTACATTAGTTAGAATGACCAGATACCAACAATGTTATCTACCAAACTTGGCTTTCCACTTTGGCTTAACAGATGGAACGATTATCTGTTGCAGACGGTGTTCCTTTGAAGCTGAACCATAAGCAAATGAGGCTGCTTCCACAGCAAATGTTTTGTCCCCTAGTATAGTTTTTCTTTAGATGGTGCTGGGAACTGTCCTCTTGAAGGAAGCTTGAAACACCAATAAGGAATTGGCTTAAAAGGGATAATTACCGGAGCGACTCTTTGGTCTACCATCTTGGAAATCTTTTTTGCGCCACTTCCATCCTAACCCTCATGACTTGCTGCAGATTTACAACTCTGCGTTTGCTACAATAAAGCGGAGAACAGCTGTTACACTTGTTATGGTTGGCTCCTGTCGAAAGGCTTAGAAAGGAACTAATCCTATGTCAGGATTCAGATAGCTAAGGAGCAACCAGCACTAATTCCTCAGAATCAGTTTGGAAGCAATTAAGGAAAATCTTACTTGCAATTCACAAACATGTGACAGCCATCTACTGAGAATGAACATTGGTCAAATACCCTGTTCTATGGAATCTTCTCCACTCAGGAGGGTCTACAACCACGTTTTGCTCACTGCACCCTTCACAGAGGAGAAATATCTATTTGCATATTAGACTGGTCCCACTCACAAAGGAGGTTAGGCAATAAAATGCTAGGAATGAGTACAATCAGCAACCCCAGACACGTATTCTGGCCTTGTTGGGTCTCCTCAGTGAGGAGAAGCTGAGCCTCTCTAAGGTACAGTGAGCAAGAGCTCGAAAAGGAAGCAATGTATAGGGTCTTGCTAGTGTTGGAGATACGCATGGCTTAGGAGTTGTTGTCATGGTAACCCTGTTTACTACTGAAGGGTCTTCGCTGAAAATTGCATCTAATGAGGATTCTTTTAGGATGGACTTCAAGGTGGCTTTATTTTCAAAATCCTTTAGTCGTCTTGTATTCGTACCTAAATAAACTCGATCTATCAGTTTGTGGTAATGTGCATACACATTTCGCCAGGCCCTAAGCCCTGAGGCGGCTTATTGCGCAAAATGCTGCGAAAGAGATTGCAAACCAAGGCAGCACTATAGTAAAAAGAAAAAAAAAACTTTGCACACTTCTACACAGGCCGGGCATAAGAAAAAGTGGTCTGCAACAAAACTTTCCAAACCTGGCTATGAATACAGACAACGGATCGCAAGGTCTTTATTGGCATCACTTGGTTCAGCAATGGTGGAGGGACCTTTGGAAACACCAAGGACCTTTTCCCTGTGGAAAGAACTGAGGGTCTTTTTCATAGAGACACTTTCTTTGACTATTCATGACTATCAATTGCTTTGGCTCCTATAATTGGCAAGGAATAAAGAGACAAAGTTGAGATTTTGATGACGAATAAAGAACTAACTCTCCCATTTACTTTGCAACAAATGGGCAGTTGAGAAAAGGGGTGTATATCTGTCCTTTTTAATGCTTATTCTGATATTCATTCTGTGTGATTGCAGAGGTTGCCTTCGTGGTTTCCTTCTGTTTTCATTATCTTTGATCAGGCTTTATTGGGATCCATTTTCTTTTATGTCGAAGAGTGAGTCCTGCTAATTGGTCCCTTATTTTATTTTGTGTTGTTGGAGGTGGATGTATTTTAAGGAAAGGGAAGCTAGCTTGAATTTTTATGTTGTATTTCTTTTACTGTGAAACCACTAAATGGACTGGGCAAAAAATGCAATATATGTTTACACAAACAAACTGCAATCAGTGCTCTCAGAGAAATTACTCCTACGTTAATCAGACCCTCTATGACACAGGTCGACAGTTAATAATTTCTAAGCTACAGCTCTTCTGGTCATTGCACTTCCTGTGTTCTAGCATATCACTTCTAACTGTTCCCAGGTTCTATACAAAGCACCTTTTCTTTACTTACATCTAAACTTTGGAACGCTCTTCATTTGGCAATCCGAGATATCATAGACTATCTGATCTTCAGATGTACATTAAGACCCCTATTTCTTCTCTCCTACTAAGTGGGTGGACTTATTCTTTACTACATCAGTGCCTCCCTCTGCCCAGCCAGCCTTACCAAAGACACGGCCTGGTTTACCAACATCCAAAATGCACTCATGGATAAAATCACCTTACTGCAGAAGAAATCAAACTAAAATAAGATACCATCAGCCTCGAATTGCAATATCCTCACTACCCCTTTCTCAAACATGCAGTGAGACCTACCACCTTTTCGCTTTCACCCGTTATTGGAAGAAGAAGTTGCTAGCATCTTGAAGGGCCTCAAACCATCTTGCTGCAAAGAAGATGCCTGCCTGGCAAAAGTCATCAAGGACTGCACCGACGTCCTTGCTCCTTTTATCACAGCTATCATCAATGCCTTCTTTAAAGCCTGATTTGTCCCCACCAGTTTGAAGGAAGCATGGGTCTTTCCCCTTCTCATAAAACCACCAACTACTGCCCCATCACCACGGTCCCATTCCTCTTAAAGATCCTGGATCATGCAGCCTACCTCCAGATCCAACCCTACCTTGAGTCCAACTGCATCCTAGGCAGTCATCAATCGGGCTTTCGCCCCCTGGCGATAAAAAAGAATCAGTACTCCTTGTTTTAAAAAAAACAGCTAGACAAGCTCAAGGATGTAGGCAAACCAGCACCCCTACTACTCCTAGACATATCAGCAGCATTTGACCTGGTATACCACAAAATCTTATGCCAGCACCTCACTTCTGCTTCCGGTTTCTCACCTGAAGCACCAGCTGGATCACCTCCTTCCTGGCAGACAGAACCACGAGATTCTTTGCAGAAAACTCTTCCGCCCCTCTACCCAGTATCATGTGGCGCACCCCAAGGCTCCTATGTCTCCCCTACCCTATACAACATTTACACTAAATTTGCCTTCAACCACCAGAATGCCCAAGGCATCTCCTACACCATCTACACCACTGACATCCAAATCCTCCTTCCCCTCACAGGAGACTACACAGCAGAGTCCAACACACTGTACACACTGTATCAAACTGTCCAGTCCTGGATGGCCCCTCATTTACTACCCCTCAGTGATGAAAAAAATAAAATTCTTCTTATTGGCTCACAAGCTCTGCTTAACAAACTAAAACCACCATACCACGCCCTCACCATCGAAGGCATCACAATCCCAGTTTCCGCGGTGGTGAAAAATCATGGTGTCCACTTAGACACCCTCGTCACGCTAACACGACAGGTCAGCTCCATTGTCTCATCGGCCGCACACACTGCAAAACTCACCACTGCCAGCAGACCCTTCCTATCCACCAGAAGCTGCCTTACTATCACCTGCACCATTATAGGATCAGGACTGGAGTTCTGCAATGCTCTATTTGCAGGCACTTCCACGCGAAATATCACCAAACTACAAATCATCCAGAATAACGCCCTTTGACCTGACTTAAACCTGCCTAGAAGAGTGCACATTTTAGCGGCCTGAAGAAACGTTCACTGGTTCCCCATAAGTGAACGCATCAGATTTATGGTTGCCCCACCATACCTTTCACAAGAATTCAAAAAAGTTCAATCGTCAAGACCTACACATTCTGCCTACTCTCACCGCCTCACCACACCCAGATTTAGACTAGCCAAAGCAGGTGGATCCAGCTTCCCAGCCATCGTGGACAAACTCTGGAACTCATTACCTCTGGCCTTGAGATCTGAACAGTTTTACTGGACCTTCTGCAAACACCTCAAATCCTGGCTCTTTACCTAGAAGATGATGACTCTCAATCCATGGAATGATAGATGCACTAATCCCTGCCAAGGGGTCATCTGTCTTTTCTCTGATTTCTTCTGTGTTTTGCAACTAATGTCTTGAATTCATACAGGCTTAGCACACTTTTCAATAAATATATATATATATATATATATATATATGTATATATATATATATATATATATATATAGGAGGGCTCCCAGGGATTGGTATGCAGTGATTTTAACGAAAAATAAAAAAATGAATGAAATAATAACAAAAGAAATAAGGAAGAATAAATATAGGGGAGTGAGGGTAAGGGGTTGAAACCTATGGGGGGTGGTTCGGGTGGGATTAGGAGTGTTGGGAAACAGGGGGCATGGAGGTCGGGCCCATCAGACCCCCAATTTAAAAATTCGATATTTGTTTTCATTCGTTACTATTTCATTTGTTTCTATTTCATTAGTTATAATCACATGTAACCCCAGGGCATGTATGCTTTAAGCGCTCACATAATATACACATGCAACTAAAATTCCGACCCTGTAAGGCTTTTAAAATGAGCTGTCACTCATTGATGCATTGTTCACACTGAAGGCGATCGCTTACAAAAGATAGTGTATAGATGAGGTTCCTGTCAAAAGTGTCAATTTTTTATTTTATTGTATTTGGTTTGCAATCTCCATTAAATAGATAAAAAGCCTTTACAATTTGATATTCAACCTTCTGATATAAAATTTTGCAATTAATTTTCCTTCCTCGTGCTTAAATTACGATGATAAAATGAGAACGAAGAGAAAGAAAACGAAAAAAGGGAACATTTTTAGTAGACAGAAATGGAAGATGAGGAGGGGAGTAAACAAAATGGTAGAGATAAAGCTCTTCTGGGGCCAGATTATAGAAAGTTTGCACCGGTGCAAGTGCAAAGTTTGCACGGTATTAGCACTAGGGCCAAGTTTTCCCTATTTTTAAAAACACTTGAACATATTAGAAAACTATTGCACCATGTCAAGTGCCGGTTGTCATGGTGTAAGCACCTGGGCAAAAATTGCCCTTGGGCAAAAAAGATACATTTTCACTCCAGTATTGCACCAGGGCAAGGTTTGCCCTAGTGCTAATAAGGAATGGTATTGGCACTGGGGCAAACTTTGCCCTAGTGAAAAACACATTGGAAATGTATCTTTTTTGCACTATGGCAATTTTTGCCCTAGTGCTTATGCCATGCCAAATTGCATTTGGCATGGTACAATAGTTTTCTAATATGTCCAAGTGTTTTTAAAAATAGATCAAACTGTGCTCTACTGCTAATACTGTGCAAACTTTGCACTTGCACCGGTGCACAATTTCTGTAATCTGGCCCCTGGAGTCAAAACCTTCCTCCTTTCTCTTTCACAGTTCATTAGAGGCATATGTTTGTTTACGGTTTATAAAGATCCCCATACTGAGGCAGTTATTTCACTCATTTCTATTTAAGTAGCCCTCTCCCCTCAAAATGTTAGATGTATCAAAATATAGTTCATTTGGTGTTACAAGAAATGAACTATATTTTGATCAATTTAACATTTTGAGGGGAGAGGGCTACTTAAATAGAAATGAGTGAAATAACTGTCTCGGTGTGGGGATCTTTCTAAATCTTAAACCAACAAATGTGTCAATAAACCTTAATTGTTCTCAGCTATTTGTAATTAAGAAGCCTGATGTGTGGGATTTTTATAGGGCTCTGAAATGAGATTAATTTCGATCTATGTACTATTAGGTCATTACCCATACAATAGGTTGCAAATGCAGTTAGTGAACATTGAGTCCCTATCACACTTTGACCCATAATCACTAAATGATCTAATAATAGGTTGGGACATTCTTTGAGCGGAGGAGGAATCAATGATCTGTTGTCAACATTCTAGGTGAGCCACTGATTGAAGAGAAAACAAAAGAAGGGCCACTTTACATCCTTGTTTTGATTCTTTTGCTATAGCACCCAACCTCACTTGCTCCTTTCTCTCTGTGTGTTGGCCAGGTGATATTGTTAGTAGGTACAGTGAAATGTCCCAGGTAAGTAACTTTGATCATAGCTTCTGAGGGGTGAACTGGCCAACAGGGACCTCAGGAGATTTTCCAGTGGGCCTCTGCACCATAGGCCTCTGTATTTTGGGTAACCTGGTTTTGTGCTCCTCCAACCTCTTCACTCCGGGCTCCTGCTTTCATCTCTCCTTATCTGCCACATCCCTTTGAAGTAAGGAGGTTCTCATAAAGCTTACACTATGTTATTCCTCATGCTTAACAAATTATATAGAGGCATATTTGCTTTAAAATTTACTTTTTGGGCCAGTGTCTTGTAAATGCTCACGTGGGAGAACTCCCTAGACATATTTAGAAGGGTTGAGCTTGCTCGCACGGGTTACCATGGGGCAACTTTGAAAAACATTTCGAGGGCCTCTTTTGGTTCTCAATACCATCATGGCTTCTGTCGATCTTCCTGAAAAATCAAAATGATTTACGGTGCAGACTGTGTTTGGTGTCTACTCCGCGCAACACTGAGCAATTGCCCTTCACTGATTGCTGTTTCCTAACACCAGTTTGCTCCAATGGGATGATATTGACTTCCTGATACCAGTCTTGGAGGAGATGTAGCAAATGCATAGAGAAAGTGTTCCCAGTATATCTAACAGGGATATTCTCTAGACTGGGGCGGCAGCTTGTGCACAGGCATGGTGATGCGCGCCTTCCAAGATCGTGGGATTGCTGTGTTGCACTGGCTCCAGTATTAGGGGGCAAGTAAGACTATGTTGCTGTAACAAATGGACTGAACCACCATCCAGACCTTGTACGTACGTGTGATGGGTTGTTTTTTTAGATGAGCCGAATGATAGTAGAGCTCAAGCGCAGCGTTCGTGGGGGACTTACATGCAGCCATCAGAGTTCGGGGTATTTGATCCAGAGTTGGGGTTTTTATTCATAGATTCATTATGCAGATCGACAATTAGGTTTCCAAAATAATAGAAATCTCATTTTTTATGCCACATATTTTGATCTCATTCACACACACACACACACACTCACACACACACACATACACGCACATTTCCTGAAGTTCCTTGAGTTTTTTTTTAGATCCTTTAATAACTTTAATAACCAAATTAACTGCAATAAAAACATGAATTGACTTTGATTCTTTCAGAAATATGTGATCCCGAAAATTAGAAAATTTGATAAGTGTTTATGGATATTTACAGTGTGAAGTGCCACAAAACACCTTAATGTATACTTTTACTTTAAAAGGTGAATTCATGATATGTACAGTCTCTGAAAATATACACCATCACTTTGGGCCTCATTACAATTGTGCCGGTCCAGAAACATCAGTGCTGGTAAGCCTACCGGCATCGTTATTTCCAGATCGGCACACTACAACTCTGCAGGCGGGTGCCATCCCGCCCGCCAGGGTCAGACCTACCGGGCGGAATGGCACCTGCTTGCAGAGTTCTCACGGGAGCACTGGCACCGTTGTTAACGGTGCTTGCGCTACCGATCCCTATTCCCATGGGATCCTATGGGACACCACGGGAATTGGGACTAACAAAATTATCGATGCCTGTCTTCCTGGCCACCGGACTCGGAATAGCCCGGTGGCACTGGGAAGTCAGGCGGCGGGCATTTTTTATGAGTCCGGCGGCAACCTGCTGGTAGCACCGGGAGGGTTACTGCCGGAACGTAATGACTCCAAAGTTGTATTATGAATGTTCTCAATGTTATTTTTTTCCTTTTGATTGATTGCCTTTGAGGAAAGCTGTTTTGATTAAATATACCACACCGCCTAACCCACGCAAACACAAGCAATGTGATTAAGTGTGTATGCGAGGTGCTGGGGGCCCAGGAAGCAGGCATGGACTTAACTAGACATCTATCATAGATGTCCAGTTGAAAAATACCATCCCTGTCCCCTGCGCCCCACAGTGCCTCACGAACACACACAATCAACATGATTATGTGTGTATACGAGGTGCTTGGGGGGCCCTGGGGACAAGCATTGTATTTTTTTACTGGACACCTATGATAGATGTCCAGTAGAAAAATACCATCCTTGTCCTCTCTGCCCCACGGTGCCTCAGAAGGAGAGCTGATTTTGGCTGGTGAAGAGGAGTATTGTGCAGCAAAGGCATTTTTAAACTGACAACCCCCCCCACACATACAAAGTCACACAACATTCACACAGCATTCACACAGCAAGCACTCGATCATTCACATGAGCACCCATCATCATAGACTCACTCGTAACACAAGCAAACACGCATCCATACACATATTAAATAATAGATAAATGAACATAAACTTACCTTCTGCCCCTGACCTGATATTTCCTCCCCATCATTCCAGCTCCTGGGCCGCAGGAACATAAATCAGGAAGCAAGAGCCTGAGCATGGGTGACGAAATGCCTCACTCCAGCCGGCACTGTTTGTATGTGCACGGAGGTGCAGGAGCGTCCCCTTGCACATACAGACAAGCAGTTCTCCCAGCCAGCATTTCCAATGAGCTATGCAAGGCTAAGGAAGCAAAACACCCCCAGCCTAGCATGGCCCATTGAGCATGCGAGGCTGGGGAACTGAACTGTCGAGGGGAAACTATGTTTCACTCAACCCAGGAGCACACCCTCAGCTGCAAAAAGCAGCTGAGGGAGCCCTCAGTGTTTCACTGGCTGGCACCTCTTCTCCTCCATAATGGGCGAGGAGGCCGGTGGGTCGACGCCCCCTCACCCATTATGTGCGAACCGCCACTGGAGTGCATCATGAAACATAGACATCTCAGTGATATTGGAACTGCATACACATCTCCATTTTCCTAGCTTGAAATCAACACATATAGAGGGACATGCTAATATACCATGGACATGCTGTGCTTATGTTATGTTTTTATAGATGTTATACTGATTGTCTGAAAGTGTATGGTCAAAAAACGACTACACTATTGAAATCTCACCACAAAATAAAAGGTACCACAACTTTTTCTTTTTGATCTGTGAATATTGAGAATGAAAATAAACTGTTTCGTTTTGCATATCATTTTACTTTTGTTTTAATTGGCATTGCTTTGAGAAAGTGCCAAATGGTGTCCATCACGTGCTGGCCAGTACTCAATAAATACACATTCTCTACCACTGAAAGGTGTGCACTGTAGGAAATTATTATAGTCATGGAAGGATGAAATGAGAGGGTCAGAAGCTCTATTTATTTGACACACATTTTGATGACTTTCACATTACTTAAACACTCAGCAGGTGGGCCCTGCCAAAGTCTCTGTTAATTAATACTATGGTGTGATTTCCTTTGGCCTGCTAGAGTCTGTCCTTTGAAGCACTGGACTTCTCCCTGCCCCCTGGAGGTGGTTCCTGCCTTCCTAAGAGGTGCCAATGCTTCTCCAGGGAAGACAAAGGCTTTTGCTGGGCATATAGCTTGTTTTGGAAGAAACTCATCACCAGGCAGTAAATATACAGGGGCTATACATATACCATCATGTTGGACCTATACATGGCTTATATTTACATTTGTCGTGGGCTACCATATCCGTGGGCCCACAATTATATCATTCCATTTAGGCCCAGTATTGCCCACAGTTAAAAGAAGGTCCTGTCTGCTGGGCATTTCATTTCCACAGCATGGTGGTCACTTTCTGACCGCCATGTTGCCAAATCACAAGGAAGCTACTAAGAAGGGGCAGTAGACAACTCTGAAAAGTCATATGTGTGCACTATGCTTTTCTAGCAGGGAGTTACATGAATGTCTGTCTAATAAGCAGACCTCACTTTCACAGACAGAGCCATCTGCATCATGTAATTAATAAAAATCAAAAAAAGCTCAGGCTATTCCGCCATCAAAGATGGCATTCTGTTACACCTACCTCTCTTTTTTATTTCACAGTGAGCAATATCGCTGTCAATCGGAGACAGGAAGTGTCAAAAGAATTGAAAAATGTTTAAGAGATGGGTGTAATGGAGCTGCTGATGGCTATTAAATGGGGGTATAATGTTAGTCTTCATACGAAAGGAAACAGGCGAGGTTGGTCTTCATGCGAGCCTCAGGTTCTTGAATAAGAGTGTTGCATTTGAGAAGTTTCTACTCTTGAACTTTGGAGAATTCGTATGCCTGGTGGGTGGGCCGGGGTATTTCAGAACACTGATCAGCTATCTACCTATCGCTAGTGGGTCACACTGTAGTCTTCGTCTAAGACTTTAATGAGCATTAATACCTCCAGGTGTCATGTTCCCATTCAGAAGGATGCCATTTGACTTGACAACCGAATTATTTCAATGTCTTTTGCCTAACCTATCTGGAAATGAACAAGGATGTGTTGGTTTCAGATTGGCTGATTGTGTATGGCAATACGATGGTTGAAAATGACCAAAGGCGAAGGAAAACATTGATGGTTTTAAGAGGTACAGGACTAACCTTAAGGAGAAACACATCTAAATTATGTAAATAAAAGTTAAATTATTTGGGGAATGTATCTACAAAGCCAGGTGTAACACAAAAAGGGTTTGGTAAAAGCTATTGCTGACGTAAAAAGACTGATCAGCAGGTAGGAGCGCATGTTATTTATGGGGAGTGAAATGTTACAAATGTGTGTATAATTTTCCTGACTTGTCAAAGACTATTCGGAAGTTGAGTAAGAAGGATACAGCATTTCAATGGTGTGACGGTGTGCAAAAGAAAACTTCTGGTCATTAGAAGAGCGATATCATGCGGAAGCAAGGAGCAGTGCGGGAGCAAGGAGCGATGCGGGTGCAAGGAGCAATGCGGGAGCAAGGAACAGTGTGGGAGCAAGGAGCAGTGTGGGAGCAGTGCACGAGTAAGGAGCAATGCGGGAGCAAGGAGCAATGCGGAACAAGGAGAAAGGAACAGGGCGGGAGCAAGGAGCAATGCGTGAGCAAGGAGCAGTGCGGGAGCAAGGAGCAGTGCGGGAGCAGTGCAGGAGCAAGGAGCAGTGCGGGAGCAAGGAGCAGTGCAGGAGTAAGGAGCATTGTGAGCAAGGAGCAGTGCGGTAGCAAGGAGCAGTGCGGGAGCAGGGAGAAATGCGGGAGCAAGGAGCAATGCGGGAGCAAGGAACATTGCGGGAGCAAGGAGCAATGCGTGAGCAAGGAGCAGTGCGGGAGCAAGGAGCAATGCGGGAGCAAGGAGCAACGCGGGAGCAAGGAAGAGTGCGGGAGCAAGGAGCAGTGCGGGAGCAGTGCAGGAGTAAGGAGCAATGCGGGAGCAAGGAGCAATGCGGAACAAGGAGCAAGGAACAGTGCGGGAGCAAGGAGCAATGCGTGAGCAAGGAGCAGTGCGGGAGCAGGGAGCAAGGAGCAACGCGGGAGCAAGGAAGAGTGCGGGAGCAAGGAGCAATGTGGGAGCAAGGAGCAGTGTGGGAGCAAGGAGCAATGCGGGAGCAAGGAACAGTGTGGGAGCAAGGAGCAGTGCGGGAGCAGTGCAGGAGTAAGGAGCAATGCGGGAGCAAGGAGCAATGCGGAACAAGGAGCAAGGAACAGTGCGGGAGCAAGGAGCAATGCGTGAGCAAGGAGCAGTGCGGGAGCAAGGAGCAATGCGGGAGCAAGTAGCAACGCGGGAGCAAGGAAGAGTGGGGGAGCAAGGAGCAATGCGGGAGCAAGGAGCAGTGCGGGAGCAAGGAGCAGTGCAGGAGTAAGGAGCATTGTGAGTAAGGAGCAGTGCGGTAGCAAGGAGCAGTGCGGGAGCAAGGAGCAATGCGGGAGCAAGGAAGAGTGCGGGAGCAAGGAGCAATGCGGGAGCAAGGAGCAGTGCGGGAGCAAGGAGCAGTGCGGGAGCAAGGAGCAGTGCAGGAGTAAGGAGCATTGTGAGCAAGGAGCAGTGCGGTAGCAAGGAGCAGTGCGGGAGCAGGGAGAAATGCGGGAGCAAGGAGCAATGCGGGAGCAAGGAACATTGCGGGAGCAAGGAGCAATGCGGGAGCACGGAGCAGTGCGGGATTAATGAGCATTGGGAGCAAGTAGCAGTGCAGTAGCAAGGAGCAGCGCGGAAGCAAGGAGCGGTGCGGGGAACTAATGCATTTCATTCAAGATGACAAACAAATACTCTCTTATTGATAAGGCAGGCATTTTATGTGTGCAGTTACGAAATGTAAGCCCTAATTCTTAGGAACTGAGTTTGTCATCAGGACGGGCACTTTTCACTGTTTTTAATTATAAAGGAATGGATGGTGTGTGTCTTGTCCAATCATACTATGCCAGCGTGCCGGAATATGACTACAGGGCTCAATATATATAGAGACACAGAACATGTAACACTCAATCTGTTGCCTAGAAAACCTATTACGAATAAGCAATACAAATGGTACCTTAATGGAACGCCCTTGGAAGTGGTGGATAAATACACCTATTTGGGTTTCCAAATACGCACATCGCCCTTTAGCGCCTATTATTGTAACATCGTGACTTCCTAAGCATGGAAAATTGGCTTGTCTACAAAAAGATCATGCACTTAAAGGGTGGAAATAATTTGGAGGGCCAGGTAGCTTTATAGAGCAAAAGTATTGTTCCAGCTATACTCTATGGACTGGCTATTCTCCTGGAAAGCATGATAGTATAGCTTGACAAACTCAAGGGTAAAATACTCAGATCAATCTTAGAAGTCCCCCAATCAGTGCCGGTCCAAGCCCTAAGATGTGAGTTGGGAGTTCAATCATTGAGATGCTATTGGCCAACTCTACATGAATATATCTCTAGCGGCTGAATCCCTGGACTCCCTTTATTGCATATGTTGCAATAATGCTTTTCTATAAGGGTTGATGCAATCTGCACTAGGGCATGTGGCATTGATAAACGTACAACCGGATGAATTGAGGGACCAGCCTAATTGGTTAACCACACCAAAAAAGAGAACCAAACGCTTAGCTGGCTCCATCGATTTGGATTCCTTGGCTGCCAAATTGATGTATGTAGAATACAGCAAAAAAGCATTTAGGGAGCATCATGTTAACAGCTATTTGGTAAAGTATTGCCCAATCCCGATTAGAAAATTCATAACCTTTCTCCGATGTAATATATCCCCCATGCTCGAGAACACAGGGAGGGGAAAAGCGTTTGTGCCGCACATATGTGGAAGTGAAATTGAGTCGCATAGAACCCAGTACAAAGAGGTGTCCAATTGTTCTGAGAAGGGCTCCGCTCAGTTTCTTGCTAACCCACAGCAGAGAGAGGGAGAGCAATTCTGGAGTTCCATTATGGGCGCAGAATCTGTTGTAATCATGGCTGCAGTGTTTCATATATGGAAATGTGCCAATAATCATATCAACGACCTCTCCTGATCTTCGAGCTTTCTTTTGTATGTAAATCCTGATATTTATAAATCTTGCTATATACAATTAGCGCATGTTTTTAACATTCTAAAATGCTTACTGGCAATAAGTAATCAGCAAGTAATTTAATTAGTGGTATTTATTTTCTGTATTGATATTGTACTTTGTATTTTGTACTTGCTTTTTAGATTTTCCTACAATGTTTTCTTATTGAACGTGTTTAGGGTGTATTGTAACCAATAATGAACAAGATGTTGTCAGTAAAGAAGAATGGAAACTTGATGACAACATAATGCTGTAAGGAAGTGGAAGGAAAGTCAAAGATGGACTGGGTTTTGAGGAGAGCATATTTTGCAAAAAGGTACAAATAATACCCCCTGCGTCATAGACATGATGTTGTGGTTCTATCAAGGAAGGGCAAATCAAAAGGATGCACAAGCTTTGATGTCTGCTAACCTGGTGGATGAGTTCCTTACAAAGTGATAAGGTTCTCACAGCACAGATACAACCTTTGAAACCAGTGATAAGTCCACCAATGACTTGGCAGTCTCTAGCCTTGAACAGTTCAGGCTGAGAGTTGGCACTGGTGAAGGTAAGCGTTTCTAATTATATTAATGGGTTTAGTTGGGGCTGAAGATAAAATATCAAGGTTTGCCACACTGCATTTACTGAGTGGGCCCCACTTTTGAGTGACTCACTGCGCCATTGTTGGTTGGGCCTCTCACCCATTCCCTCCATAATGATCGATGGGGAGGGGGGGCTTCTCCCTCCCATCGCTACCTGTTCCCCACTTTTTCAGTTCGACTGGGAGGTCCTCCCTCCACTCACGTTGTTGTGTCTGCTGCAGCACTCTGATCCACCATGCCCAATAGCGTTCTTCTAGCACCCAGTTTCCTGGTCCCGCCTATGCCCCGCTCCTCCCCGCCCCCTGTATGCTCCTTGCCTACCACTTCCCACCCTGGATATGTGTCATTGCCAGGCTGATATCAGCAATGCCAAAAATAAAAAATACCCAGGCCCCAATTTCGGATACAAGAAGTATCATTATGTTTCTTAAGAACAATGTTCAGGGAGAGAGATGGCCCTGAGAGATGGCCCTGTAAACACTGACCGATAATGTTGTTCCTGGTTTCATATGAGACAACGGTATTTCTGAAAGTAAATGGCATGTGACACCACAAGTTATCTTTAAATCACCTTGAAACGAATCCTGCTGTTGAGGGGGTTAATCACAACACAATGGAGAGTGTTAGAATGGCCTGTAGGAGTGGATAGACCACTGTCTGCTACTTTCCACCACAGTATTAGTAACTTGTTAGATTTTAAGGAGAAGAAAACCTAACTTGTTGCACTGAATGGGCGGCGAGAGTCAAATGCAGGGAGTGGAGCTGCGTGGAGCTGAGAGAGCAAGTGAAAGAAATGAAGGACATTATTTATTTATTTATTTACACAGTAAGGAGTGAAATGATGAATTGCGTTTGTGTAGGTCTAGCAATGTGAATGTTGGAGATTGGCTGAACATAAGGAAAGCAGGTTTTTCAAAAGAAATAATGACCCAGATCAAGAGTTGTGGTGTGGTTAGGTGAAAGAAGAAAACACATCAAAAAGTCATACTTCTCAGTTCATGTTAAAATAAAATTCTTATTTTCATTGCATTTTGGAAAAAGGAGAGGTCTGTTGTAAGTGTTGTTATGTGTGTATATGTGCATACATAGGTCTTGTTGATACAGTAGGACTACTTTTGTTAGTATTTTCGTGTGCCTGGTGGCATTGTTCTGGAATTAATGAGGTTAGAAAGTTCCACCTGTGAAGTAAATGAGAGTTAGTGAATGGGTCTGGGTGTGGAGGAATTAGTTTGAAAGGTATATCGACATCCCAAATCCAGTATGTAGTTGCGATCCCAAAATTAACTTGAAACGTGAACCTAATAGGACTTCTCTAGATGAGGTAGTTTCATGGGGAACATGAAACGTGAACCTAATAGGACTTCTCTAGATGAGGTAGTTTCATGGGGAACATGAAACGTGAACCTAATAGGACTTCTCTAGATGAGGTAGTTTCATGGGGAACATGTTGATGCTGAGTCAGCCGCCATGCACTAGAACAATCGGTCGTGAACTACAGCCAATGGACACATGGCATTTAAGTAGCCAAAGTATTACAGTGCCCCCAGCCGTCAGGCTCTGCGATGCCAATGATCCTTGCAATGACTGCGCATGCCTTTGCGGGGTCTGGCTGGGAACTGGCAAGGGACTTAAATGGTCGTTAAGAGTTCAAAGGTTTTGCAAGATTTTGGAAGTCGTGCAAGACCTTGTCAAAGTCAAGATGTGTATAGGGATCACGTGCTGAGACTAAATTAAGATTGACTCAATCTATGCGCGACACCTTTTGCAGCGTGTGTCAATACAAAGCTTGTGTTTGCGTTTTAAACAGCTGGTCTATCGTTGTGGAGGATTCCAATGTCACCATTTTGAAGTGGTGATGACCAAACAGTGACCCAGGCTGGCATTGTACTAATGTCTGAACAAATGGATCACATTTAAGAATTAGCCCTACCATTAAACCATACATGCCAACATTCCCTGCTCGATTCCAAAGATTCCGCCCAGTCGAGCCCTGCATTCTGGTACTTTTAGTCCTATGCATCCCCGATTATAAACTTGGGACTACAAGCCTCACAATGCAAACTTAAAACCAACACTCAACTTGAGTCTCCGGAATGGAATTGGGCATGTTGGCATGCATGTTAAACTTGTCAGAAAACAATTCTTTCCCTTACAATTTCTAGTGCTAGTAAAGTTCTGATAAAAAGAAAGTCAAAATCTGACAAAGTATTTCTCAAATGTCTTCTGGAAATACAGATAAATATATGCAGGTAAAACAAAAAACGGAGTAGATAACGATGAAAATGGACCCGCATATTACAGAATTCAAGGCAACAATCATTAAAACAAACAACATTTATTTTCATTTGTATTTATTTATTAGGCGCTTATACAACAAAATAGTGTTTCCAGGCACCACAAGACAAGTGGGGAGGGAACAAGGTGAGTAAATAATAAGAGAAAAGAAAGTAATATACAATCGTGGTCCTACTAGGGCTTGTGACATGCAGACGTGCAAGTGCAGTGAATAAAAGTGCAGGAGATACGGGAGGGACGGAAGGGGGTGAGGTAGGGCAAGTGCTAGTGAGAGCCTGGGAGGGAAGTGTCGAGGGGTGCCTAGGGGGTGGGAGTGGCTGGCTAAGTGCAAGGGCGCAGGAATCCTCAGGTGGGGTGCACAGCCGCCTAGTTGGGGGCCCACAGGGGTAGTGCTGTGGGGGAGAGTGCTGGAGTCAACTCGGCAGGGGCTTGGGAACCTGTGAGATGCATGTTGGTCCAAGCCGCCAGTGTCAGGCAGTCTAGAAGGAAGGTATTTGGGGAAGGACAGTTGGAGATAGCATGGTCCCAGGCCCTAGAAAACCTTGTGGATGATGCAGAGGGTCTTGAATTTGATCCATGCAGCCAGCGGGAGCCATTGGAGAGATTCTAGGCCTGGAGGGATACAGCTCTATTCTGGATTAGCTGAAGGGGGTGTTGAGTGGAAAGGGGGAGATTGGGGAAGAGGCTGTTGCAGTAGATCAGCCTAGAAAGGACCAGAGCTATAGAGACACAGAGCTTCTGGGGAAAGGTGAGGAATGGGAGTATGCCTCTGAGGAGGTGAAGCTGGAAGTGGGCCTTCTCGGCAAGGTCCAAGACGTGAGGGGTAAAGGAGAGAGAGGAGTCGAAGAGGACCTCAAGGTTTTTGGCCTCACAGGATGGAGAAGTTAGAGAACCCAAGGAGGGTGGCCAGAGGGTAGGAGGGAAAACAGGCTGCAGGTATCCCAATAGGAAGAATCTCTGTCTTACTGGCATCAAGACCAAGGTAATTAGCTGAACAACATGTCTGAATAGCAGTTAGACAATCAGGGATGAGATAGGAGGAGTAGGAGGTGGTGGAGGGAAGTTTGAAGTAAAGCTGTGTGTCAGCATGACACTGGAAACGAGGATAGAAGGTAGAGATAAGGTGAGCAAGAGGGTCAAGATAGATGTTGAAGAGTCATGGCGAAAGGATAGAGCCCTGTGGGATGCCACAGGTGGAGAGTGAAGTGGTGGAGGAGAAAGGGCCCAGCTGCAACTGAGAGGGGTAGTTAGTGATCAAGGAGGCCAGCCAATCCAGTGCCCGGTCTGTGATGCCAAGGGTATCGCATATCCGTTTTATGAGTATAGAATGGTTGACCATGTTGAAGGCAGCGGAGAGATCGAGGAGGATGAGGACAGCAGGAGAGTTAGAGTCAAGGTTTGCAAGCATGTCTGCACTTGTGTTCAGGAGAGCAGTTTCCGGGCCTCTGGATGCCCGTAATCCACATTGGTGGTCATGGAGGCAACCAACAAGTTCCGTATGAAGGATCAACTGAGGAAGGACCAACTTCTCCAGAGGTTTACCCAAGAAGGCGGTGGCGGAGATGGGGCAATAGTTAGCCAGGCAGGATAGGTCTGCAGGCAGCTTTTTTAGGAGAGGGTGCACAAGGGAGTGCTTGAGGGATAGAGGGAAAGAGCCAGTGGCGAAAGAGTGGTTACAGAGACCGGCAAGAGTCTGGGCAAGAGAGGAGATGTTGTCCTTAATGGTTCTGGAGGAACAGGGGAGCACCTGTTTTGATAAGACCTTCATAGAGTGGATGACTTTAGAGACCTCATCAGGTGCTATGGGCAGGAGGAAGGGCCTCCTTACACTAAACTTACTATATTTACTTTCAACATCCCTGAATATTTACAAATGTTATGTGTACAGATTCCTTTGCCTCCTCACTCCCTCTTTGTGTGCCCAGATCCGTGGACCAACATCTCCCTTGCACATTTTCTGCCTGACCCCCTATGTGAATCCTGAGGTGAAGAAATGTGACGCCATCACATACATCCTTGCAGAACCTGGGTGTCTGCCCGCTCATACACCTCACTTCAGCTCCCCTCTGTATGTTTGGGTACCTAGAATGCACACAACCTGATCTGTCTCAACAAATTGAGGACAAGCAGGAGAGGGAATAATGAAGCCCAGGGCACAGGCAAAAACCGCCATTGGTTCTCGTGGTGACTTGGACTGGTCCTCTTTGCTGGAAAGTCACGGATGGGCCCCATTGTTAATCCCAAAGGGTGACTGTGCCAAGATGTAATTTAAATAAATTAGCACCCGCCCAGTCTGGCTTATCCAGCCAGAGGGCAGGAAACTCAGACTGAAACTGGTGATACACACCAGCATTCCCTATGTCTTCTTATTTTTCCTTTGATCTTCTGCCACTGAGACTTTCCAGTGCCACTGCCGGGTTCGAGGTTAAGATCTGGTGAGCAGGAGCTAAGACCAGCTATTGGGTATCAGGCATTATCCAGTAGGCAGGGGATACTTGTGGGGAACAAGGAGTGAGTACACAGCACACTGCAAATCTAACTTCCACATGAGATGCACACTTTCACCTCTTGTCCAATATGTATGATTCATTATGTTCAAATGTGTACTAGATGCATCCTAATTCTCATTTACTGGCATTCTCAAATACTCAAAGTTAATTTCACAGGTTTATGTTTGTAAGGCACCAATTGCCTGGGCAGCCAAAAGTAGCTCCTGGAAGCTGTTGCCTTCAAGCTAATCAGGCTCGCCTAATCTAGAAACAGGAGCTAAATAGCTCCCACCTACCCCCAATTTCGAAGCCTGAACTGTCAGTGCACTTGAGGCTGGGGTATTTTTTACTCTCTTGACCGATGCAAGCTGCACAGATTTGGGGGACGAGACAGGCATATGCAAATGAACGTCCAAATTGGTTGATGGGAAATGTACATTTAAGTGAATTCAAATGCAAGTACGAGAAGCATGTTGATTCAAGAAAGACTAGGCCTCTATATTCAGCAGTAGGCCTATTGTAGCTTAGGAAAAGACACCATTTTGAATGATATGCTTGCAGTGAAATCGATAGATGAAGGTTAATGCTAATGTTAGATTTGCTGGCCCATTTTGTATTCTTCTGGTTTACAAGGAATATTCAGAAATGTGCTTACACTACCAAAAGTATACTCATGTTTCACAAATAAATGTTATTTCAAGTGAAGCATGATAAAGAGTCCGAGTTTTGATTGTGCTACGGGTGTCTATGTTTGCTGGTTATCTCTTGAAAACTGGGGTAGTGAGTGACCTTCGGTGTCTCGATTTGCTCTTTAGAAGAACATTGTGTTAATTGGAAGGACTGACATCCTCCTTAGTGAAGTCATAGAATGCTTCATTTTTTATATTGAAGTCAATGTAGTGAAACCTATAAAAGTTGCGGACAAAGGGGCGAGGTAACACAGTCTTGGATTGCATGTCCATGGTGTGCTGTTCGTGCCTTTCTTCTCCGTGCAGTGCTGCTATTTAAGATTTCCTGAACTAAGCTCACCCGTGATTTGAGCCCTGCATCTGTTTCCTGTGGAACAGAGGTATTTCCTTCCCATCATGTAGAAGTGCATAGTCAAGGAAGGAGAACGACTTGTTTGTGAGTGCTTGAATGCCTTCGATCTGTTCATGTTGCAGTTAGTAAGAGATATCCCTGTGACTATTTTTGGCATTTGTCACATTTTGCGGGTGCGAAGGGCCGTATTGGCTGAGGAGGCGGGCTGTACCTGCTGGCAATGGTATAACCAATCTCTTGTTATAGACTGAGTGAATACAGGCCTCTACTATGGCTTCAGTCACACAATTAGTACCGCAATCAATACAAGCAGTGCTCCTACCTTATGCTGATAACTGGCACCCATGATTAAATCAAGAGTAGATAGAGACAGAGGTAAAGTGTTCAGCTTGCCCATTAGAGTAGCCTGCTCTTTTCATGTCCTCATCCTACTATAGTGCTAATTTAGCCCTTTGGCCTTCTGAGGTGATGAATCAAGTACTGTTGAAAATAGAGTAATAATGACAACTGTTATTACAGTGCTTAGAAGCTGCAGAAGTCGGTCATGAAAAGCTATAGAGGAACACAATATAATTCATAATACTTCTTTCTCTCTACATGGAAATGTTGTATATTCTGGTGGAGAGAGAAGCAATAGGCTGGAGACATAAAAATATATGCATTATTTTCAATATTTCTGAATTATGTGGATATTTATAAATCTGTTTTCCTGTTCCCAAATCATTAAGGATGTGCTTTTCTGCAGGAAAATATGTGCCATCTATTTGCACTGTCCCTAATTATTTGCCAAATTGTAACAAGGAGACTCACATTTTATGCACCATCTGTATTGTAAAAAGATTAAATCCTGAAAAATGCCCCTTTTATTATTGTTCAGAAATTAAGGACATTGTTATAATTTGTTTTTGTTTTATGCATAAGAATGTCTTTTTTCGGATAATATGAAGAGTGCTGGTTCCTGGAAGGCAAGTTTGTCCTCTTCCATCACAAAGCAGTCTTATTATTTTTGTGCTTTACATTCAAAGGTCCAGGGTTGGTGGCCAGGCCTTCTCTGTTGAAGCTGCGAGGCTGTGGAACGCCCGACCTGTGGCCCTTCGGAGTATCCAAGACCATCATACCTTTCGTCGCTCTTTAAAAGCCTTTCTGTTTTAGCTCCCTCTTCCTCTTTCTGCATACTTGTTGGCTGTTCTGTGGATTTCGCGCCAAGATTACTTTGGTGTACGCGCGCTCAATAAAAAGTATAATCAATCAATCAATCAATCAATCACTCAATCAATCAATCAATCAATCAATCAAGTGGGCACTATAAGACACTTTCCATAGGATATGTGGGACAGATTTTATTCAGAGCTCAGCAAAGTAGGCCCTCAAATGATTAATTTGGCCCTCTGCAGTATTTATTGCTTTGTGAATAGGGAAGCATGGTCTGTCCCATTCATTTAATATAATACATTTTGAGAAACATTAGTAACTTGAGAGACATTTCAGAGGATGGCAGCGGGCCACAGATAAGAAAACAAATAAAACATACATAATGTATGAAAGCTTTTTTGCAGGTTTAATCACAACAGTCTATGAATTGAAAGAATATGCCTTTCACCTTCCAGGTGGGGGGCGGACATGGGCGGTAACAGCCCTCCAGCTCGAACCATGGTAGGCCCAGGCAAAGCGAGGGCCTCGACGAGGGCTGTGGGCCATTACCAGCCATATCTGCACCCTCACCATGGGGATGAAAGACATTCGCACCCCGGGGCTCATCTGTGGTGCAAATGTTTTTTTTTCATCCCTCTGGAGATTTGCTGTATGCGCAGGCAATTTCTTGAGGGAAGAAAAAAACAAAAAAACAATGGCCATCACCATGGGGAAAATGGACTAAGTCCCCTATAGAGGTTATTCTACTGGCCCTTGCATGTCAGGTGGAAGACCCCAAGAAACTATTACATTGTTGCATAGTAGTGGGCTTAACATTGGCTCCTGCCCATTGCCACCCACTCCTGGATTTCTGGGCTGGAGTTGGTCTCCCCAGGCCTGGGACCCGACTTGGTTCTCAGCTCTCTGTTTACCTCTTCAAGGTGATGTAAAATGACTATGTGCCTGAATTGTATCTATTAGTATACCACCTTTGTTTATGAGAGTGCATCTCCACGTTGCAGAATTTGTTTCACCTTCCATCTGGGCTGCTGTGATCGCCATGCTTTCCCACCGCGGGTGAATGCCCATTGTCTAGTTCGTTTGCATCACATGCTTGTGGACCACAAAATCGAGCTCTTGGGTCTGCAATTATGAGGACTTATTAAATCTTTCTGCAACTGGTCCCTTGTTGTTTAGAGTTTGGAGTGCGACTGCTTATCTCTGACCTTGGCAGTGAGCTTGCACTGAGCTTTGTGTACCCTGAGTCTGCTCCTCTTGTCTGGCGTTCTGTGGCTTGAGGCCTTCTGTAATTTTCCTTAAACTTATAATGTGATTTATACATGTTTGTGTTGTGCTGGGTTTCCTATAGGCTAGTCACACGTGGTCCTACCAGGCTCCACATATGCTCCTGTAGTCCCATAGGCTTAATTGCTAAAAGCATCTGCAAGCTTGCTCAGAATCTCTTGTTGCCTTGCGTTGCTGCATTTGGCTAATGAGAAAATTAATAAAGGCTTTGGCAGTAGTTACATGTATCTGTCCTCTATCTATAGAACTGAGTAAGCATGTTCTTCGTGTATTGGAATGTGTGTTTGTTTAATGCAATGCAGGGCTGCGAGTGTGCTTCATGATTAATGTTGCTATGTCGTGGTGTCACTGGTGAAGTCAGCATCGTGGCTTCTTGGTGCTTAATGGAGGTAGTGCATTAGGGTATTCGCATCCACAATCATTGTTGCATCCCCTGTAACTGTAAAGATATGTATTGTATTAGGTCTGAATGGCTGACTGAGGGGGTAACGTTCTGTGTACATGTCAGCCAGTGGTGCACTTGGTGTTCATCCGAAATATGATGGGTGACTTTGAGCGTTCCTGGCTCTTCATCCTGTCATGTTCCTGGTGGTGAGGCGGGGTATTGCTATGACCCTCTCTTCACTGCCCTCTCTGGTCAACCTGTCCACCATGACACTATATGTTACTACCTTTATCCTTGGTAGCCATATTTTGGTCAATCCTCTGAGGTGCCCGTAGAAGTTGACATGATCGTCAAAATTTCCGGTCATTTACTTGCACTCTTCTTCTGGGTTGCACCATTCACATCTTTCATCATAATTCTAATTGTTGAATGGATTATCTAATTTCTTCGTCTCCTGTGGGAATAGTGGACATTCCATTATTCTTTTTCTCGGTTTGTCTCTTTCTTCCACTGCCTTGTCCTTTTCACCTCTTATATTCACATCCATCATCACCTTCATCCCTATCGATTTCTCTGTCATCTTGTGGCAGATTTGGTCTTTGCCAGTCCCTTTGGCATCTTCCTCCATTTTGGGATGCATCTTTCAGAGTTGGGTCACTGCTTCTGTCAGCGTGCCATTCTCTTGTCATTGGCAGGTAAGAATGTGCAACAGGAACTCCCAATTATTGTGCAAATCCCTCTTTCCATTGCTGTGAGAAGGTCCAGAACATATCTATTCTGGAGCGCCATCAACCTTACTGCTCAGAGCTCTTCTTTTATTGCATTGAAGCCACTCACTGTAGAGTTTATTGTCAGCATCAGCTCCCACTTGGTAATTTGCAACCATTTCACATTTGCATACGTCTGGATTGCTGGAACCACTGATGCGAAGAACATTTCCATCCTGCTGAACAACCTATATTCGGGTGGTACATCATCTAGGGATTTTTCTGACGAGATGTGATTGTCTCTTTTCACTCTACTCACTTCCTCAGACAGTTTCTTTCTTCTCTTTTCACCTACTTTCACTGACCTTTTCTTTCTTGTGTTAGTGTCCATCTTTGGAAAGTCATCGAGCTTTATATCCTTCTGGATCAATACCAGTGATGGCATATTGATGTGTACCAATGAGCAAACTCCTCCCCCGTTGGGTGGCAGCTTCCCGTATGCATTGGATCCGCACGCCCAGTAATGATCCATCAGTACTGCAGTGCCTATCTTCATTGCTGAATGCTCTTCTGTGTACCGACATTCTGTGTTATCTCCAACTCTTACTGCTCCTTCATTCTTGCAGCACAAAGCTGGTTTCTTCAGGGTTATTATAGGCATCGCACCAGCTTCATTTTCTACCCAGGTGAGCAGTTTACCACTTGCATCCCTTTCTTTCAGGCACTTGTCATTTTTTCCTTGTACTGTATTCACTGGTGATTGTACTACGGTGTGTGCTTTGCTTCCCACTACTCCATCTTTCCATCCTTCCTCTGTATATACTTGCCCATAGACAAGCATCTGCAGTATTTCCCAACATCTTGGTTCTCCTCCTATTTCTTTCACCCCACTCTTCGGTCAGGGCAGCTCCTTCAGTTTTATTATTTTCGTGTCGCCTTTCTGTGGCCCACCAATTATATATTGTATAGCTTGATTTAATTGCCAGTAATTGTTCATCATGTCGAGAGTCTTTATGTAACTGTCTTCATAGGGAAATGTTGTTTGAGACATCCATCTCACTGTTGCTGTCTTTTCTTAGAATCTTCCTCGGATTGTAACCATGGATAGGTACGTGAGGCGTTGGGCTCTTGCTGCTGGACATAACAGCTCTCCCCGGTGGTTTCTTTGCCTACTTTGGTCATGTGTTAATACCACATGTTATTAGACACTCGAGCACTGTCAATGAGATATAGATCCACCCTCCTCATGTCTGGGTCAGCACTGCGCTTCCCTCCTCTTACCGTGCTTAGTGCTTTCCTGTCTAGCTGACATGGTCGTTCGGCATGCTGTGGTTGGGGTAATGTTGGTAGAGGATACATTGGTTTCACTAGATATAAGTGATATTTCGTCAGAATATGAATGCAAAGACCCCACTTGGGAATAAAAGACACGACAAGAGAAGCATATTTTTAATTATTTCCCCCATTTACCTGTGCTGCTGGATCGTTGTGCAGCTTGAAGATACCAGTTGCCCACCTGAAATGCGCAAAAACTGAGTGTTACTTTGTTAGTGTTAGATTAGTTTTAAGCTGTGTGGATCATAGTAGCTTATGGCAAAGATAAATAGCTGTTCCCACACAGTTCTAATTCTAGGGTCTCTGAGGACTGCAAGAACTGAGGGGTTATTCTTTTAGGTTGTGGGTAAGCTTGGGCCAAATATGCTATGAAAAAGTGGTAATATATACTAGGAGGACATGCTCGGAATCTGTTGGACCTTATAATGAAGTGGACAAATTGACCCGAAAAGGTATCCGGTTGTAGATCATTGGGCAACATGAACAAGTATACGAAATCACTGTCACACTTTCTTGAAGTATGTGTGTAGAGAATAAAATAACAAACAGAGAGTGAATCCTCACTCTGGGTGTGTAGAAGTCCTTGCCCTAAGTCTGCTGCCCTTGACCGAGTAACCACTCGTTGTCCTCCATTTGGCAGTGTAGGTTTCCAAATTATCTTGTTGTTCCTCTTGCTGATGATCTTTGGGCCTGTCGATCTCGTTGCCAGCTGAGGCCACAGCTTTGTAGGGCTTGATGTCCGTACTGTGGTCCCAAACAGTTTTACCTTCTAACTTCTAACTTTGACTGCTCTCTGAGTGACTGCTTCATTGGTGTGAGGGCCTGTGAATCTGGGAGCATCCCAGCGGCAGACTCAATTTCATAGGACTCAGTCCCAAGGAAAAATGGGTGGTTGCTTTAGTAAGTCGTAAATCCTCTGTCTCTTTGGCACTATCGCTTTCTCCATTGGCTTCAGGGCCTTCCCGGTGTTGTTGTATCTGGCGAGTGATAAAACAGGCACTAGCAATCAAGGAAGTAACATGATCCCTAAATCTTTTGTCCCAAAACAGTCACACTACTCTCTGCATCCTTGAGCGCTCTAGGGAAGTTGAATGCGCAATCCTGTCACCACCTCATGTGGGGTTAAATGATGGTTGGACCCGGGATTGTTGCGCAATGCAAACAGTGCTAAGGGTAAACAATAAAGCCAGTTCTTATTGGTACTCTTTTTAGTCTTGGCAATACTCTCTTTCAGAAGGTCATTGAGGTTTTCAGGCACTCCATTTGCTTGCGGGTGATAAGGACAGGAGAATTTCTGTTGAATGCCCAGCAAGATTTCTTTGACAAAATGAGGGCCATTTTCAGACCGCAGGACCTCACAGGGGGATCAGGGTGAGAACATGAGCCTGCCTCAATCCAAGAGAATGGGCATACAACCACTAAGATGTAGCAGTATTGAATGATGTTGACATAGTTGGCATGGAGGTGCTGAAAGTGACCAATTGGGTGGGGTATGGCTCCTCTCACAACTCTCAATGTATGTCTTTCAGTAAACTGCTTGCATGTTAAGCAGTTACTCATACATTTTGCTACTGTTTCTGTCAAATTAGGGCAGAACCATCTTTCTCCAATATGGGCTGCAAGCACCTCCTTCCCTGTATGTGTTGGATAATGTAGTTGGATAATGTAACTGTGTCTGTGCTGTGTGCAATGATGCGAGTGGCATAATCACGTTTCCTGTGTTATTCTGCCGCCATAGGGTATCTGTGGGAGATACTTATATCCCCTCCTAGTCCACAGGTCCTTCTCCTCCCTGGGTGCAGCTCCATTATTTGTGTTGCTGGCAATACATTGTACCCCTCCTTTACTATGATTGTCTTTGCATAGTCTGATGCACTTTGTGTTGTCATTGTGCTCTTTGGTCTTTACAGTATTGCAAAGAGGGCATGCAGCACATAAAGAGTGTTGCTGCACCCCAAGGTAATACTTGCTGACTTGTCCACTGCGAATGAGGCTGCAGCCAAAACCTGTTTGTACGGATAATGTCCTCTCATTACTGGGTCTAGCTTCCTGCTGTAGTATGCTAGTGGCTTGTGCACCAAGCTTGTCTTCTGTGTCAGTACTGCTGTAATCACTACCCCATCGGAGTATGAGAACAAAAATAATTCCTTTTTATAGTCTGGGATCCCTAACATTTGAGTTGTGCATATAGCTTCCTTCAGCTCATTGAATGCCTCAGTCATCTCTGTTGTTCATCTTGCCTCCTTTTTGTGTCTCCTTCAGTGCACTCGGTAGAGGCCTGGTGTAAGTGCTGTAGTCAAAGACCCATGCCCTACAGTAATTAGATAACCCCAAGAATTGCTGCATCTCGTTTACTGTCTTGGGTTTTTCTGTCCTGCGTATTGCCTCTGCCCTTTCTAGCATCACCTGTCAGCCATTTTGGGAGATCATCTGTTTGTAACGCTCACCTGGTATCCATGGGGACGTCACTCAGCCTGTTCTGACCTCTTACGACCTCGAACCCTTCCTTGGAGTCTACTCGGCTGGAGACTGGACCTTGTTTTCTTGGAAAGCTCTCCGTCCTGCTTTCAGCGCAGGGGCGCGTTGATTGATGTGGGCTCCTTGCTGCCCAGTTACTTCACTGGCAAGAGTCCGACAGCTAAGTATAATGAGTCTTCTGAACAGTTCTCTAACTTCATTCCTTTCCTTCCTTAGATGATGGCCGGTGTCCGGGGATGGCGACGTGCTGATGAGATGAGTTGCACTCAAGGTGAGTGAGACCGCGATGCGCGATGCAACCCTTTCGTATTTGTATTGAACTGAGTTATTTTTCTGTGTCTCTTAGGTGCCACGACGTTTTCAGCGTGGATGCCAGTTATGAAGAAGAAATGTGGTGAGTAAGTGCGGTATGCGGCGCCTCTAGATGTTTCCACGCTAACTTGGAGTGTCTTTTCCCTCTTGCAGATTAATGAGAAGTTCTGGAGACAGAGTTCCCCCAGAGCAGCTGGGATTCAGGTAAGCGTTTGAAGCTCGTACAGTGTTTAAAAATAAGCGAAGATTTGCTGAATGCTTACTAATGCCTTTTTTCTGTTCTTTTCCCTTTTCCTTATGAAGCGGCATGCCGGGATGGGAATGACACCGCCGATGATGCCCGCAGAACAGAAGGAGCAATGAATGATGGGCAGAAGCGCCACAAGGTAAGGCTGTTCCTAACGGTGCTCTTGTTCTTGCAGGAGCTGAGCGCAAAAGAAAGATGCAGGCCTACTGGAGACCGATTTGAACACAGTGAGTGTCACGCTGCAAGTGCAGAAAACACAAAGCATGTTTCTCAGCCTGGGCGTGGCTTAAATAGTCTCTGGGTATCCCAGGTGTCTCTGGGCTGAACCACACCCAAAAGCCTAGACTGAACATGCAGTTCAGGGAACCAAAATATGTGGGGGCATCCATCTTGTCCCCATCAATGCACTACAAATCCAATCCCCAATGTCATCCTATGGGAGTGAGTGAGTCTGGTGCCACAAGCGCCAAGTCTGACTCCAAGTGGGTCTTTGGAGGGATGGAGAGGCCCTTGAGGGCCATGTAGGTGATCGTGGCCTGACTCCAGCCTGACATCTTGGAGGGCTGGGGACATGGGGGGCTGGAATCATGACACTGTCCATTGTATAGCACTCCTTTCTGACAATACTGTAGTTTAGCTTTGACACTTTGTATCCCTTGTCTGCTAACACTGACAGCATGTGCAGTGAGTCATTTCTACACTGTTCTTCTGTCATGCTGCAAATCAAAATGTTATCTACGTACTGTATGATCGTGCTCTCCGTCTGTATGTTGTCTAGGTTCATCTGGAGGACCCTATTGAATATGGAGGGCAACTCACAGTACCCTTGAGGAAGTCATGTATGTTTCCATTTCTGGTTTCTATACAGAAAAGAAGTCAAATCTTGTGAGTCTGGGTGTAGTGGTATAGAGAAGAAGGCATTCTTCAAGTCTATGGGCCTCATTACGACCCTGGCGGTAAGGGGTTTACGCCAGCGTTAGCTGCGCCGACCCCTTACCGCCAATTACGAGGTCCCTTAGCGCCATGGAGGTTTTAACACCCGCTTTTAGCGGGTGTTAAAATCCATGGCGCCAAGGGACCATGGAGTTAATTACGCCACCGTAATTTACGGTGGCGTAATTAACGCCTTCCCCACTCCCATTATGCCCTATGGGGCAAAAATGGGAATGGGGAAGGGTAAATGGGGATTGGGGACTTACCGCCCCGCCAAGGTCGGAATGGGGCGGTAAGTCCGCCAACCACCATGGCGTAAACGTAGTTTACGCCATGGTGGTAAAGTGACGGCCCAGGCGGTAACTTACCGCCTGGGTCGTAATGAGGCCCTATGACTGTGAAACAGGCAGCTTCCACTGGAATGCTGCACAAAACTGTCAATGGATTCGGGACCAAAGGATATTCTGCTTTTACAATATGAATAAGAAGGCGTAAGTCCTGTATAAAATGCCATGGCCCTCCACCCCCTTTACCTTCTAGCATGGTGATTCTGATGGTATTAGGATGTCCTGTTTCACTAATGCTGCAATTGTCTCATAAATGCCCTTGTCTGCCTCCCTCGATAGTGGGTATTGCTTGACACTGGGTAAAATTGCTCCTGGTTTCAGGTTTATCTTCACTCCTCCCACACCCTTCTGAAGCCCCACATCATAGGGACTAGTGGTCCATAGGATGCTGGCCACCTTGGCTAGATCCTCCTCACAGACGGATGGTGGTGCATTCAGTGCCATCGCAATCCTCTGCGGTACCTCTCTGTAATGTATCTTTATCCAATATGTCACACTCATTTCGAACTCCATCTCATAGTCTGACCTGTTGTCCCTGAATAATTCTTTACCTGTCACTGTGGTCCACCTGTATCCTTCCTCTACGGTGATCACTGCTCGCCATTATCTTCCTGTGTTGCCCATCCCGTGTACTGCTATCCACTAGTCTCCCACAACCACTCCCTCCAATTCTAGTGGTACTACTGTCCCTTCTGCCTCATCAAATGGTATCTCTGGTCTGAAAAAGTGCTCATTTGGAATGCGCCACATCTTCCCTTGAATCCCTGGGAGCCATGCAATTACAATCTCAGTCTTGTATTGGAACAGCTCCTCATCCACTGGCAACCCCCTATGTATCTTCCCTCCACAATATACTTGAATGATTTCCCTTACGTTGAGAAAATGTATCCCTGGTGTGGAGCACACTATTCCCTTGTCTGTGAATGAGATCGTCATGTTGCGTCTGCTCATAATGTCTCTGCCCAGTGTGTTTACAGGTGTCTGTCGAGAGTAAAGCAAAATATATACTAGATGGCAATCCCAGCTCTGGCAGGGGCTGGTTAGAGTCAATGAAATACAAAGAAAAAGTGCAGAACAGGAAAAATTTTAATCAACAGAAACTTATTCTTAGCATTTTAGTCATGTGTGGTGGAGACCGGTGCATTATATGCCAACCTATTATGTATTGTTAAGGGAATTTCTAAAGCACACGGCCACCCGAAGGTATCATGGTGCTTGAGAGGAAAAGGTACGTAGCCACAACTAATACAACCCGTCGCCTAAAACAGATATGTTTTAACAGCCTTTCTGAAGGACAAATGGTTGGGTAGTTTTTTTTATAGCAGGCGGGAGCTCATTCCATAGCTGAGCTGCCACTATGAAGAAGGCTCGACCCCCCGTCCGCACACGAGGGAATGGAGGCACACAGAGCAGATCAGCCAAGGCGGATCACAAACAGCACTTAGGCAAATAGCGAGTAAAATTTGTGCGAAGATATTCTGCGCCGTGATCATGCTGCGCCTGGTAGACAATGCATTGTTCCTTAAACTTGATGCGCTGAGCCACCCGGAGCCAGTGAAGGGCCCGCAGAACCAGTGATATATGGGCTCCGTAGGGTGATCCTGTGGCAATGCGGGCTGCTATGTTTTGCAAACATTGCAGTCATAGGACCAACCCATTCAGCGCCACCAGATAGAGGGAGTTACAATAGTCTAAATGACTTAGCACCAAAGCTGCAACCACCGGTGGGCAAAGGAGGGCGGTTTCATAGGAAGTACTTTTTTCAGTATTTTAAGCTAAAAATGGCCAGCTTGGCAGATTGTCGCTACTTGGCCATCCATTGACAGAGACGCTGATAGAACCACTCCCAGATTTTTCACCTTCACCATAGGAACAAAGGGGGCCAAGAGAAGCGTGACAGAAAGAGGACACCCAGAGTGACGGATCAGTGGGAGAGCCCACCACCAGAACCTCAGTCTTATCACCATTCAGTTTAAGCCAATTGTGGTTCATCCAGTCCCCCATGGCCGCCAGGCACCTCTGAAGGCCTGACCACACCACAGCCTGATCAAGATCTAAACGGATGAGAAGCTGGGTATCGTCGGCATAAGAATAGCACCTGACGCGAAGGAGCGGATGAGACTCACAAGTGCCCAGATGTAGATATTAAACATTTGTAACCACGCCTTATGCTGGCACTAAGTTGCGTCATGGTAAAACCCGTCCTATAAGTAATTGGTGGCACTCATAACAGTATCATTCACCGTTTTGACTTATGTAATAAGTGAACTGTGCTAGTGTGTTAAATAGCCTATCCACCGTGTTTAATTTTGTACCCACTACATCTCATTTGTTTATAAGGGATTTGTGCAACTGTAATTAACCTCATTCAGTTATCTGTATAGCGTTAGCACCTGAGCAACCCCAATCACGTCAACATAAAATCATAGTCCTAGTCTGCCAACCGTAAACGAATTAGAGCGTTACTGTGCTAGGTTACAGCATTAGATACTTGGAACTTCCACACTTACAGAGGGCGTACCCCTACATTAGCCAATCCGCCCTATTCCCCAACATGGCATCAAAACTACCCTGCTCTTATCTGATCCCACCCACACCCTTCCTCCCTGCTCTTCTTAGTGACACACCAATCCCACCTACTAAGATGGCCACTGAGCCCCTATCACCACACCGATCCTTATTCCTACGTTACCACTAGGCTCACAGGTCCCCATACACCCTGTACCCATCCACATGAGAAACCATCGGCTAGGAACCTTGCATCCACTCACAAAAAGCACCTAGGAAAGCAACCCCACTATTCGCCCTCACCTGCCATCACCGCCAGGCCAAGGATTCCAAGCACAACCTCCAAGGATACCAATGCCCAAACTAAAGCTAAAATAAGTAACAACCCCACCAGTCAAATCCAATGTGCACTCATCAATGTACGCTCCATGTCAGCCCACACCACAGAGATACATGACTTGATCATTGACTTGGATCTTGATGTCCTAGCCATCAAAGAAACTTGGTTACACAAAGCCTCTGGACCAGCCATCTGCCAAACCCTATCACCAGGGTACACCATTTTCTATCAAGACAGAACCCCCAACAAGGGAGGAGGTGTCACCCTCATTGTCAAGGAAGCTCTCAATTCTAGACAAATAAAATCTGCAACTGCAGATAACTTTGATGCCCTTTCAGTTAAAATATCCTTTTCATCTAACGACACTATAACCTTACATGTAGTCTACTGCCCCCCAGACCTCCTGCTTGATTTCCAAGCTAATCTCTTACACCTTCTAGGTGACAATCTAAAAACTAACACAAGAGCAATTCTCTTAGGAGACTTAAATCTAGGATTCAACGATCCTGAAGATAAGAAAGGTAAATCCTTTGCCAAAGGTCTCGTAGACTTGGGCACTATCCAAAAAGTGGACAACCCGACCCATATTAAAGGTTGCATACTGGATTGGATAGCTGATCACAACTGTGCAGCTCCAACACTCCACACCCCTGGACCGATCACCATCTCCTGCACTTCCATCTACCATCCAGAAGAACAGTTAAACATAGCCCTCCTTTGCCAGCCGCTATGGCCAGGTAAAAAGAAAACTTTACCAAAGACAGAGTTCTCCCCTTCTTAGAAACCTCAGCTCTAAAACAACCATTCTCCAACAACCCTACAGAACTGGTAGAGTTCTACAATGCTACTCTTAAAGAAGCAGTAAATGCCATTGCCCCATAAGAGAAAAAAAGAGCTAAGCGTATCAAACATGCTAACTCATGGTTCACCCAATAGCTACTTGACATAAGAGCTCTCAAATGTGTATCGCTGACCGAATGGCAATCCTGCCCCTCTGTCTCTACACAAGACACCGACCTCACAGTTGCCAAACAATACAAAAAGGCCATCTCTGTAGCCGAAGCAATTGCATACAGCCTCAGAATTGACAAAGCCAAATCTCAGTCCAAAGAGTTGTTTGCCATCTTTAATAAACTTGTCGTAACCCCCCACCTCCACACAACAAACCGTGAAAGATGAAATGTGGTGTAACAACATTCAACACGCCATGCTAAACAAAATTGAAACTCTTCAGGAAAAAATGAAGTCTCACTTCAACAAGCTGCCTAAGATCGCGACCACCCACACAACCCCTACTGGCATTGGGCCAGTTCCGCGTGTTTCACCCTACTAAAAAACCAAAGCCCTTTGCCTTTAAGGATGTAACCATATCAGATTGGTAACCATTGATTATCAAGCATATCAAACCATCGCTTTGCAAGGGTGAAATCTGCCCATCTAGCTTAATCAACGACGTGTGCGGAATCACTAGCTCCTTTCGTCACAGTCATTATTAATGCCTCTTTTGCTTCGGGCATCATCCTGCCTTCCCTCAAGGAAGCCTGGGTACGGCCACTGCTAAAAAAATGACCCTTGACCCAGATTCTCCCAACAGTTACAGACCAATTACCACTATTCCATTCTTGTTGAAAATTCTGGATAAGGCTGCATGTCTGCAGATCCAGTCCTACCTGGAATTGCATAACATTCTGGGAAAAAGCCAATCCGGCTTTCGTCCCCGTCATGGCACAGAGTCAGTTCTGCTAGACCGGAATAATCAGCTACTTGAAACCATGGATGAGGGCAACCCTGCGTTTCTCCTTCTTCTCGATCTGTCGGCCTCCTTCGACCTGGTCAACTACAAGATCTTTTGCAAACACCTTACAGATGCCGCCCACTTTACCCAAGAAGCTACTACCTGGATAACATCCTTCCTGGAGAGTCGAGCCATGAGGGTCTTTTCTGACCAGACATCAGCCACTCCATTGTATTGTTGTATTGTTTAATTCATTTATATAGCGCACTGGGCGCTCAGGCATCTGGGCGCATTAAAGGTTACACGGGTTACAGATGATTTGGACATCAAATACATTTACATGCTTATATATCTTTTTGCAGAATATACATGCTTATATATCCTTTTGCAAAATCTACAGTTTTATAGATTAATTACAGTTTCTTGTTGTGGTGTTGCAGGCATGCTTAAGTTCAAATGCAGTCACAGGTCGTGGTAGTGCAGCCATAGATTGGCATTATTCTTACAGGAACGAAAGGAAGATATGGCTCTTAAGGAATCAGGGACAGAGTTCCATAGTTGTGCTGCCATGACTGGAAAGCTAGTGCCTCCTGTTTTTTTAGTTTGAAATTGGGGATTTTAAGGCTTTTGGATTGGTTCTTTTTGTTGGGGGATCATCCCCCATTGGCTGTGGAGTCCCACAAGGGTCATGAACATCCTCTACCCTCTATAATCTCTTCACACTACCTTTATTCAATGATTTAGAACATGGCATAGCATTCACCAACTATGCCGATGATACACACATTCTCCTCCCTCTATCCGGCATTTATGAGCAAGATCTCATCACTCTCCAGTAGACATATGCACTCATCCAGGGTTGGATGGCAGCTAACGGCCTTTGTCTCAGTGGGGACAAAACAGAAATCCTACTGGTAGGCCCCAAAGAAATCCTGAATAAACTAGACAGCAAATACAGCACATTCAACATTGAGAATACTGTAATCACAGTCTCTGCTGCAGTAAAAACCCTGGGTGTATATCTGGATTCCAGCCTGTCAATGAAAAGGCAAATCAGTGCCATTTCATCATCAGCAGCGCTCCCAACGAAAAGCATTAATGCTGTAAAAAGTCACCTATCAGCCAAAAACTGCCTCAACATAGCTAGAGTCACCATTGGTGCCAAGTTGGATTACTGTAATGTCCTACTCCTGGGCACCTCGTCCAAAAACCTTCATAAATTGCAAATCATGCAAAATAATGCTCTCAGAGTGGCTCTAAGTATTCTTAGGAGAGAGCATATCCCTCAGGCTAGACGAGACGCCCACTGGCTCCCAGTCAAAGAGTGCATACTGTTTAAGGCCCTCACCATCACACACAGATGCCTCTCTCAGTCTGCTCCCTCTTACCTTGCAGAACAAATTCATCAGGTGCTGTCTCTCACACCAAAACGTGCCCAATACTCACACCAACTTTCAGTCCCTGCCTTCAAAAGAGCCAAAGCCGGCGATGCAAGCTTTGAGGTGTTAGCAGCTAAATCCTGCAACTCACTACCACTCAAACTCAGAAAGGAAAACCTCTTTCACTGTGTTCAGAAAGGTGCTGAAAACTAAGCTCTTCAACTAGATTATACTTGAAGGTGTTGCCCTGTAACCATGGAACATTTATACTGCATTATTGTTGTGAACCTCGGTAACACTTTCTTATCAGTCTGCTTTTATGTAAACTGTATCTAAGAGAATATCCTATAACAGCTCCACAATGCCTCAGGGCCGCTGTGCGCTTTATAAATTAAATAAATACATTAAAGAGAATAGGAGACAGAGAAGAGCCCTGCGGCACCCCACAACTAAGATGGCAGGTGCCAGATTGAAAAGGGGGCATAGAGAGAGTCTGGGTACAATCAGCCAGGAACGAGGAGAACCAGGCCAGCACTTGCTCAGATATGCCTATCTGGGCAAGACGGGACAGCAGGTTGGGTTGGTCGATGGAGTTAAATGCTGCTGAAAATTCTAACAGAATCAGGGTCTCTACCCCTCCTGCGTTGTTAAACCTAATTCGCATAATACCGTCTGGTTACGAACATTGGCCTAAGCACATTCGCATTGTACAGAAAACCAATTCTAAAATGCCCTGAATAGAATTGACTAAAGCCACCATTTTAGAAATGTCCGCCATTTTGATCAATTTCTGTTTCTGTCTCAAACTGGACTATGTGTTTTTGCTGAATGAACTTTGGACTATGTCAACATGCTGAGGCTGCCTAAAGCATAATGTTTGTTCTGTGCAAAGAAACATTGTAGTCAAAATGAACTGCAATTTAAGTGTTGTCTGCATCCACAGCTTCGTCCTCATTAAAACAACGGAACAGAATGCTAAGTAACTAAAACCGTGTGCTTTGGCAAAAACCCTTTCTGTTCATATCTTGAAACTGGACTTACTTTAAGCTCAAGAATAAAGAATGATCAACATGGCCGAGTTAAACAAAGTTGTTTATTGTATTCTATTGGTAGGAAAAACAGGTCTTAAGCCTGAAAACAATATTGTTGTATTTGTCATGTGAACTGGGCATGAACCCTTTTTGTAAATTATTAGTTTGGAGAAGGGCTGGACGAAGGGACCGGGACTGTATAAATAAAGCATGTTTTTTGATGTTCAGCACTCACTCCCCTCACATGGTCTGCTGGTACACACAGCGAGGTGTTGGGAGCCCAGATAGTTATCTGACTTTTCCTTTGAATCTGTACAGAAATAAAGATACTTGTATCTTTGAACCAGTGATTAGCGTATTTCATTTTGTGGTACTAAGCCTCAATGTTTCTTTGGTCTTTCAGATGGCACCCGAATAGGGACCTGCAAGATTGATGTCACATCGCTGAAAAGAAGACGCGGCTATTGGACCGGGATCAGAGAGTGAAGTGGCCCCTTTGTATGAGACACGACACCTCGACAGTACCGCACAATCCGATGCCTGGACAGTGAGTTAGCATTTCGGGAGGACATCTTGACGAGAGTCACCATATCGAGGTGGGTATTTTTGCCGAAATTGACAAACATGAGGATCCTTTGTAATCCAATCGGACCTGCTTTGATTGAAATCAGGTGAGTCGTGCCCCGATTCCTAAGAATCCTGATATTGGTTGCAGTGTTGTACTCATGAGCACAAACGACGCCAGGTAACCAGTAATCTGACATGCCTAGGCAATTGTCATCCTGTTTCAGGGTATTATTCCTCAGAGATAGACAGTCTTTGGGACAAGGCCAACCAGCGCCACCCATTGGGTCGCCGGCTTGCTTAATGTACCATAAGTAAGGACTAAATATTATCGTATTTAATGATATTTGGCACAGACAAACTAGACATGTTTCCGAACTTCAGTGGCCAGTTCATGGTAGTTTTGAAATTGCTCGCCTAGAGTATTTAGAATGTATATTGTTGAAGAAAAAGGGTATGCCTGCAGCGTTTGATGGAATTAAAGATTGGAGAAAGGAAGCTATGCATAACTCAGAAGTAAAGAAAAGCATGCACGTAGGCACATGACTAATGCTGAAAAAGCACTATTGCATGATCAGCAGAAACAGTCAGAATCTATTAGAAGTATGGAAAGGGCTTTTTCACTTCATGTGCAAAAGATATATCCGTCTCAGGATTTTGATGCATCAGATGAACTAATTAACAAATTGTTAAATGAACGTAGAACTGTTGCAACTGCACCTCCTCCTTATGTGCCTCTCCTCGTTGTTGCGCCTCCTCCCATTGCTGTTCCTCTTCCTACCGTTGTCCCTCTTCCTATTGTTGTTCCCCCTCCTGCATCTCCCCCCTTACCGACAGTTGCCGTTCCCTTAATTCCGTCTCCACCGCCAGCGGTAGTGTCTCCACTACCTTTTGAACATGATTTGTCTGAACTTTCCTTTCCAAGTGGTTCTGCTCCACTTGTAGAGATTGAAGGGGCGTGAGCAGATTCAAGAATAGTGACTCGTGGTACAATATCTAAAGCTAGAAAAATATATAGAAGAGGGTGAAGAATCAGCTGTTTTAGTTGAGATTGCTGTCCAAGAAAGTATTCTGGAACAGACTATTTTGATAGAAGGGATGGGAATGCATTTGGCTGATATTTGGAGTGATTTGACGGACATGAATGTACCACAGGGGTTGAGGAATTTGAATGTCCATGCTGGCTCAAGGGACACTGCGGAGAAAGTACTTGAGCATTTGAGAAGGTATTTGAGTTTAAGAGGGAGCTAGATCGGTTACAGAAAGATGAAATAGATGGTAATAGACTGGAAGCCTCATATGTGCAGAAGACATTTCTTCCTCCATTGAAACCAATAAGTGAAGAAATGCGTATTTGCACAAGAGACACTCTTAGATGGATTTCGGATGTTTCAATTTCTCCCATTGATTTGCATGACACGTTTAGTCAGTATGCTCCGGCAATGCAAAGGAAAGTGTTACAGGTGATGGTAGAGTATCTACAAGATGAGGTTGTGAAGAGAAAGGTTTGTTGTCCTGCAGATTTGATGGTCATTTATAAGAGAGAACTTTTGCCGATACTACTTTGACTACTTTGTCACTTAATTTAGTTTTATTGCTTAGTAAGCGTTCAGATTTGCCTAATTTCCAATTGCTGATGAAGGAGGTTCCTCCGACATTTGTTCCGAAAGTAGAAATTCCAGCTAATGCTGCAACAGGAACGTCTGCTACTACTGTCAAAGCACATTATGTTTGTCAGTTTGTTCATGTCCCGTTTTCTAGACAGGAAGTGAATACCATTAGACAAACAATTCCAGATATTAGGAAGAATCCAACAGGATTTTATCAAGAAATTAAGTCTGTCTTGCATTCAGTTTTTACATTTTGTGATATAGATTTATTGTTTCCCGTGATCCTTCCTGCTGATTTATGGAAGCAGATTAGAACTGTAGATGATCAGGCAGGGATGGGTGATGCATGGGTTAACTTGTTAAGGATAGATGGAGAAAGGAAGGCTGGTGAGAAACCGCCACAAGTGATACTGATGTTGCCAAACAGAATAGTAGCTAAATTAAAAACTCTGGTTCCTGAGAAAAGAATCATAGGGGATAAACTTTCAGCTTGCATACAATTGAAGTCAGTGGGTGCAACAACATTTCTTAATAGATTTGAGCAAGTATTTTCATACTTTAGTGGTCAAGATTTGAGTACAGAGTCAGGGAAAAGGCTATTTGTAGACAAATTTGTACGCAGTTAATTGCCTGAAATTCAATTGCAGATTATGACTTCTGAAAGCGCTTGGCAAGAGAAATCACAATCTGAAGTATACATATGGCAAAGTACTATGAAAATAGAGTTAATTCAGAGAATGAAAGAGTGGAAAAGAAGAAGGGAGACTTGAAAACTAGAGTACTGTTGCAGCAGATCGCTAGAGGAGCCAGGGGTGGGAATACACAGTTTGGAGGTCAATTTACACCACAGAGTAATACGCAACTGGGTCCTGTACACATGAACCAATGTGCCTATTGCAGACAAGGTCATTGGCAAACACAATGCCTGATCCTTCAGCAGAGATCGACTAACACATATGGTGTCATGGATCCAGAGGCCGTCCTGGGTTAGGGGGTCCTGGTAAAAGTCAGTTCACTCAGAGTCAACAGTCATCTTCACAGGATAGTCAGCAACATAGTGTTAATAGTGGGAACATTTTCGATAATCCTTTGACTGTCTATTTTTTTGAGGATCTTGCATTTGATGATATACTATTCTGCTAGGACAGCCCAAAACAGAGTCTGGAACCAGTACCTATTCCCGTTGATCAGAACGGGCCCTATGTTGAAATGAAGGTGGGGAATAGGGAGTATCTATACAGGAGCAGAGTAGTGTTCTATTGATCATTCACAGGTTCCGGATCTTCCACTGTCAGGACAGAACAACATTTCTGTAGGGTTCTCTGGTATACCAGCGGTTAGTACGGTCTCTCAGCCGGTACCGATTTCACTGGGGCCATTTACTGATTCATGTCCATTTCTTTTGATGACAAACTGTGGCGAGAATTTGCTGGGATTGAATTTGTTGAAAGAATTGAATGCTGTAATTCAATGCATTTAACGATTTTGTCTCAACAAACATCCATTCCACAATTTTTGTCTAGACCTTTACCACCTGAATTGAATATGGTTATGAAATGTCTTTGGGCAGTCAATGATAATGATGTAGGTATTTTGCAAATTGAACCAGTTAAAATTGTATTGAAACCAGGTGTTAAATTACTGCATAGTCCGCAATATAAGATTTCGGTTGAAGGTGAGCAGGCTTTGAAAAGTATTATTTCTGATTTTGTACACATAGGTGTGATTGAGGAAATTGCAGGGAGCGTGTGTAACAGTCCGATTCTACCTGTGTATAATAAAGGGGATAATGTGATTCCTTTTAGTTTTATTATTGACTTACGTGATATTAATAAGGTTGCTGCCCCACAGTTTCCGATTGTACCTGATGTTACTACAATATTGACCATGATTGCAGCCTCAACTACTCAATTAATGTTGTGGATTTCAAGAATGCCTTTTTCAGTATTCCTGTACATCGTTGACAGCAGATATTTGTTCGCGTTCACCCTAGGGGGACGCTCGTTTACATTTACCCGTGTGCCACAAGGGTACACTGAAAGTCCAAGCATTTATAGTAGAGCATTGAAAGAACAGCTTGATACACTTGAGTTGCCTTCCACCTGCAAGTTGTTGCAGTGTGTAGATGATTTGCTTCTAGCTGCAGATTCTGAAGTTGCTTGCAAGGAGGGCACCGTGTTGCTGCTTATTCATTTAGCAGAACATGGGCATAAGGCTTCATTAAAAAAGTTTCAGTATTGTCAACAGGCAATTTAGCCTATCTAGGCTGCCTCCTGTCGAAGGATGGAAGAAGACTGACACCTGAACGGATACAAAGCATCTCTAGCATGTCTGCCCCAAATACACAGAAAGAGGTCAGAGCCTTGATAGGTATGGCTTCATACTGAAGACAGTGGATCCCAAACTTTCCATTAATGATAAAACCTATGTTGGCATTGACAAAGAAGGGCATTTCTTCGCCTTAATCATGGAACAATGAATTGCCAGAAAGCTTTTGATCTGCTCAAGGCTGCGTTGTGTTCAGCGCTAGTTTTGGGCACACCAAATTACAAAAAGGCCTTTGTGTTGTATGTGCATGAATGTGATGGATGCACTTTGGCTGTTTTGACACTGGAACATGGGGCAAAAAAAAATAGACAGTGCAGTTATTTTTCCTCCACGTTAGACCCTGTTGCATGCGCTTTGCTGAGATGTTTAAGAGCTGTTGCTGCTGCCGCTGCATCTGTAAAACAAAATGATGGTATGGTTCTGGGTCACTCTTTAACCGTGAGGGTACTTGACTATGTAGGCGTTCTATTAAACAGAACACAGATGCAACATCTCACATCAGCATGACTAACAAGGTACGAGCTGATTCTATTTGCACCGCATATCGAAATGAAGAGATGTTGCTCATTAAATCCAGCCAAACTATTGCCTCTTCCGCAAGAAATTGATTGCAGTGACAAAATGTTACATGACTGCCTCTATACCACAGAACAAGAGACTAAGGGCAGAACTGACCTAAGCAATACATCTTTAAAGAATCCACAAGGGGCGCTGTTTTGCGACGGCTCCTGCTTCAAACTTCCAGATGGTACATCCACTGCTGCTTAAGCACTATAGTGGAGACCAACCAAATTCTGCACAGGCCGCAGAGATTATTGCGTTGATTAGAGCTTGTGAACTTTCTGAAGGGCTTAGTGTGAACATATATATGGACAGCCAGTATGCATTTAGGGTAGTTCACAACTTTGGTCGGCTATGGGCTGAGAGAGGTTTCTTGACCTTGCATGGAAATATGATACAGCATGGCACTCTAATGGTACGGCTACTTTCAGCACTTGCGCTTCCTACTCAGCAATAATGAAGTGCGCAGCACAATGATGTGGGAAAAGGAAGCGCTTTTGCTGACAGAATAGCCAAACAGACTGCCACCGATTTGCATTCCAAAATGTATGTGACAAAAGGGGTCACTAACACTAGTGTGATAGATGTAGGAATTGGTTGCATAAAAGAAATTCAGGCTGATGCCACTCCAGATGAAATTAAACAGTGGACTGAGGGTCCAGCAAGTTTAGATGATGAGGTTTGTTGGGTAGATAATGAAAAGCAAAAATGGATGCTACCCAATGCTTATGTCACCGCTATGGTTATGATGGCTCACGGTCCAACTCACAAATGTGACAAAACGATTTGCAAACTATTAGAACCTGCTGGGTTCATGTAAATATTCCAAAGACTGCTGAGCGTCTTGTCCAAAGTTGTATGGTATGCTTACAGTATAATATTGTCAAAGGACCACTGACACCAAAGGGTAGTTTTGGCCCCCCCTCCATGCCGTTTGAAGATGCCAAAACCCAAGTTGTTAAAAAATGTGGAGCATTTTCTTCTTTAGACTACTGTGACCAGTTAACTCAAAATTTGTTTTTGATTCATCAACAGGTGCGAGAAGCCCTCCCAGTAAAATATGAGGGCCCAGGTCATCGACTCCGACTTTGTGGCTGGGTGCTAGTAAAAGCATTTGAAAGAGCCTCCTGTCTTGTGCCTCGCTGGAGAGGACCGCACCAAGTCCTCTTGGCCACACAGACCGCCGTACAAGTGGCAGGGAAGAAACACTGGATTCACGCAAAGCATGTCAAGAATATATCTTTTCCTCTGCCTCGCGACAAAGGAGAGGAGAAGGAGAGTGTTCACTTTGATGCTCACAACGAGCCTTGTCTACGGAAATTCTTTCTGAGCCTGTGGGCCTTGGGGAGACTACTGCTTTGTCATCAAGTTCTTCTTTGAATTTTTCTTCACCGTTTCCTTCAGGAAACGACAACACTCTGTTTGCAGATCACAATGTACCTGGAGTCTTGAGGTACGATCTGCGACCGAGAAATTGAACTTACCGCACAGCATTGGCTGTGCCTACAAGAGACCATCATTGAGCCAGTCCCTTGTCACTCTTCTGCTGAAAAATAAATAAGAGGAGTGGACCGGCAAAGTTACCTTCAAGCAATACAGGCCATGTGGTCTAAAATAACTAAAAGAGCCTAACGGAGAGGCTTCAAAATGGACTCTGAGAAACAATGCCCATTCCTAAACCCACTCGTACTGAAAAAGATACTGGTCACTTATCTAATGATGAATCTGTCCATCGAAGGTCATGGTCCCTGAGGACCCACTGTTTGCTGGTCACAATAGTAATCTGTTTAATAATTATATTTAGACTTGGTTTTTGGTACCTGGAAAAAGTGCATCCTCTTGATATTCTGCTACCCACTGAAAGAATCCCCACTGTGTCTCCACCCTTTGTGCATCTGCACACTCTTCCTCCTCGAGACTTCCAACAGAGAAAGGGTTACCATAATAATACTCTCTTAATGATTATGAACGCTACACATGCGATTCTGAATAAAACAAATTGCTAGGCGTGTTCACATTTGCCACAACATGGGGAAAAGGGACTGGGCTGTTATATTCATCCTTTTCCCTTAAATACTGCCTGCTATGCCTCGCTCCGGTCATTATTCTTTGTCCGTTGGAATGATAGTATTTTTGGGAACTTAGACGGGACTAATCTAAATGAATTTGAAAAGCGAGTCTTAACACCTCTGGGATGTTCTCTCTTTGCTTCTATTAGGCGTTCTGATAGACTCTCTAGACCTTTTCAATCATTGATTTCCTTCAAAACGGCTCCCGTAGGCAACCAAGATGCTGTTACGCTCACCTGATATCCCCGGGGGCGTCTGGAAGGCTCTGAGATCTGGATTCCTGGATGCCTAGTTGCCCAGTGCTGAATAATGAATCTTAGTTATTTGTAGGGTGAGCTATCCATCCTGCGTTTCTTGTGCAGGGGCGCTTGACATTTGTTGGCGAGCTGCCCGAGATGCTTCACTGGTGCAGTACGCCTTCCTTGGGCCCAGGCCTGCTGTGACCCTGAATCTGCTGGTAGGCAGGTAGGTTTGTTAATTGTAAGTCTTTGGTCTATTTATGGTGGGAATTTGATAATGTCTTTATCTCCTTCTTTTCAGGTGCGAAGGTCTTGATGCTGGCGTGCCGGATAGAGAGGCACGTTTCTAGGTAAGAGAAAGCGTGAAGCGCAGCGCCTTTATTGTCTTTTAAAGCTAACATGTGTTTTCTTCTTCTTCTCCTCACAGGCCGCTGTGGTGCTGCGAGTGGATGAGAGCACGATGAAAAACAGCCCCCCGGAATCCGTTAAGGTAGGTACAGTGCTGTGCGGTTGTTTAATATTGAAAGCGAACCTGAATATGTCTCTTTTCCTTTGCAGATGTTGCTGTGGTGCCCCGGATGGAAGCGTGGAGTAGCGCGATGGAATTCAGGTAAGCCTGATAGAATTCAATGTTTTGGAAGCGCGCGTTCTAACATTGTTTTTCCCTTTCTTGTTATTGCAGGTTGCAATGTCTGAACAGCAGCTGTGGTAGCGGTTCGCCGGAAGTCCTTAAGCTAGTACTCACAGGTGAGTGATGTTTCTTCTTCTCTCGGTTTCCACAGATTGCAGCCCAGTTGAGATGCTGAGTGCTGTATGGTGTTTTCTGAGATAAGACAGAATAATCTTGTTCTTGTTCTTGCAGGATTACAGGAAGATGCTGAAGACCAGGAGCTGGACACGGTGAGCGTCACGCTGCGGGTTGCAGAATAACTCGAAGCATGTTCTGCAGTCAGGGTGTGGTTTATATAGCCCAGGTAAAGAAGTACCAGGAAAAGTAGTTCCAGGCCTGCCACTCCCAAAACACTAGACCGTATGGCTTGGTTCTGGCTGTGTGGGTGATTCCATGTTGGATTTAAAGGCCCATGTACATAAGTGGGACCTAGTTTGAACAGCCCTTCCTTTTTACATATGAGCCTGGTGCCAAAGGCGCCAGGACTGGGTCCAGGAGCCCTTTTGCAGTGATTTTAAGGCCCTCCAGGTTCTGGTGGGAGCCTGCTTGTGGCACAACTTGTGCCCCCTCACAGTGGTCACAGATGCCATGTCTCCTTCCTATATTATCAATCATAGTCCCACCTCCGTTCCTTTCTGCATAAAAAGAGAAGGTTCTCAGCCAATGGGTACCTTTGAGGGTTTTACTAGCATTGCAAATCTAACCAGTGAGGACAGACCTTTGTATGTAGGAGTTACTGTTTATTTTGTTTGCGGCAATGAGGCATATCCATGGTTACCCAGAGATTGGCAGGGTATTTGCTACTTAGGTATATTTGTGCCAGGAGTACATGTTGCTACCACCTTTGAAATCTCAAATGAGAATGGTGATACCCCTTCGCAAGTCTTGGGTGATGTTGCAAAATCCTTTGTGCCATTCTAGGGGCAGATAATGAATTCTGATGATATCAGAAGACTAGCAAGGGACTAGAAAAAACCATCAATAGGAACACTGATGTTTTGCACAACATGACGCTAGAGCAAAAAGCAATTATATCAGTAGCCCTCCAAAATAAGATGGTGTTAAACATCTTCCTAGCTGAGCGTGGTGGGGTTTGCAAAATGGTGGGATCTGCATGTTGTGTTTTTGTACCTGACTCCTCCCCTACTATATTCAAGGCAATTCAAAGTCTACATACCTTGAGTACTGAAGTACATGCCCCAGAGGGAAACTGGAATCATAGTGCTTGGTTCTGGGACTTGTTGCGATCATGGGGTTGGAAAATCTTTGCAGTCCTTATGATAATTCTTGGTATTATACTGTTTTGTTATTGTTGTATAAAATGTCTCCCTATCATATGTTCTATGATAGGAGGATGTTGTGCACAAACAATAGGTACACTAGGACCTGAGATACGTATGCCTGAAAAAGCGGAGGTTATTACCATCAAAGAGTTAATGGCGATTGATATTTTTGAAGAATGCGATTCAGGATGTATGGACATTGATGAATGATTTTTGAATAATATAAATGTTTGAGTAATGCTCTTGGCTTAGGCCAAAAGGAAGGTTTGTTAAACCATATTCGCATAATACCATCTGGTTATGAACATTGGCCTAAGTTCATGCACATTGTAAAGAAAACCGCTTCTAAAATGCCCTGAATAGAATTGAATAAAGCTGACATTTTAGAAACATCCGCCATTTTGATTAGTTTCTGTTTCTGTCTCAAACTGGACTATGTGTTTTTCCGGCCTCAGCTGAGCTGTATGAAGTTTGTACTATGTCAACATGCTGAGGCTGCCAAAAGCAGAATGGGCCTCATTACGAGGTTGGTGCTAGTCATGGCGCTGTTAGCGCCATGACTAGCACCAATAACGGGACGGTGTCTGTCCTCGGTCAATGGGGACTTACCGGTCCAGTCCGACCTTGGTGGGACCGGTAAGTCCCCATTGTAAAAGCCATTCCCTATTCCCATTTGAGCCCCCATAGGGTTCAATGGGAAGGCGTCAATAACGGTACCGCGAATTGCGGTACCGTTATTGACCCCGGTATCCCTTAACGGGCCCCGTCCATAACGCCTGGCAAAACCAAGCGTTAAGGGAGGGACCCGCTAAGGGACCTCGGAATAGGGCGCAAAGGGATTACCGGCAACGGTGTCATTACCGGTGCCCGGTATCCCTTCGCGCCCACCTCAGAATGAGGCCCAATGTCTATTCTGTATAAAGAAACCTTGTAGTCAAAATGAACTGCAATTTATGTGCTGTCTGCACCCACAGATTCATCCTCATTCAAACAACAGAACAGAATGCTAAGTAACTAAAACCGTGTGCTTTGGCAGATACCCTTTGTGTTCATCTCTTGAAACTGGACTTATTTTAAGCTCAAGAATAAGGAAAGATCAACATGGGTGAGTTAACCAAAGTTGTTACTATTGTATTTTATCTGTAGGAAAAACAGGTCGTAAGCTTGAAAACAATACTGTTGGATTTGTCATGTGAACTGTGCATGAGCCCTTTTTTATAACTTATTAGTTTGGAGAAGGGCTGGACTAAGGGACCGGGACTGTATAAATAAAGCATGTTTTTGATTTCCGGCACTCACTCCCCTCACAGTGTCTGCTGGTACACACTGCGAGGTGTTGGGAGCCCAGATAGCTATCTGATTTTGCCTTTGTATTTGTACAGAAATAAAGATACTTGTATCTTTGAACCTGTGATTGGCGTATTTCATTTTGTGGTACTAAGCCTCGATATTTCTTTGGTCTTTCAGCATCCACCAACCTGGCCATGTCGTCCTGGACAGACAGCAGGGCACTCTCTGTGCCCCTGCCTGGCCTGAAACCAGACTGAGCCGGATCTAGGAGGTTAGATGATTCAAGGAATGAAGAAAGTTAAGGTGTCGCCAGAGACTCCAAAAGCTTTGTGAGGAAAGGTAGAAGAGATATGGGATGGAAATTAGAAAGAATAGATGGGTCCAGCGACGGTTTCTTCAAAAGTGGAATAACCATAGCAGCTTTAAACTCTGGCAGGACCAGCCCTGTCTGGCACGAGTCATTAATTGCCACTGTGATCTCAGTCAAGAGGTCAGGGGAGATCTTCTTCTTAACAGCCAAAGGGACTGCATCGGAAGGGGCACACAACTTGATCTTATGAATGGCAGCAAGTACCGTCTCTTCCAAAAACCTAGGAAAAGATGATCAACCCGTTAATCCGGCCGAACCCAAATTATTCTAACTGGTAGGAATATTCGCCTCCACTGAGATGTTCCCACAAATAGTCTCAATCTTTGTAATAAAAAATTGTGATAATGCCTCTCACAATTCCTGGGTGGGTGTGACGTTGGAAACCAGTTTAGCTGATGAAGAGAGCGATTTTACTGCTGAGAAAAGAGCTTTGGCATAAGGAGGACTCAATTTCTTAGTTACAATGCAGCTATAATAACAGATGAATAAGCTGCTGAACAGACCTTGTACTGTATTCTACATATAGGGTCGTAAGCCTTACGCCATTTCTGCTCTGCCTGTCTCAATTTGAGCCAACGGCCTTCAGTAGATAAGAAAACCAGGGCTCTGATGGCAGCCTGCGTGGTTGTATAAATCACAGTGGAGCTGGCACATTTGCTGCCTCATGCAATGTGGGAGAGAGCAGTGAGGGAGAGGTAGTAGGAGCTGCCTTGCACTTAGCATCAACTGACAATACCATACTTTGAATATCGGCCGTGCACCAGGAGCGCTGCAAAACTCTGCAAGAGGAGGTTTTAGGCAGAGCCCCTACGGCTGTCAGGTGATCGGAGTTGAATGATGTGATGGACGGCGACGCGAGATTGCAATTAATTTTTATTGCATGTTTTTGGCTAACCAGTATGGCACGAAAATACCCTAGGTGATTGCCATATGCTGAATTTTGGGGCTTACACGTGTTTGACACTACTGCAGGAATTAATGTTTTCATGATGGCAACATTGGAATGAAAGATCTGGGTCTACTCAGAAGACACCCCCACTGAGCCGTTGAATGTCTATTAAGAGGTACTTTTTTACACACCTGGATGAAGGTGCTTGAATAGTGGATTTAACTTCTGAAAATCTAAGGACAGTGTGTATTAGTATTCGGAATCGTTGGTCCCCTGAAGAAGTTCTTGTGGATTGTGTGAGAATAATTGAAGAACAAAACATGTTGGGTTTTAAGTAACACTGTATTAGTTAACAGTGGTTTTCACCAAGATATTCATTTTCTTTAGAACCTTTTTTAGCGTGAAAGGATTCCACCACATGTCCAAACATATGAAAGGGTAGGGTAACCATTATGATAATTGGTACTCCATTTGCTATCCAACAAAGTTTATGAATAACGCACTTTAATGGTTTTAGTAGCTAGCACTGGTGAGAGTTATTGGTGCTACCGTTTAGTAATCATGTATTTTGTATTTTGCACTGCACTTGTCACTTTGATTAAGATTTGTATAATATTAATCAGATTTTATGTGTTTTTATCTTAATTGTGGTTGTTTTTTAATACATTTTAATGTATTAGAATGATGTTATTGTAATGTCTTACAGTTCTTTATTTGTTGTATGAACTGCAAGCGTGGTGTCCAGGACAAAGGAGACAACAAAGAGGCAACATAGTTCTATAGTCTTTTGAATGTCCATAGTTTCAATGTTGGGGACGAATTCCTTTGCCATTCAAATTCCCCACGTCTCTTTTTTGGTTTGTTGGTTCTAGCATACAGGTCACCAAATGGTGATCTGTCCAAAGTACAGGCTCGACTGACCGCAGGGCTACTAAGGCTTTTTTTTTATAGCAAAAATCAGATCTAGTGTATTGCCTAACTTATGGGTGGGTCCTATCACATGCTGATCCAACTCTTAATCAGACAGACTGTCAAAAAAGAGTTCAGAACTGGAGGCCTAGGGTAGTTACATTTCAGATTGAGGTCCCCAAGAACCACCAAATGCGTGTATTGCATTTGAAGGTCTGCCAGTTAGTCCATGAAGCGCTCCAAAAAATCCCTGTAAGGGCCTGGGGGGCGGTAGATAAGTAAAACATGGCAGGTAAAAGCTGGTGAAATCACCACCTTAGAAGCAAAGCCTCCATGTCCAGGTGATGGGGGCAGTTAAGCTAAGTAACTGTAAATTCAGCCCTAAAAATAGCCGGAATCCCTTCCCCAAGCTGGGGTGGCGGTGTGTCAAGATGAATAATTCTATAACCATAAGGGATGGCCTGAACACGGGCTGGTGCCGAGCTCGCCTGGAGCCAAGTCTCTTTGAGGCATAGCAAGGAAGGACGTGGATCAGACAGAAGATGGTGGATCTTGTCCGCATGTGCTGGTAAAGAATGGGTGTTAAGTAACAACAAAGGTATTAGGATACACCCCAATAAATACAGCGGCAGACTGGCTCCAGAATGTGACTAATGTGTTGAAAAAAGTCATAGGCAACTCATTAATTTGTTTGCTTTTTTGAAAAACCAGTAATGCTCAGGTATAGTATTTTATTTTATTTTACAAAAGGTAGAATCACTTTCATATCTAATCATTGATACAATGATCATCAGACATATCAAATTCCAAGAAATAATAGTGCATGCATCCAATAAAACATACAACATATACAATTGGCCATGATTGGTTCTTTGTCCTAAATTCAAGGAAAAAACCAAAAGAAGAATAGTAAAAGGACTGGAAAATATGGAAAGACACAACTAGTAATAAGTGAATAAGCGGTGGCTTAATTACACTGTCCTTATTCTCCAACTAGTTTCATACGTGACCTTAAATTCAATCTTTGAGCACCTAATCATGAGCTTGGGGTCTATGTAATGCTACAGTTACATAAACAGATAAATATCGAGCCTGTGTGTCATATATGTTTACCAGAGGGCTTCACGTTTTGTCAGCAGAAAAAATCTGTGTACCACCTTCCTCAGGAACAAACAGAGTGCAGCAACCCTTTACAATTGAGGGAGAAGAGAGAGAAGAGTCATGGCCTTGCCGTTAGCTTCCCAAAGAGGGGATGTCTCAAGGCGAGGGACGGGTGCTCTAATGACTTTGCAGAGCCCCTTTGTGACCACCAAGCATGCAGTACTTTCCTTACATTGGGCGCTCATGAAGCAAGGATGAGCTTGAAGAGAGTCAACCCTCTGACGGGTTAAGGTACCTGTGGTCGAGTGGCAAGCTGGATGTAGGGGCAGAGCGAGGTTCGCATTGTCATAGTAGCCAGAAGGGGCATTCTGGACAAAGTGGGTATGCTTGTCAGTAGCAGTTAGTAAAAATCTTACTCTGCTGCTTCACTGTGAGCCGGGTTGCCGCGTCTCAGAGTGTGCCAGTTTTTTTAGGGCAACCAAAGGTAGAGAGTAAAGCAAAGACAGAGATAAATCATGTTCCCTTATAGAAAGGGAAATATTGTCTGTGAAAGGAACCACTTCCGTACCCCCAGAGAATCCTTGAGTATTCATGGCATTGCCTGACAACCTATAGCTTCCCTCCAAAATGCAAGACTTAGTGGCCCCTGTGTCTACAGGAAAGGAGAATGTTTTGTCACCTATCGACACCCCTATGCGTGGTTCCTCTACAGGGTTGGGTGTGATCAACAGGATAGAACACATCAAGTCTGTATGTGGGCTGTCCTATTGAGGATATAAGGGCATTCGACTCCCTGAAAATGGGTTGTTCCCCACCATGGTGTCCCCACCCAGGTTCCTAATGGGGGTCGTTGCTATGAAGTGCGTGCCACTGTCTCGTTGCTTAGCTATATACTGTTCTGTATCTGCAGTACCTTCTGTGTGTTACCTGGAGTCTCGGGTGATTACAAATACTGTGGTATAGGTGCTTGCATCTGTGGTATCTGTGCCATGGGCTGGTGTGCGTGCGGGTATGCCCTCGGTGTCGGTCCTTGTTGTTGTTGTGCTTGGTCCTGTGCGTAATGCTCATTGTGTTCCCCTTGATATGTTGGCTGGTATTGTGCCCCCCATACTATTGCATCCCCCTGCTTCTGCACACCCTCCAAATGTGCCTATCTGCCCACACAACCAGCACTGTGCTGGCACCCTGCCTTCCCCTTGAAAACCCCCAAAATAATCCCCTGGGCCCTGCTTCACCTGTTGCCCGTACCCTCTAAACCCTCCTGGAAATCCCCCTTGGTTGTGATGTATCTGTGGCCCATACCGGCGCCCCCTGGGTGGCCATTCTTCCTCAAAACCCATGCTGTGTGTTCCCTCGCCCCATGAATCGTCCCCCCATGAGCAGCGGTTTATACTGTTGTTGTGGTGTACCCTGTCTCCCTGCGCTCGTCAGTACCGCCCCCTCCAATGCATATTTCGATAATTTAATTTGCACTAACTTTGCTTCCTCATGTTTCCTTTCCTCGTGCTTCCTTCTCATCTTCTCTTGCAGCAGCCAAAAATTGTGTACTATCGTGAGCTGTATCTCTGGCCAAGGTTTTGCTTCCATGCCTACTAATTTCTTAAGCTGCATCTGTACCGCTGCTGGCAACACTTTGCACAATATTTCAAAATATTACAACTGTTTTGTCCCAAAGTTCTTGCGTTTCAAGGCGCCAGAGCTCTTGGATCACCTGAATATAATCTAAGAGTTCTTCGGCAGCTGTGTAAACCGGACCTCCCCGCTCGCTCCTCGAGTCTAATCTACTTGTTGGCGTCTCTAATGTCAGTGTTTACATCTACTGGTGCTCCTCTGGGCATTCACACATACCTTTTCAATTCCCCTGTGATCCTAGTGTTGGAACACGCTATAGCCGTCTGCTCCTTCCTAGATCCCCAAGTCTCTCAATGTATGGGACTAGGTCATCGATGTTAAATTAATCGTCGACCGACTGCGGTGTTCGGTTGTTCTTGTCTCCCTTAGCTTCCCCTGTACCTGTCCACATGTTTCACGTCACACACCTGTCTGTGCTCTTCTACATGGACTGGTACTTGAGTTGCCTGCTTCCCTCGTCTCCATTGTACCTTGCTTCGACGTCTGAGCCCATATTACTACAAATGTCATCCATGAAGCTCAGTCTCCTAGGAGTTGTGTCTGTTTTGGGCTTCATTGTGAAGTCGATGTCACACAAGTTGTGCCTGCCTCCTCCCCGCAGGACCTCAGGCCTGTTTTATCTGATACGGCGGTAGTCCTATCCTGTGTGGTCATGCAGTCTGGTTCCGGTCATCTACCCCATCCTGCTCCGTCATTTCCCATGCTCATTGTCCATGATGGTTTTATGTCTCTGATCAGGCGCTCCCCTTCCTCCTTGCATGTGCGCTCTCATGCTATTCTCTCTACCTGCCACTTTCTTCATTACCTATTAACATTTGTTTTTTCTCCTCATCTGCTTCCCTTCCTTTCTCAATCTCTTCCTGCTGCTTCTTCCTCCTTTCTCTTTGCCCCTGCTCTTTCTCTTCCTCTTCCTTTCTTGGGGCTTCCTCACTAGTCTCTCTTCTCTTTCACTCTCCCTTCTGTCCATTTCCTCCATTATCTCAGCCGTCTCTTGCTTCACTTCTCCCCTTAAGACTCTCTACCTTCTGGCGCCCCTGCTGTCTCTCCCGTTGTCTTTCCTTTTAGCTTTGGGAGAATTTGTCCCCCTACCCATTCGTTTGTTGCTATGCCCTCTAACCCCTCCTTTGTGCTCCTATGTGCCTCGCTGCTCACTCCCTTTTCGCTGATCAGTTGCCCCATTCCTTTCTGACCCTCCTCCTTGGTATATGGTGGTGGCTTAATGATCAGGTTTGAATCCCCTCTGCTGCTTTCAGCTCCCGTAGTGGGTACATCCCTTACTCATTGTCTGTGTCCTCTGAGGTTTCGCTCGCAGGAGTGGGTGGGGAAGCGGAGGGTGACGGTGCGGGCCACTGTGCCTCCTGCTGGCTCGGCATCCATTGACACCTCGCTGTACCACACTCGCCCTTGTGAAACATACTCCACAACTCGAATATTGCCATGCGGCTTGCTAACTTCTTCCCCTTACAGGTGCCCTGTAAGTGTGTCCGTAGTGATTGCTGCACATCCTTGGAGAAAGTTCCACATTGTGGCCATGGTTTAGTCAATTTACCCTCGGTACCTTTCGTCTATTCTGCGCTATATTTACAAATGTCTTTATACGGCGGAAGAGTCTTACACAAGTGCTGTAGGGGCATGTCGCCCCCGCACTTCCTTTGGTACATTGTGTTTGTTCTTACTTGACCTCAAGTCAAGGGTTTTGATAATCTGCTTTTAGGGGAAAAACACAATATAGTGCCAATTCAATTCACTTCAAGCCTCTCTGGCTCAGTAACAACCTGTCAGGTGTGTCCCGCACACCACCCTCACACAACTCTCTGCCTTCTCCACAAATCATGCGCATGCGCCTTCCGCACACCCCCACTGGTCAACCTCCTCTATCAATTTCAAGTTTCTCAACACTGTCCACAACACCTAGACCTACAAGTGATGTCACCAATTCACTAAACAATATAGTGCTACAAATCACTTACTGCGTGTACTATGCTAGAACGTGGTTGCCCTACAAATATACACAACCCCCACACAAACCCCATAGCTGTCTTCCTGCCTCCTAGACGAGTATGCCAATATTTTCTTGTGTTTGATCTGTACCTACATCGTCGCCTTGCAAGTAACTGTCTCTTCGAGACTTAATCAGACGAATCACCTTACGCAATCTAGACCAGCTCCCTTTGCTAAACCTTACAGGAATGCCATCATCTATGACCCGAGCTAAAACGCCTAACCCACAGGAACACCACTATTTACATAACTTCTGTCATCTAGGTTGTTCACCAGAACCTTTTACCTCAAAACCGAATGTGCCCTAAACACACAAAAAAATGACATCTCCTCTGCTCCTGTGCCTACTAATCTAGACAATACTAGACAATACTCTATGGTACTCAGCAGTGCTCGATACCACCCTTGCATCCCACGTTACTTGCCCTTCACACTTAGTTGCTGTGTTGCTGGGTCAATACTTACACTCTGTGGTCTGCTGGTCTGCTGGCCTGCTCGGCTGCTGCATCCCCCAAAGCTGCCACATTGCCCTTCTGGTCTGCTGAACTCCTCATGGACAGCGGGTAGGATATTTCCCAGGCTGGCTCCTGACAGCCTTTACACAGGGCTCTCTTTCTCCGCTGTCTCGAAACCCACGAGGCGTCCCGAAACCTCCAGGCTCTGTGACGGGAGAGTCGTCTTCGTGTCAAGCTAACGTAGCCCAACCATCGACTCTGCTACCAAATTTTTGGGATGGTTCCCCGGTATGCCAGAGGTTGTCTGGGGGTCCGTCCAACTCCCAAGAGCCCAATACCCTCCTCAGAATAAACGGAGGACTCAGCCAACAAACAAGTTGGAACTGTGGTTTATTACATAAAAAACAACAGCGATCATACAAGACAACCAGGATGCTCTAGTACATCTCAACTTTACAATGGGTGCTCCTCAGTTTTGTTCTGATATGGCATCATCACCTGGGCCCTTCCCCTACTGATTGGGTACCGAGAGTGGTAACCCTTATAGTAATCCCCTATAGAGTTTATTCTACTGGCCCATGCATGTCAGGTATTGGACCTGCCCCGTCCCCAAGAAACTATCTATTACATTGTTTCAGAGTAGTGGGCTTACCATTGGCTCTTGCCCTTTGCCATCACCCCTGGATTTCTGTCTCGTGATTGGCTGCACTTGATCTCCCCAGACCTGGGACACGACTCAGTTCTCAGCTCTCTGTGCACCTCTTCAAGGTGATGTGAAACGACTATGGGTCTGAATTGTATCTGGTAGTTTATCACCTTTGCCTATGAAAGTGCGTCTCCACGTTGCAACATTTATTTCACCTTTCGTCTGGGATACTGGGATCGGCTTGCTTTCCCACCACGACAAATGCCCATTGTCTTGTTTGGCTGCATCCCGTGCTTGTGGACCACAACATTGAGCTCTTGGGGCTGCAATTACGAGGATTTATTCAATTATTCTGCAGCTGGTCCCTTGTTGTCTAGACTTTGCAATGTGAATGTTTATCTCTGATCTTGGCAGTGAGCTTGCTCTGCTCTCCGTGTAGCCTAATGCTTGCGTTCTGTGGATTGAGACCTTCTGTAATTTTCCTTAGACTTATAATATGATTTCTACATGCTCGTGTTATACTAAGTAACCTGTAAGTTAGTCACACATGGTCCTATCAGTCTCCATATATACTCCTGTAGTTCCATAAGGTTATTCGTCATAAGCATCTGCTAGCTTGCTCAGGATCTCTTGTTGCCTTGCATTTTTGCTGCATTTGGCTAATGAGAAAAAATATTAAAGGCTTTGACAGTATGTATTTCCATCTGTCCTGTATTTATAGAACTGTGTAAGCATGTTCTTTGTGTATGCAAATGTGTGTTTGTGTAATGCGGTGCAGGACTGCGATTGAGCTTCATGACTAATGTTGCTGTGTCGTGGTGTCACTAGTGATGTCAGCATCATGGCTTCTTGGCGCTTAATCGAAGTAGTCCATTAGGGTATGCACCACATCCACAATCTCTGTTGTCTCCCGTGTACCTATATGTACTGGATTAGGTCTGAATGGCTGACTGCGGGGGTACCTTTCTGTGTATGTGTCAGCCAGGGGTGCACGGTGTTCGTCCGAAATATGATGGGTGACATTGAGCGTTCCTGGCTTTTCGTCCTGTCATGTTCATGGGGGTGAGGAGCGGCATTTCTGGGACCCTCTCTTCAGCAGAGTGGTCAATCATGTCAAACGCTGTGGAGAGATCTAATAGTATAAGAACGCCAACCCTGCCCTGATCAAGGGTAAGAGAGAGGTTGTTAATGACAGTCACCAACAAAGCTTCTGTACCCATGAGGGTGTGGACAGCTTATTGGAAGGGGTCTAAGGTGAGCCGGGACTTAATATAGTCTGTCAATTGGGGCGTCACAATGGACTCAAGGACCTTTGTCAGAAACTGCCTCAATGGAATAGGCCAAACATTTGCGGGGATGGCAGGGCCCAGGGAAGGTTTTTTGAGCAAGGGGGTAACCAGCGCATGCTTCAGAAGCGCAGGGATAGTGTTAGTCTGTAGCAAATGATTAACCACACCACTAGCAATCCCAGCTAGCTCAGGACAAATAGATTTCAAAACCTGTAGGGGCACAGAGTCAAGAGGGGAAGCAGATTTGAGTAAACTAATAACCTGGAGAACTTGTTCCACCTTGGCAAGAGGGAAAGAACAAAAAGAATAATCAGTAAGCAGGGAGAAGGGCTGCACAACAGAAAAGTGGGCCACCTCATCATTGTTGGAGGCCAATAAATCCAAAGGGATCTTCACAATGTTTTGGTCAAAGAAATCTGAGAGCAAGTCACATAAAACCTGGAAGCCCAACATCTTGGTGGCAATCGTGACGGCTGAGAGCTCCTGCACCATGGCGAAAAGTTCCTTGGAATGTTTTTGCGCTCCACGAATCCGGTTCTATAAAAAAGCTATGTTTGCTTCCTTGATAGCTTTATGATACACAAGCCGCTGGGCTTTCAGAAAAGATTCATTAGATATTGAAAAACCCAGGCGTCACCTGCGCTCAGCACGTTTATATTGAAGTTTAAGAGAGCGCAAATGTTCGGTGAACCAAGGGGGACAACACTTTTCGGAGGCCTCTTAAATTGCCTAGCTGGGGCAAATTCATTGAATGCCAAAATAAGAGGTGAATAGAAAGTCGATAATGGATCCATACAGGACTTAGTACTTATAGTAGAAAAATTAGTCTTAATAGGCTAGCCAAAGAGGCCAGGTCAACTTGACTCCAAGAGTGAGGTCAAGAAAGTGAAGGGAATGACAAAATGGTCTAACCAGACAACAGGGAGGGCAGCATGGACAACGGCACTGTTGGCGTCTGTAAAAATTAAATCCATGGTATGCCTAGGCAGGTGGGTCGGGCCTGGCACCAGTTGAGACAGCTGAAGGTCGGAGAGAAGAGTGAGTAAATCAACAGCATGACAGTCCAATGGACCATCAGGCCACTCATTGAAATCCCTGGCAATGGTCAAACAGCAGTATTTGAACTGTAAAGCAGCAACAAAGTTAGCAAATTCACTAGCAAAGGAAGAGTCAAAACACGGTGGACAAGACACAATACACAAATAATATTTCATAGTAGGAGAAAAAGATAAACAAACGAAAAGATGTTCCATTTTAATCTCAAGCTGTAGTCTGACCACAGAACACTGAAGCTGGTTCCTAAAGATTCGCGGACTGTGGCAGGACTAGACCGCTGCTTCTTTGTAAATGGAAGGAAGCCTATGCAATTTCGGACATGTCTTACACAACACATGGGAAAGAGTGTGGGTTTTGGTTAGATGCTGGCTGTCAGGGGAGTCTTTATGGACGCTCACCACTTTTGCAGAGAATCAAGTCCCTTTTATTATTCATACTATCCATGCCAAATGAGTTATGTGAAGATCAACAACTGGCCAAAAATGCTTCATAGTCCATATCACAGTCTTCAAAGTCTTCAGTAGAGCCCGTCTTCTTTAAACAAAATGTTTGCCGCCTCTGTGGAGGAGGGTTTTTTCGTACCCTAGTGTGCACTATTTTAAGGTGTGCAGGAGCTTCTCCGTATGAGAATTTGATCGAACCAAAAATTTGAGAGATTTCCTGCTTCTTGCTTCGGCTCACATTTTTTGTTGTGGCTGTTGGGTGGTGCTTCAGCGCCATCTATAAACCAAAACTATTGCATTCGAGTACAGCTCAAAAGAAATGGCATATGAGGCAGTTCACAAAGCTTGCATGTTTTGTTTAGTTATTTACCCACCCAATGACTGCCCATAGCCATGCTAACCCCTATTGCCATTCCCACGCACTTGCTGCCCCTCCCTGCCCAAAACGCATCCTCCTCGGATCTCTTTGATATAGCTTTATCAAGCTTAACCACCGAACTTTGGGCCTCATTACGAGTTTGGAGGTATTTCAGAGGAAAATCCTCTGAAATACCACCAAACGGATTTACCATTACCACCACGTGGTCAGGCGGAGTTTCAGCTGGATTACAAGTGGTGGTAGCAGTGTAAATCCCCATTTATTTTGGTTCCATTGAAACCAAAAGGGCTTTTTTTGCGGAATTACAGCAGCGGAATTACCGCCACGGTAATTGCGCCAATCCTGCCGATTTTTGGCTGTTAAGTTGCACAATTTACCTCCAGGGTTTTGTTGGAGGTAAATCTTCCACTCAAATTCAAAACTCATAATTTTGGATAGTGGTAAAATTGGACGCAACTCCGTTACCTCGAATTTGACCACTTGCTGCCATACTCATAATGAGGCCCTTTAATAATAATAATTTGGCACTTATATAGCGCTACAAATCCCGGAAGGACGAAAGGCTGAGTATGGCCAGATTCGAAACCTGCATTAGCAGGCTCTGCACGGATGTCAAAGCGAGCGCTCACTCACTCACTGTGCCACTTGACCGGCTTATTTGTGCTCAAAGTGCTTGCCATTGTTTTTTCAATGACTTAATTGGAGCTATAAACGCGCAACTGATGTAATAAAAATGCCTGCCTTCAGCCACTCGATTTATAAGCGCTATGTTTGTTCTTCACTAAAGGCCTGTTAAAAACAAGCATTGGCATAGCAAACAGTTTTGGATTGTGTATAAGTATTAGGCATTTTCCAGGCACTGCTATTATATGAACAGATGCTTTCTTCATTTTGCATCTGCTACCATAAATGACTATTTAACACACTACAGAGGGCCTGGCAAATGCCTTTCCCATGCCTACACAAAAGGGCTCGTGTTGGCATTGACAGTGCTTGTTTTTGTTTTGCTAAGGTTTGTGCACATCTGAAACGGTGGTTCCTGGTGTCCAGGAGAAGCAGTCGAAATCTCCTCATTTTTAATGTGGCAGCTTTTTAAATGAGGCATCCATTGAGAAGATCACACACTTCAAGAATGTTTTGGTAGAGTAGTATTGACAGATTCGTCAACTTTATATCTGAGAAAAATGTTGTAGTTTCTGGCAGCTCAGCTGATAATAATGGTTGTGGATATAGTTAAACGGGAGATACCTTTTTGCAGTACTTGGGACTACTATATTCTTATAATTATCATTAGCACCCTCGGCTGGAGAGCCCACCAATCAGGAGGCTAGGCACGTGGGCTGAATCTCCTGATGTTAGCGCGTGTTCCAAGCCTCTTGATGGCCGCTTCTCCTGCCTGTCATCTTCACCCCACCCCCGATACCTTTTTAACTATACCCTCCATCCCACTTATCACATTGTGGCAGCGGCACCTGTTTCCTCTTCTTCATGAGTGAAGCCGCCATGGAAATGGAAGAGGGACTCCATACGGAACCCCACCTTCCCTTTCCATTGCGACCATATTTGAACAGTTTTTCGTTCCATTCACGGAACAAAAATACTTTAAATTAGCCCCATCCCAGCCCATGGGACTGGTGCTAATGGCATTAACCACCTTTTCCAAGGGTTGGAACGGGTGGTACATTTGTGGTCCCTTGTTAAAAGCCCTCGCTTTGCTAGGTTAACGGCGTATTATTATTACTTCTACTATTTTTTAGTTTGTAAACTACATTGCACCTATTTTTGGGAGTAATAATTTCATAATTTACAACCGATTGTGGGGCACATCTGATTGACTCTTCTAAATGCCGGGGTTTGCCGGATTGATTTAAATAGGACTTGAAGTGTTTTTGAGTCTCAATGTTTAACTCATAGGAACTCGCCCCTAAAGAGGCAAGCTTTGCACTTACTCGACCTCAGCAGACCTTGCTCAAGTACCCCCGGCTGCTAAAAAAACAAAGATATATAAAATAGCAGAAATTCTTCTTGGACCGTTATTTATTATTTACTTTTTCCATTTTTTAGTTCATCATTCATCGCAAACGTGTTCACAAAATGTGCTGAAATGTAAAAGAAGTAGTCAGCGTTCGGCTCTTGGTGAAGATACCTCACCTGTGCAAAATGGCGGCCTCATTTTGCATGACTCTGGGGATCCATCAGTCAGAGCTTTATCGCTACCACCACCACCTGTGCCTACCATCCCATGATGCTGTGAGTTAGTGCTGAGTGCGCTTTATAAAATATGTAGGCCGCCATCAAAATGGATGCCCAAGGACTGTGCATGCCATTAGCACAGACTTAAAAACAAATGCCACCCATTTGGGTTCCTCTAACTCAAACTACATCAAAATACTCTGACCCATGCACATTTCCTGCATGGAGCAGGCAAACACACAGAGAACATTTCCACCTGTGCAGAGTGAAAACCAAGTCAGAATATCTGGTCTGTGCCATTCCAGCAGAACGAGGGTGTGGGTGGAATACCGTTCTGGTTCTGTTGTTATTGGCTTTGCGCTACTTATATATATAAGTGGCATTTCATTAGGAGACTGTGGATACTCCACGTCAGCTTATCTTCATACCTGGGCGTTACTGAGATGATATTGGGAACATTCAGATATTTACATCTGTCTGCTAAGATTCGGTTTACCTGTTGCTTGTAACTGTGTATCTTGCATTCTGTACTCAAAGCTTTCCAGACATCACTAATTCGTGTTCATAGATTGCCTCCTCCCAGGTTGACAGATGGTGTGTGCCCAGACACAGGCCCTTGGCTCCTTGTGCTTCGAGAATAAAGATGCATGTCACGGATGAGGTTCATGAAGGTCAACGTATGCCTGGCTTTGCTTGTGTTCCAGTGCTACGTGAACTTGCTCTAGACTGCTCCCACTGGTGGATGGACCAAATCTGATATGCATATTACAGTTCCCATTCTGTAATGTGGCAGATAGTCTAAAAAACAGGGAATTGAAACTTCCCAGAGTAAATGATAGGGGTTATGATTAGTTAAACGCTTTCCACCCATCACTTTTTGCTATTTGTACTACAATATTATCTCTCAAATGTGAAATTCAAGTTGATGTCCTTAATCAGATTTGAGTATAAAAAACGGATTTCTATGAAACCATTTATTTTGGGATTCTTTACAATGAAGGCCAAGACCAAAACATGTTTCGCACCAGCCACTTGCTTTCTCAAGGCTGACAATCTATGCAGAATCACTAATTGACTATGGTCTTTTCTGCATGGAGGATGCATAACAATTACCTATTAGACTTGGGATATGAGCATGGAATGTGTTACTTTGCCATTCTCTTTAACACTAAGTCTTTTTGATCTCGCATTGGCCACAGTATTTTGCTTCTAAAAAGGATTGACATCCCGAAGGGTATTTCACCAAGACCCATCATACAGGCCAGTACATCAGCACTGAAGAGGAGCCATAATTATGAAACCCTAAGATTTCTTAATTCTGGGCATACAGCATGTATATCATGCTACTCGTTTTGTGTTTTCAAAATTGATGGATCCCTCATTGAAACAATGCTGCAAACCCACCACGGCTGGACAGAACCTCCTTTCCTATCGCTCTTGAACGGCCTCTCTTGGCCCTCTTCCTTCTCCCACCTGTGAGGCTAAAAACCTTGGGGTCAACTTCGACTCCACACTCTCCTTCTTTCCTCACATCTCAGACGTCTCTAAGAAGTCATACTACCAGCTGCACCACCTCAGAGGTAGTCTTCCTTTCCTCTCCTTTCCCCAGAAGCTCACTGTCTCCAGAGCTCTGGTTCTCTGTAGGATAGACTACTGCACCAGCCTCTTTCTAAATCTGTCTGCTTCTGCTCTCCGCCCTCTGCAACTCCTCCAGAACAGGACTGCAAGACTTGTCCTTGGCCTCAAGCCCAGGGATTGTATCTCTCCAGGACTTAAATCTCTGAACTGGCTCCCAGTGGCTGCGAGGATTAAGTTAAAAAACCCTCTACATTGTCCACAAGGCCTTCTGAGGCCTGGGGCCTCAATACCTTCAACTCTCTCTTCCTAAATATCTTCCTTCTAGAGCTCTTTGCACATCGACCTCAACTCCCTCACCGTCAGTTGCTTCTCCAAGCAACAAGTTCGTGGTAGATCTCTTTCTTCGGCTGGGGCCTCCCCCTGGAACAGCCTCCCTGCCTCCCTGAAACTTGACGAGAACCATCTCTGGTTCCGGAAGCACCTCAAGACCTTCCTCTTTGCTTCCGCTTTCTCTCCTCCTCTCCCCTGCTGAACTCCTGACCGAAACTGCACTGGTCACCTGGCTACCCTCTGATCTTGGGCCCAGACCTCCTCCCCCGCCAGCTACACACCTGCACTGCCTCGCAGGCTACCCCTGCATTTGGGGGCTGTTTCTGTAACCCTACGGCCCCCACCGGCTCTTGACACTTGATGTCTGCACTTACCCCTGCACTTGCCACAAGCTGGACACACTTTCGACTTTTGTTGTTATTATTTCTATTTATTTATTACTGTTGATCCTATGTACTGCACAGCCCCCTCCCCATTGCCCCCGCACTTTCCCTCTCCCACTCCCCTGCACTTGCGCGATCTCAATGTCACCTGGCCTAGTAAGATCATTGTCTTTGTCTTCCCTCTGTTCTCCCTCCCTTGCCTTGCTGCGCCTTGAAACACTTGTGTATAGGCGCTTTATAAATGCCATATCATATCATCTCATATGCCCAGATGACCTTCTAGAATGAGGGAGGCCAGGAATGTGCTATCACTCATGTCAAGCTGGCATGGTATTTTACACTACAATCTGGTCATGGTGGGTGGTACCCAAAGCGCTTTGGTAGCATCCTGGGCACTTGCTGAAAATCGATTTGTACTAGGTTGGTCTGCCAATTCCCTGGCAAAAAAATTGGTGAGAACAAGGGCAAGTGTCCACCCCTTCCACTGGTCCCACACTGGAAGCTTCCTCATCAGGGTAATTCACTCTATTATCCCTTGCACCAGTTCGGCCCAGGGCAGTACCGCACAATTGCACTTCGCCCAATTTGATGTATGTCGTTAAGCTGTTTTAGGAACAATTTCTAAGCAAGAGCTTTGCTTGCATCAACATTTGTCGTCCCGGTTCATTTGCAGTATGCTCTTCCGACATGGGGTTTGGGGTCTTTCCACATGGCTAATCCAGGGATAAGAGTGCCCGCTGGATGACACTGATACATATAGGTGAGCAGGATTTGACCATAATCTCAAACATAGTGTGAGAAGTTTAAAGTTAGCTTCATATATAATACCTAAATGCCCACATTAAATTCTGTGACTTGTGTTCGGGGTTCCACGAGGAATCGCTAATAGCTTCGAACAAAAATAGTTTTCTTTGTTACTAAGTGGTTGATGTTAATGTGCCCAATGGTTCTGAGTCATATAATACTTTGTTCTCTATACACCACCAATGTGTCAGTTTCAGTGTCTGGAGAGCTCACTTGATATCTTAATCGTGAGGACGGAGTCGACGAGGACGATTTTTTGGGTTTACTCTTTGTTCTGGTATCCTGAAGATATGGGCGAGACTCTCACGAAGCCACGCAATCTGTGAGAGCATGGGCCAGATGAACCCGGGAGAGCCTCGTCAAGCTTCCCAGGAAAAACCCTCAGTTGAGGGAAAAAAGCTGGATCCTGCTGTGGCAGTGTCCAAAGTTCCACTGTATGAGGACTCTGATGGCAGCTTTTTAAAAGCAGGTATGTCCCAAGAAGATGGAAGAATTCCGACGAGGAGCTGAGCAGCGCGTGATGGAAATATCAAAGGAAAGGCTGAAGTTTTCGGCTCCGTGATAGATAGCAAGGGAGAAGGTAAACAGAAGGCTGAGAAGGATGGGGAGTCGCAGCGTTCACAAGGGGAGGGGCAAGGTTCGGAGACAAAACCAAGAGCCAGGACATGGACAAAAAGAATAGGAAGGAAAAAGAAGAATTTCAAGGGCAACGGGAGGAGGAATCAAGGAATCAAACTGTGGAAGTAATGCTGAGCTAAGGGATAACTCTTAGTATTGAGACGCACAGAAGTGAGGGCCGTGTGGGCTGTATAGCCTGAATACCGAAGTAACAGTGCGTCAGTGGTTGGAGTCAAAAACACTAGAGCAGCACTCCTTAGAGGTAGCCACCATTTTGGAGAGGAGCGAAGGGTGCCGCAGCGAGGACGGCAAGCGCCACACAGACCACAGGGACCAGGGGTTGTGGATCCTGACAGCATGGCCCCTCCAATAGCCAACTCCTCCCGGCTTAAATGATTGATATATGCGAAATGTCACTCCAATGCGCCAACTCCTTAGATCATCAAATGAGAGATTATTGTTCGGTGAGTCAAATCAAATTTATCGACAGTGTTATCTTCACACTAAATCAATTATAGCTTGTAACTCTTTTTTCAGAATTCTCCAATTGTGAACCTCTTTTTCCAAGAACAAATTATATAAATTTTCTCCAAGAACAAATTATATTCATTTTCTCAACACGTGTTTCCCCATTGCCAGTTGCAATGGTTCATCAGGAGAGACAGAAATGATAATGGTCTGTAAGAAGAAGAAAAAAAGGAAAAGAAGGAAACAGATATCTAATTAGTGTTATCATTTGTCTATTTTTAGAAAGTTAGTGAAAACAAAATTGCTTATTCCTTTGGTTTCTCAAACTGTTTTAAATTATATTGACTCACCCACTTGGTATGTCTGTATGTTTTTAATTTTCATAAGCCAGTATCCAAAGTTCAAGATTTGCTAAAATGGTCTATTCTGATAAGTCAAACTTCATTTCTAAATCAAGTTCTTATGACTGCAGGGAAGAGAAAGAGAAAGGGAAAGAAAAATGATGTCTTTTAGTACTTTGGTTTAAGGGGAAGGGTGGGTTGGGTAATTTATGGTTTTAGTAATAGTGTCATGCCTGCGCCATGGGCGCACACATTGGCAACCATCATGGACTATTTGTAATTCATTTATCTTCAGAATACTCTTGGAACCACCCCTATTCACACTTTGGTACTTAATTCCCATTTGCGTGACTTTGGTGCCTTCTTATATAACTCAACTAACTACATGTACCACAATGCACCTTGCTACAGCTATCAATTCCTGGCCATTCCCATTTGTCAGCATTGGAACCACAATCCCCAGAAGCCCTAGGGACCAGTGCTGCTTCCACCATCTCAGGACCAGAGAGGGAGGAGGCAGATTGTTTTCAGGTGTGCTGCTCCAGGTGCTGCCAATTAGCTTGCCTCAGTATAGGGCAGGGCGGTATTTAAGCAGTTGCCTGCAGGAGCTCAGTCTCTTGCATCAAGAGTCCTCCCAGCCCCTTTTTGCCTTTTGTCTCGAATTTGTATGCTGTTCCTGCTGCTGCATTTTCCTGCTTTTGTTCCAGTGCTCTTTCTGGGCTTCCTGTCTTGCAGCCTGCTGCCTACAGCCCTAGCCTTTTGGGCTCCCTGCCTCACAGCCCTGCTCCTCTGGGCTTCCTGCCTTGCAGCCTGCTACACCCTGCTGCCTACAGCCCTAGCCTTTTGGGCTCCCTGCCTCACAGCCCTGCTCCTCTGGGCTTCCTGCCTTGCAGCCTGTTACACTCCGCTGCCTACAGCCATAGCCTTCCGGGCTCCCTGCCTCGCTGCTCTGCTCCTCTGAGCTCGCTCCTTGCTGCTCTGCTCCGCTGGGCTCCCTGCCTTGCAGCCTGCTACTCTCTTCTGCTTTCAGCCCTGACCCTCAGGTCTCTGCCTCTACGCCCTGTTCCTTTGGGTTCGCTCCTTGCTGCCCTACTCCTCTGGGCTCTCTGTCTGCCGCCTACTACAGCTCTCAGTCCTGCTCCTCTGCACTCTTTGCCTAGCAGCCTACTACAGTCCTCTGCAATCCACTACAGTTTTTCTGTACCTTGTACCATTTGGTACTGCAGCCCTGCTTCCTTTTTTGCAGCCCCCCTCTTTCGTGGCTGCTGCTCCCTTGCACTCTTCCTTGTTGCAACCCCTTGTTCTTGATCCCTGCCCTTCTCTTCCTTGACTCCTCTGTCCTCTCCTTTAGTTTACCCTTTGCTATTGTACTGTTTCTTCCTTCATTCCCTTCTGCTAGATTTCTCTTAGACTTCCTTGTCCCTGGTTATTTCTGTTCTTGTCTCTCTTGTGTCTTATATTGATCCTTTGTACAGAGCTTGACTGTTGGTTTCCGGCAGGCAACCTCTGCCCCTTCCCTTGTCGCGTTTTCTGTTTAACAGACACCCACAGCTGTTGTTCCCAGCCATGAGAAGACAGAGTGGACCTCTGTAATAGTAATCCGTGCAGAAGGCTGGGGATTCCAAAGGTCCGTGGACACTCATGTTTGTTTGTATCTTTATATTTCCTGGCCCTTTCTGTTCACAGCTACAGTTGCCTACTTTTCTTTCTTGATGAGTTTCCTGCTGTGTGTGTACTTATCTGTCACCTTACATCAACACAGCTACCCAAACCCTACCTGGGGGCCCTGTGCCACTCTTGACAGAGTGCCATCCTTGAATGCAAGAGCCAAAAAATTCTTGTTCCATAGGCAGGAAAGGCACACACAGACCAAGGATGCTTTCCTTTCGGTTCAAGAAACCTCTGCAAAAATCTAAAGCTTTCTTAAGGACTGCAAACAAAAACCCTAGTTTAAAAGACAGACTCGGCCTAGTAAACAAAGGTTTACAAGCACAATACTACACTCACAGGCTCGCTGACCCTTCTATGTGTAACTACTATGACATTTGCAACTATGATCCGCAGTCCCTATCTGTAGAAGAACTACAGCAAAAAAATGAATTCATGCAGATTTTGTTAGCCCAACCAGTGGAAAACACTCATGCGTTTTCTGGCATTTCTTCTGACACTAAATTCGATATTCAGCCGGTACACGAACCTTGTATTCCTTTGTCCCAGGCTACCCTGTCTCAGGACCAATGTCGTAACACTGCTACAGCAAAAGATATTGCACTCATTGTGGCAGACTCTCAACCAGAGTACGCTGTTGCCAAAGTGATATGCTTAAGATCAGCTTGGCAAGCTACACAACCTCCCCAGACTGCTGGAAATACTCATTTAACAGGACAAGGCATTCAGTATCCTGAGGTTAGTGCAGCTGGTCCTGGGTACAAAAGACCAATACTGACCATCGGTTGTCTTAATGCTTCCGCAGTAACTACTAATCATGATAACTCTAAGGTCAGTCTTCCTATTGCAACACCCGAATTTTCTGCTACACCAGATTCTGAAGCTGTAGAACAGGCTAATGGAACATACCTGTTACAAGAACAACTCTTACGCCTTAAAAGACAAACCGAAGACCTCTATGATGAATTTGTCTATTTGCATAGTAAGAATCTAGCAAAGGGACACAATTTACCAGACCATCTGGCACTATGCCCAACACCCGACATTCTGTCTTTAGAGATTGGCATGATAAGGCCTGGAAGGGTAATACAGAAAAGGATACAGACTTATACAGAGCAGATGGAAGACCTGAACTTGGCATATGCATACCTTCTAAAGTTTGACTTAGCTCATTCACTTACTAGCCACAGTAACTCAGGCTGTTGCTCAGATAGTGAAGAATTAACTCCTTCGGTGGGCCAAATCACTCACACTGCCTTTACACCACAAATCAAGTGTAATCATCTGGCTGGAGATCCTGCTAAGTCAAAGGATTGTCCTGTTCTTACCCTTGATGGCGGTCCTTTACTCACACTTACAGCCTCTAAAGAGGTGACCAAGTCAGAGAGGTACTCTGCTTCTATGGACTTCTGTGCACCAGACCATGTGTCAGATCCTGAACTATACCCAGTACCTGTCTGGAATCCAGCTTTGCCAACAGTCAATATCCCAGACCCATCTATCCAGCGGAGCACACAAGACTTTGAAGGCCAGCCATCAGAAAGCCTACCCTTCCCTGATCCTCCGTCAGCCATGCTACCTGTTATAGAATCTGCAAACCCAATCTCTGCTGCTCCTCCTGCTAGTACTCCTAAATCTGCTACTGAAGCAGCATCTCAAATCACTCTTACTGCAGTTGAAGCACCCCCTTCATCTCTGCCTGCAAGAACAATACCTGTTGCAACGCCAGTTAACAGCTCTCCTATTAAGGCTACAGCTCCGGTTGTTCCTGCTGGTGCCTCTGCAGCACCTAAACTACCAGACTGTACTCCTTCAGTCTCAGTTGCGTCCCTGCCTGCTGGTACTCCTGTGGCACCTATACTCCCAGCTGCTACAGCACCTGAACTTCCTACTGCCATTCATGATCTCCCAGCTGCGGTGGCTTCTGAAGTCCCTGCAACATTTGTGACTCCTGAAGTCCCTGCTGCAAATCTTAATGTTGCTATTGCTGCTTCTGAATATTTGGCAGACCCCCCTAGAGCAACCTATTCAGCTGTATCTCTGGTTCCACCTTTCAGCACTGTACCGTTGCCAGCCCTAAGGAAAACCACTACTTTCAAAGAAATATATGCCATGGAGCCTGCAGCAGATCTTCACAGTCTCTCAGTTCATGAACGCACTGTTGGGTTTTGGGCCCTTAAGACTTTGTCCATTCTGACTTCTACCTCAAAGGTTCGGAACATTGGTATTGTCTCCTCCCTTCAAGACTCTCACCTTGCAGCTTTAAACAGTTTTTGGAGCTTCATGATGTGCCTTTTTGGTATAAGACTTTTTCACGGTGTGGCAGGACTTGGTCTTGCTCTTCTTGTTGGTCAGTCTTCAGGGAGCCTGGAGAGGGGCATACTGTCATGCCTGCGCCATGGGCGCACACATTGGCAACCATCATGGACTATTTGTAATTCATTTATCTTCAGAATACTCTTGGAACAACCCCTATTCACACTTTGGTACTTAATTCCCATTTGCGTGACTTTGGTGCCTTCTTATATAACTCAACTAACTACATGTACCACAATGCACCTTGCTACAGCTATCAATTCCTGGCCGTTCCCATTCGTCAGCATTGGAACCACAATCCCCAGAAGCCCTAGGGATCAGTGCTGCTTCCACCATCTCAGGACCAGAGAGGGAGGAGGCAGATTGTTTTCAGGTGTGCTGCTCCAGGTGCTGCCAATTAGCCTGCCTCAGTACAGGGCAGGGCGGTATTTAAGCAGTTGCCTGCAGGAGCTCAGTCTCTTGCATCAAGAGTCCTTCAGCCCCTTTTTGCCTTTTGTCTCGAATTTGTATGCTGTTCCTGCTGCTGCATTTTCCTGCTTTTGTTCCAGTGCTCTTTCTGGGCTTCCTGCCTTGCAGCCTGCTACACCCTGCTGCCTACAGCCCTAGCCTTTTGGGCTCCCTGCCTCACAGCCCTGCTCCGCTGGGATTCCTGCCTGGCAGCCTGCTACACCCTGCTGCCTACAGCCCTAGCCTTTTGGGGGCTCCCTGCCTCACAGCCCTGCTCCTCTGGGCTTCCTGCCTTGCAGCCTGCTACACCCTGCTGCCTACAGCCCTAGCCTTTTGGGCTCCCTGCCTCACAGCCCTGCTCCTCTGGGCTTCCTGCCTTGCAGCCTGTTACACTCCGCTGCCTACAGCCATAGCCTTCGGGGCTCCCTGCCTCGCTGCTCTGCTCCTCTGAGCTCGCTCCTTGCTGCTCTGCTCCGCTGGGCTCCCTGCCTTGCAGCCTGCTACTCTCTTCTGCTTTCAGCCCTGACCCTCGGGTCTCTCTGCCTCTACGCCCTGTTCCTTTGTGTTCGCTCCTTGCTGCCCTACTCCTCTGGGCTCTCTGTCTGCCGCCTACTACAGCTCTCAGTCCTGCTCCTCTGCACTCTTTGCCTAGCAGCCTACTACAGTCCTCTGCAATCCACTACAGTTTTTCTGTACCTTGTACCATTTGGTACTGCAGCCCTGCTTCCTTTTTTGCAGCCCCCTCTTTCCTGGCTGCTGCTCATTTGCTCTCTTCCTTGTTGCAACCCCTTGTTCTTGATCCCTGTCCTTCTCTTCCTTGACTCCTCTGTCCTCTCCTTTAGTTTACCCTTTGCTATTGTACTGTTTCTTCCTTCAATCCCTTCTGCTAGATTTCTCTTAGACTTCCTTGTCCCTGGTTATTTCTGTTCTTGTCTCTCTTGTGTCTTATATTGATCCTTTGTACAGAGCTTGACTGTTGGTTTCCGGCAGGCAACCTCTGCCCCTTCCCTTGTCGCGTTTTCTGTTTAACAGACACCCACAGCTGTTGTTCCCAGCCATGAGAAGACAGAGTGGGCCTCTGTAATAGTAATCCATGCAGAAGGCTGGAGTTTCCAAAGGTCCGTGGAACACTTTTTCCATATCTGCATACACCCCAAGAGGGAATCCAGTTTGTTTGTATCTTTATATTTCCTGGCCCTTTCTGTTCACAACTACAGTTGCCTACTTTTCTTTCTTGATGAGTTTCCTGCTGTGTGTGTACTTATCTGTCACCTTACATCAACACAGCTACCCAAACCCTACCTGGGGGCCCTGTGCCACTCTTGACAGAGTGCCATCCTTGACAAATAGTTAAAAAAGTAAGTATAATAGGGTCCACCTTAATCTTACCTTTGGTTTTAGTTAGCTTCCTTTAAAAAAAAACATTGAGGATGGCCTTGATACGCCGCTCCATCGTTCCTGGCTGCTTTCGCAATGGTTCATTAGCGAAATGTGCTATTTATTGCGTGTTGGCCGGCGCGATTAGATAATGTGATTGATAATGTGATTGAAGTTTTCCAAAAAACAGTGAGTAATAAATTACAGAAGGATTATATTAACAACAATAACACAAACACAAATCACAACTTAACTAAGGAAGAAAGATTCACCTTAAAGAATTTAGCAAAAGACATGTCCGTGATAACAAAGGCAGCTGACAAAGGAGGTAAAATTGTTCTATTCAACAGAACTGACTATATCAGGGAATGATTAAAACACCTTAACATGAAGGAATGTTATGAAGTATTAAACCATAACCCTCTACCAGAATTAGAACTTGAGTGGAATAACAAAATTAAAATGGTTTGACCAAAATCTTGTAACTGAAAAAGAATATCAATGCCTACTTTGCAAGAACACCATACTTGGAACAATGTACTTCTTGCCAAAAGTGCACAAGATATATAAAGACTTCCCAGCTATGCGACCAATAATAAATGGGATTGGCTCAATAACAGAAAACATCTCACAATATATTGATACCCATCTTCAACCATTGACAGCAAGTCTGTCATCCTTTGTTAAAGACTCTAAACACATAATCCAGCAACTAAACCAAATACCGTGGGATACCAATTACCTATTTGTCACACTGGATGTAGTTCAATTATATACTAGCATCAAGCACAAAAATGGCCTGGAAAGCACAATGCATTTTTTGAAAACAAGATCAGTCTCCTTCCTTCAACAAAACTTAATGATCATAGAAATGTTACACTTCTGCCTATATCATAACATTTTCATCTTTGACAATACTCTGTACAAACAATTGCAGGGAACTGCTATGGGGTCTAAATTTGCCCCCTCTTATGCCAACCTACTCATGGGATTATTTGAGATACAACATGCTTGGAAACACCCCAGCTTTTCCAATAACATACGCTTCTGGGGTCGCTTTATTGATGACATTTTAATAATTTGGGAAGGAGAACTTCAGCAACTAGAAACTTATGTCAATCATCTGAACAAAAACACATTTAACTTATCATTTACTAAAACAGCCAGTCCAACCAACATCAAATTTTTGGATCTAGAACTATTTGTGGAAGATGACCAGATCAAATCTAAATTATTTACAAAACCATCAGCTGGAAAATAGTCTCCTTTTTGCTTCATCCTATCATCCAAGACACACGATTTACAACATCCCTTATGGGGAGATCTTAAGGATTAAAAGGAATTGTAGCACACAACTCACCTTCCAAGAAAACTTGAAAAAAACAGTTTCCAAATTTAAACAGAGAGAATATGGATCTAACAATATCAAAACTGTGATTAATAAAGCCAAGAAAATATCAAGAGAATCTCTATTAATTGATAAACCAAAAATTGGATCACCGGAACACAAGATTCAGTTCATCACAACTTACAGTACTGAGGCTAAGAAAATAAAACAAACACTATCAGTATATTGGAACATCTTACTCACCGATCCAAGCCTGCAAAAACATCTGGATATTTCACCAACTATCTGCTTTCGGAGGGCACCTACAATCAGGAATCTGATCAGCCCAAGTTTTCTAAAACCAATTCCTAACATTAAAAAAGCGTTTTTTCAAACCTCAATGAGGGGTACCCAAAAATGTGGACACTGTAAGTTATGTCCACTTATGTACCAAGGCAAGAAAGAAATTAATCTACCAAATGGCAAAACAAAGCAAATAAATAAATTGATCAATTGTAACTCAACCGTTGTGATATATGGAATCGAATGTACCTGTAAAAAACTTTACATTGGGAGCACAATAAGAAAATTGAAGGTGAGAATTTTTGAACATATTAGAGCCATTAAACATAAGGACTCAAAATCACCCCTATCAGTTCATGTTTTTAATGAGCATCCAGACTTTGAAACGCTGTCATTAAAAATCTTTGGTTTGGAGAAAATCCCCCCCCCGAGGGGAGGCAACAAAGAGGACATATTGCGCAAACAGGAAAGTAAATGGATTTGTATATTGGATGTATGTGCCACTGGATTGAATTGCGATTCAGAGATGTACAATTGGTTATAAACATTATTTGAATGTTTTATGATATGCAGAAATCTATAACATGTTACATGTATGAGGCAACTTTTTTCTTTATAAACATTGTTTGAATGTTTCACAAGATGCAGACATCTATAGAAGATAGGATATAACATGTAACATGTATAAGGTAACTCTTTTGCTTTCATTTCTGCCTTTCTCTTTATATTCCATTTAGCAATAATTTTGGGCATATCTTTGGTCCTCCAAGACCAGCACAAATGATATTTTGATCTCTTTTTAGATCGGCCATGTTTAAGCAATTCCAAATTTACAGCTTAAACAAACCACACAAATGATATTTTGATCTCTTTTTAGATCGGCCATGTTTAAACAATTCTAAATTTACAGCTTAAACAAACAGTTATACTGTATGGAGCCTTTAATTGGAATCAGGAAACCACTGAGCTAAAAAACGTATTAACAAAAAAACAAACCGAAGTGGATGAAACTTTAAATAGAATTTGCAAATTGCATAGTGTAGTAGCTGGTACGATGTTCCTTGAGTTAATTGAGGGGCATTTAATGCTCCAAAATGGCCACCGCGACGAAGTTAACGTGCCGGCGCGATGACGCCATCACATCACGCTAATATAACGCTATGCGGGGCTGGTGACGTCATCGCGCCGGCCAACACGTAATAAATAGCGCTAATGAACCATTGCGCAAGCAGCCAGGAACGGTGGAGCGGCGTATCAAGGCCATCCTCAATGTTTTTTTGAAAAGGAAGCTAACTAAAACCAAAAGTAAGATGAAGCTGGACCCTATTATACTTACTTTTTTAACAACTATTTCTAAAACCATACATTACCCAACCCACCCTTCTCCTTAAACCAAAGTACTAAAGGAAATCATTTTTCTTTCCCTTTCTCTTTCTCTTCCCTGCAGTCATAAGAACTTGATTTAGAAATGAAGTTTGAAGTGGGTGAGTCAATATAATTTAAAACAGTTTGAGAAACCAAAGGAAAAAGCAACTCACTAACTTTCTAAAAATAGACAAAGAATAACACTAATTAGATATCTGTTTCCTTCTTTTCCTTTTTTCCCTGGCCTCATCACGACTTTGGCGGTAACCCTTAAATCCGGCGGTCGCGCTATTACCGCCGGATTTAAGGGTCTGCCAAATCAGGACTTCGGCGGATTTCGCCCCAGCTCTTGGCTGGGGGGGAAATCCGCCAAAAATTCATGCTATTACCGCCGGCGGGAAATCCGCCGGCGGTAAGAGCGCACATTTTCCCTATTGAATCCAATAGGGAATGGGGCATTCCCAAATGGGCTCAATGGGGAATGGGGAATAACATTACTTCCGAACTCGTGATCCGACGCTATTAGCGCCAGGGAGTTCGGCGGTAGGGCTAATACCGCTGGTGGTAATACCGCCGGCGTTACCGCCAAAGTCGTGATCAGGCCCTTAGTGTGAAGATAACACTGTCAATAAAGTTGATGAGAAAATGAATATAATTTGTTCTTGGAGAAAATTAATATAATGTTTTCTTGGAAAAAGAGGTTCACAATTGGAGAATTCTGACAAAAGAGTTACAAGCTATAATTGATTTAGTGTGAAGATAACACTGTCAATAAATTTGATGAGAAAATGATTATCATTTGTTCTTGGAGAAAATTAATATAATTTGTTCTTGGAAAAAGAGGTTCACAATTGGAGAATTCTGAAAAAAGAGTTACAAGCTATAACTGATTTAGTGTGAAGATAACACTGTCAATAAATTTGATGAGAAAATGAATATAATGTGTTCTTGGAAAAAGTTAATATAATGTGTTCTTGGAAAAAGAGGTTCACAATTGGAGAATTCTGAAAAATGAGTTACAAGCTATAATTGATTTAGTGTGAAGATAACACTGTCAATAAATTTGATGAGAAAATGAATATAATTTGTTCTTGGAGAAAATTAATATAATGTGTTCTTGGAAAAAGAGGTTCACAATTGGAGAATTCTGAAAAAAGAGTTACAAGCTATAATTGATTTAGTGTGAAGATAACACAAATTTGATGAGAAAATGAATATCATTTGTTCTTGGAGAAAATTAATATAATTTGTTCTTGCAAAAAGAGTTTCACAATTGGAGAATTCTGAAAAAAGAGTTACAAGCTATGACTGATTTAGTGTGAAGATAACACTGTCAATAAATTTGATGAGAAAATGAATATCATTTGTTCTTGGAGAAAATTAATATAATTTGTTCTTGGAAAAAGAGGTTCACAATTGGAGAATTCTGAAAAAAGAGTTACAAGCTATAATTGATTTAGTGTGAAGATAACACTGTCAATAAATTTGATGAGAAAATGAATATCATTTGTTCTTGGAGAAAATTAATATAATTTGTTCTTGGAAAAAGAGGTTCACAATTGTAGAATTCTGAAAAAAAGAGTTACAAGCTATAATTGATTTAGTGTGAAGATAACACTGTCAATAAACTTGATGAGAAAATGAATATAATTTGTTCTTGGAAAAAGAGGTTCACAATTGGAGAATTCTGAAAAAAGAGTTACAAGCTATAATTGATTTAGTGTGAAGATAACACTGTCAATAAATTTGATTTTACTCACCAAACAATAATCTCTCATTTGATGATCTAAGGAGTTGGCGCATTGGAGTGACATTTCGCATATATAAATCATTTAATGCGTTTAGCTTGTGTAGTAGCCACACACATTTTATGGGAAACACTCATGCTGACAACTTCGCACTTTCTGAAACAAACAACATTTCATCTATTTCAACTTACAAATTGATGTCGCCAAGGTTGAGCTTAAGTTGGCTACAAACTAGAGTTTTCTAACTCCTCCCGGCTTGCTTGGATGTAGACGATGGAACCTTTGCACAAGTCAAGGTGCCTCAATGTTGCTAAGTGGTTCCCAAGTTCTTTCACTGGGTGATACCCTTTCCATTCCACCAAGTATTGGAAGTGATCACGCCGATACCTGGAATCACAAATCCATGATACTTTCAAATTCCATGTATCGACCTGGAGCCAATATTGGAGGTGGAACAGGGTGAGAATCAGATTGGAACAATGTGTATTGGTTCAGTAGAGAGGTGTGGAAAATGGGATGGATTCGCTTCCAAGCGAACGGTAGTGACAGGTGAGAGGCTGATGGATTGATGATCCGCTGGATGGAAAATGGCCCATAAAAGCGAGGCAAAAACTTAGTTGGGAATAGGTGTTTGGGTAGATGTTTTGAAGAGAGCCATACCAAATCGCCAACAGAATATGATGGTCCAGGTCTTTGTTTCGTGTCAGCAAAACGCTTAGTGGCCGGTTGTGCCGCTTCCAGATGTTCCTTGGTAACCTTCTGAGTGGTACAGAGATCAGTAACCCATTCTTCCACGGAACAGGGGGTTCCTGTGGGGAGTGAGGGAAATACGGTAGGATGAAAACCATAGGAGCAGTGGAAAGGCAAAGTTTTGAGAGAGTAATGGATGGAATTGTTATATGCGAACTCTGCAAGGGGTAGTAAGACCTGCCAGTCATCTTGGACTTGTGCTGAAAAGCACTGGAGAAACTGTTTCAAAGTTTGGTTGATTCTTTCAGTAACCGTTTTTGTCTGAGGATGGAATCCTGATGACATAGCCCTCTGTATCCCCAGTTGTTTTCAAAGATATGACCAAAACTTTCTTATTGAGTACCTATGTCAGAAATGATCGTTGTGGGGAGTCCATGTAGACAGAATATATCTGTCAGGAATACAGTTGCCATTTGAGCAGCTGTGGGTGGTTTTAGTAAGAGGGAAAAATGTGCCATCCTGGAAAGTAAATTGGCAGTTACCATGATTGTGGTACAACTACTCGAAGGGGGTAAGTCTACTATAAACTTTGTGGCAATCATATTCCATGAACGATCAGGGAGCTCAGGTTGTAGTAAAAACCCTGCTGGTTTTTAATAAGAGACTTTGGGCCTCATTCCGAGTTTGGAGGTAGCCATGGCGATATTTGTGCCATGGCTGCCTCCAAAACCGGGTCCGGCACCGGTCTGGTTGAATGGGGACTTACTGGGTCATTCTGACCCTGGAGGACCCAGTAAGTCCCCATTCAACCAACCATTCCCCATTCCCATTGAGCCCCCATAGGGCTCAATGGGAATGGGGAAGGCGCTAATAAAGGGTCCGCGAATAGCAGGCCCGTTATTAGTGCCCTGGTCCCTTAGCGGGACCCGTAAAGAACGTGTGGTCAGACCACAATTCCTTTAAGGTTCCCGCTAAGGGACCTCGGAATTGGGCGGTAAGGGATTACCAGCGCCAGTCTCCTTACCGGTGCCCGGTATCCCTTACCGCCCACCTCAGAATGAGGCCCTTTGTTTTGAGCACAAATTGGACAAGAGATATATTTCTTGACATCTTGTACCATGGTAGGCCACTAGAAATTATGTCGAAGAGTATGAAGAGTGGTCCAGATCCGCCTGTGACTTCCTGGGAGCAAATTGCAGCCCAATTGTAAGGCCTTTTCCTGTGTCTTCGGTGTACGTAGAAAAAGGAATCCATCTTGAAAAAGAAAACCCCTCCCGTTCTATAACAGAGTGATACAGAGCCTGGGGAGACAGGTAAAGATCTAGAAATTCCACAGTATCCTTTCTAATTGAGTGTAGAAATTGATCCACATGACAAAGAACAACGTTTTCCTACAGACGAGTGGGCAAGGGAGTACAAGGTGTACAAAGATTCGGTCTTCTGGATAGAGCGTCTGCCAGTCAGTTTTGGGTGCCTAGAATGTAGGTAAATGTAAACTGGTATTGAGCAAAGAAGTATGCCCACCTTGTCTGCCTGCTATTTCTACACTCCATGGATTGAAGGATGCATAGATTGCAATGATCAGTTCTGATTTATACCGGAAACATGGCCCCCAGCAGCAGGTGACGGCAATCCAAGAATACTTGACGGATAGACAATCGTTCTTTTTCTTTTACGTGGAATTCCTTTCACTGAAATGGAGGGTTCTAGACAAATACGCAAATGGGTGTTTATGGCCATCTATTTGTTCCTGTTTCAGGACTGCTCCTACTGATTCGTCCGAAGCGTCTGTTTCCACTATGAAAGGTTTGGAGGTATCTGGTTGTGATAAAACATGAGCCATAGTAAACAATTTCTTGAGTTGGGAAAAGGCACTCTCTTGTTCATTGGCCCAGCCAAACGGTATATCTTTTTTCAAAAGATGGGTCAGAGGTAGTATGAGAGGAGATGATCTAGGAATAAACTACCTGCAGAAATGTGCAATCCCCAAGAATGCTTGAATCCGCCTGATGGTAGTAGGACATGGCCAATCTAGGATTGCTTGCTCCTTTTAAGGATCCATGGAAATTCCTGAAGAGTTTTGTACATATCCCAGGAATTCTATCTTCCTTTGATTAAATTAAACTAACATTTCTCTGGTTTAGCCAAGAATTTGTGTTGTCGTAGTCGTGTCAAAACTGTTTTGACATAAGTGGAATGATCTTCTTTGCGAGAGGAGTATACTAGAATATGACGAAAAATGGAACAAGAGACCTGAAAAAACATAATCCATGAACCTCTGAAAAATCGTAGCGGCATCCATCAACCCGAAGGGCATTACGAGGTACTCAAAATGTCTGAACGCTGTTCTAAACGCCGTTTTCCACTCGTCTCCGGCCCTGATGAGGATGAGATAATAAGCTCCCCTAAAATAGAGTTTGGAGAAAATGACGCCGACCTGCAGAACCTCCAGAATATCTGTGAGGAGTGGTAGGGGGTATTTGTCTTTTATAGTTCCCTGATTTTGTCCCCTGTAGTCTAAACACGGACGGAGTCCCCTTCAAAGGCACAAAAAATAAAGATGCTGCGGCAGGTGACATGGATGGCCTTAGCAGTCTGTTTTCTAGATTTCGATCAACATACTCACATAGGGCAATTTCCTCAGGAGCGGATAACATAAACATCCTCCTGAAAGGTATGGAGTGGTCTTAATAGCGCAATCTTCGGTGGAAGTTCCTTTTCTGTTGAAGAAGAGAAGACATCTTGAAATTCATCATATTCTTGTAGGATTGACTTTATATGGGCTACAGAGTGGGGTTTCTGTTGATTATCAGGATCTTTGGTGTTCACAGTGATCTCTTCAAAACTTTGAAGGTGGTGGTGGTACAGCACTCAGCCAAGAAAAAGGGTACCTGCTGTCCAATTGAAATAAGGGTTGTGATGGTGTAACCAGGGAAGTTCTAGGACTATAGGATAATGCACAGAACAAATGATATCAAAATGTAGGAGGTCAAAATGTTGAGCAATGAGTGTTCCTATATTCCTTGTTTCCTGAGTAACAGGACCTGAGGAGAGAGGTTCTCCATTGGTTCCTTCTACTGCTTGTGTATTAGTCTTGGCTTGTCGAGGAATCAAATGTTTCTTTGCCCAATCGTCATCCACAAATAGTCCCATTCCTTCGCAGTCCACTACTGCCAAGGCCAGTATGGGATCAGTATCAGGTAGAAAAATGAAGACCTTAGTTACCACTAAAGACGATCCACCCTACGGCTAGATGTTTTGAAGAATGGAGCTAAAAGATTCCTCCAGTTTCCTTGCTCCGATTTGGAATGTGGGTTTGTGTTTCCAGGCCCTCGAGCTGGAGCCAGAGGACAGTTGTGAAGCAAGTGATTTGAAGAGGCACAATAAAGACATAAACCCTTCTCCATCCTTCTGTCTCTCTCCTTTTTGGTGGGGGCCCTCGCAAATTTCCTAGTTGCATGGGCTCAGTGTCGGAAGCACCAAAAGTTCCTGTAGTTGCAGCAGACGATGTGGTACTAGGAGATGGAGTAAATCTAGAGGAGATATCCCTTGTCTTTCTTCTTTCTACTTTCCTTTCCTGACAATGGAAATCAATCTCGATAAACCATATCAATAAGACCCTGAAAGGTAGAGGGACGTGTTATCCTGACTATCTCGTCCTTCATGTCCTTATGCAGGCCCCTACGGAATAAGGTGAAACATGCTTCCTGGGACCAGTAAGCTTCTTTAGCCAGTTGTTTAAATTTCATCGCATAAGTGAGCATATCTTGGCTACCATGGTGGTAGTCTAGTCATTTTTCTTGAGGTGTAAAGAAGATATCTGGCAGATCAAACATGGCCCTGAAGAATGTGACAAATCTGGCATAATCATCTAGCACAGCATCCAAGGAAGAAAGAAGAGGAATGGCCCATGTTAACGTATTACCGGTCAAATGTGATACCAGAAAGCCCACCTTTGCCTGATCCGAAGCATAGAAATGATGTTTGAAGGTAAACTGAATCATGCATGTATTCAGAAAGGGACAGAGTTTACTTGGAGCTCCGTCATATTTTTCGATAACTGTACCCAATGAGGATACCTCCTGTACCAGGGCATCTCTGGTCAACACCCGTTGACATAATGCAGCATTTTCTGCTTTTAAAGCTTGAAGTTGAGAGTTCAACTCCTATATGCCCCTAATTAACTCTTGAAACTGCTCCATCCGGGGTTTATCTGGTTGGCGTCTCAATCTGTCAGATTTAGTCTCTAGAGAACTCACCTGACATCTTGAGAGCGAGGATGGAGTCAGCGAGGAAGATTTTTGGGGTTTTCTGGGTTTGTGGGTTTTCTCTTTGTACCGGTATCCTGAAGATATGGGCAAGACTCTCCCGAAGCCACGCTGTCCATGAGATTTTGCTGAGTAAAAGGATCACTCAGCAAAATCTCCTATGGAAAACGATACAGCACAGACACCACCACCATCCAAATTGTCGATGATGCTTCCGACATGCTGGTCAAGCAGGGCCCCACCGTATTCATCCTACTCACCTTCTCTGCTAGCTTCGATACTGTTACCCATGAAGATCTCCTTAACATCCTAGCCATGTGCATAGGTTACCATGAACAGTCCTGCAGTAGTTTACCTTCTATCTCGCCAACAGAGACCCGCTTGTCCAGATGGGCCCCAACAGAGTTCACCACCACCGAGTAACTTGCCGAGCCTGACACGCATCCTACCTGTCCCCTGTCATTTTCAACCCCTACATGTAACTTCTGGGGGAACTCTTCTCCAGGACGGCATCAAGAAACACCATTCCAAAGATGACACACAGTTTTACCTAAAGACCCATTAAATCAACACAACCATTTAACTCAAGAACTGTATGTCCTTCAGTCCTTCATCCAAACCTGGATGCCAAGCGCCTGCCTGAAGCTTTACCTGACAGAGACTGAATTCCCTCATCTAGAAAACCCCACAGGTATGCCCAAGTCTATAACTGGCTGACTGACATGAAGCTCAACGGATTCACAACTACATTCTCATCCAGTGCAAAATCTCTCTGCTTTACCATTGACCATGACCTCTCATTCAAAATGCACCTCACCAAGAAGCCCTAAGCAGCATTCTACCAGCTTGCACTTCATTGCAAAGTCAAACCTTTCATCCCTAACCTGAGTTTCAGAACAGCGGTCCAAGCACTGTCACCTCACACCTGGATGGTGGCAACACCCTTTTTGCAGGAGTCGCAGTTGCCACCTACGCCCATCTAAAAGCCAACCAGCGCGCAGCAGCACCCCCTTCCAACTATATTAAACCACACCACCCCCAGCCTCTAGGAACTGCACATGCCACCCCTTAAAGCAATGCATAAAGTTCAAGACAGCCTGTATCACCAGCAAAGCAAAACACCAAGCTACCTGGTGGAGAAACTCACCATCTCTGCCACCTTACTTGTTACTTCCTATGTGTTCCCCATATGCAGCACTACGTTGCTCCCCATCTAAGTTCACCCGTTATAAATCCCACATACGCATAGACGCATACACATACAGGGCCACATTTCAGTTATTATAGCGAGAAGGCACTGGTGAGATTTCAAAATATCAAGAAGAAAATGAGGTGGGTGCAAAATATTGATCAAGCTAAAATAAAGAGCACAATAATCATTTCTGCAGGAAATAAAGAATTGGTTTGGAGATTGTTGTGGGCATGAGGCACGTCAAGTGAGAGAGAGAGAAAGAGCGATCGAGAAAGAGCGAGAGAGGGGAGGGGAGCGACTGGGAAACAGGGGCTTCTACCAATCTCCCCATTAAAGCTGCCCCATCTGTGCATATTTTGAAATAAGCCAAATTTGGGATTCTCAACAGAATAGCACTGACATATAAATACCTTAAGTGTAATGTCTTTGCAGTCAATTCTTTATTTTCAGGTTGATATGAAATTAATATTTATTTTGCCCGAAAAGGTATTGTGTAGCATGGAACCAAAGCATCCATGCCTCTAATTCTGCAGTGCAGGGTTGCTTCATAATAGAAAGAAAGTCGTTATTTTTATAGTAACATGCCTGAATGCGCTTAAGATAACAGGTTAAATCAAATGAATAAACAGTGTCTGCCCAATGATGCAGGTGGAGAACAAGGCATCGTGGGCATAATTACGAGTTTGGCGGTGCAGTAAAAAAGTGATGGGAATTCCATTACCACCACATTTGGGACCACCGAATTCCCAGTATGATCTTGAAGTGAAGGATTTACCTCCAGTATTATGTTGGAGGAAAATGTTACAATTTATGGCCAAAAAAAAGGCAAATTTACTCACTATGTAACCGATTGCAGGAAATCCACTGTGGGATTTTATAGACTGCAAAAAAAATGAGGATTTACACCACCCTACCACCACTCGTAATTAATTGATAATGCCAGACGACCGAGTGGTAATAACTGCAAATGATTATGGTGGCACATTAGTAGATTTACCACCGGTTTACCACCAACCTTGTAATCAGGCTCAATATGTTTGTTGAAGTCACTATTTGCAGATCGACAAATACCCATCATATGATATTATAATACATAATTTAAATAAAACTAATAAACAATTTACTGAAAAGATAGATGCTACGGTGCACAGATTTATGAAAATGTTGCGACAAATGTTGGGCTACACGTGCCTTCATTTTAAGTAAAAGGTAGCAATAAACAAAACATAGCTAATTAAAGTTCAGTTGCTTTAATGAAGTCTTGGATAACTGCACAGAGGCACAACCTCTTGAGACAAGTTGGTAAATAACAGGTTTAGGGGTGTTGTGAAAAGTAATGCTAAGCGAAGAGCAATCAATGAAGCAAGGCAAGCTTTTTTAAAGAATATATACATTGTAAGATACCCATATTTTACGGTAGGCCTCCATCTGGAACTCCGGGTATAAAACAATAAGACAATATTCCAATTCTACAATGCAAAATGTCTCTGCTCAGTTTCTACCTAAAATCTCTTCTTGCCTGTTGTATGTTTTTGCAGAAGGGGATAATACAACTGGAATCCCTAACGCCATGTTGTACCTGAGACTCATTTCTGGCTGGTTGTTGGCAGACCCAAAATATGAGGGCTGAATATTAGCAGCAGACGAAAAAGTATGCATGTCGAAGGCATGTCACCGTTGCCTGGTTAGCAACTTCATGTGCATGCAAAGTTGTGTGCAGGATTTCTGATGACTTTATTTTGATATGAAATGGATCCATCTGGAATTTCCTTGTTTCCAAAAGCAACACATATTCGGGAAAGGTTCATGAGGTAATGAGAAGAAACAAAGAGGAACATTGGCCGAGTGACAATGGTTAGATGTACCCGTCATTAAAAATAGAAGATCATTAACAATTTTAATACCATTACATCTTAACAAAATACTTTGATTGCCTTACAAAATACAGTACTTTTTTCTTTTTTCGATTTTTTTTTCCTTTTCTTACAAATAGTCAATGCATCAAATGCATGTCTCAGTTGAAACTGATGTGCCCATTGATTAAAAAAGTCCTTGATTTACAAATGTTTGGAAGATCATGTAAAATGTCTTATAAATGTGTCACTTTTTTTGCATAGCGTCATTACGTGCTCTTCAGGACTGATTTTTAATATCTAGGGAATAACTCCCTTGTGGTTTGACAATCTCCCTTCTTCGTGTCCAACCACTTGCCACAGGGAAAAATAGTTGTCACTGCAGTGGCAGTGTTGGTCACCTCCACCCGTTCCACCTGCCACCCAGGATTCATACCGCTGTTATCATGTTCGATCACAACTTTTTTAAGCTCGCCAAGGTCAAGAGTTTCCAAGAAGAATCTGTCTGTTTTTCCCCGTTCAAACAGGTTTTTGAATTTCTTCGTCAGCTGGTGCTTGCCAGAGTCTCCGTTGGATCCATAAATACTGATGGAGACATTGGCATCTGTTCCTGCTCCCTTTTCGAAGCCGGTCACCACGATGACCTCATACCGGACTGGGACCAAGCTCCGGGCTTTGCTGGCGAAGCTCTCAATGACCTTGGCACACTCAAACACCTTGTAATCGTCCTTCTTGTGGCGCAGCGGAATTTTCGCATTGCAGTTGAAGAAATACCTACAAAAAAGCAATATAATGGTTTGGGTGAGAAAAATTAAGTTTGATAAATGTTCAAGCTGATGAATGTTGAAGATAACATTTCTTGGCAAACCATTAAAAGAAATATTATTCAACTCTTGCACACAAACTCCTCTGAGATCAGAGGTCAAGTGTGAGCCGAATGAAAAGATACCTGAGAATCCATTAGGTTTTTGCTTCCCCCATACAAAACAACTCTTCAGATTCAACCGCAACACACAGGGTAAAGTGCCCGCCCATTAAAATGATTGTCCTGGTGTTGGTACATATAATGTAGATAGATCATTTGTATTACACATGTAGCTAATTGTATCACAAATGTATCTAATCCTTCTCTTTGCATGCATAATTAAATTGATCTCATAGGATTACAAATTTGGGATAATTGCCCCAATAGACCTTTAGCCAATAGACTGCTGAACAATTTAGAGGCATTAGACCGTTATCATCATGTGTCAGGCCCAACACATTTGGCCATCCCAGGCCAGACTTAATTTTCTCTACTAATGTTTGGCTTCCTATTGCCTCCCCCGTTCCTCTCCTGTGGACCAAACATTTGGGTATCCCCTATCAATTCACTGCATGACCTTGGCTGCTTGCACCATATCTAACAGACATTTTACTTATGCCAGATCTTGGAGTAAAATATGACCTGACAACGCTACCCTTTTTTTCTCCTGGCCCTTCTTCACTTCCTTTGGATGTAGATCAAGCCAGCGCTGCTGTAGATAAATGGCTGCTTTCTGCTTTGGATTGTGTCATCTCTCTTAAAGTCCTTTTTTGTACTACCAGGAAATAGAAATCTAAGTGGCTTGCCCATGAGCTTCAAAAATGTATATCTGTCATTAAAACCGCAGAAACAAAAAGGCAATCTAATTCCACTCTAGGAGGACTGGTGTATTACACCAACTGCATACTTACAAAAGAGCTAATTTCCAAGCAAAGGAAGCTTATTTCTCCCTGCACATTCAAAACTCCTCAAATCAGCATAGGGAATGCTTGACTATCCTCAAAGAATTAACTAGCCCTGCAATGGCCGCCTCTTATATGACAGCGTTTGAACTTCTTTGATTAATCAGCTATGAAACCTCTTCTTTGGTAAAGTTATGGATCTCCATAGCCTTTATTAAAGTTTAGTGCTGCATTCTTCCTTTGACCCTGTGTCCATAGCAAGTCCTCGCTGTGATTGTTTTTTCCTATCCTTCCCCACTAAGTACCTAATATTATGTAGGTGACATTACTGGTTTCATCTGGACCTATGCCCTATTGACACCCGCATGCGTCGCTGTGATGCTATCAGCCCATCATTTCTCCAAGTTCATAACACCTCTCTTTAATTGGGTGCTTTCCCGGTGGCTTTTATGGCAGCCATCTTGACCCCCCCCCTTTCAGAAGAAACAACTCTGAACTCTTCTATCACTCCTATTTTCTGTCCTTTTCTTTCCTCCTTGCTAGGAGAATTTAAGTACAAGCTAAGGGCCAGCTTTGGAAATCTGCTGAAAACAATGGGCTACCTCATCCGTTTCAAATGGGCTTCAGCCACTCCAAGTGCATGCTGTCAGTGCTGGTGGTAGTGGTGGTGATGATGTTAGGCAACTGATGGATGTCAGTGGTGTTAGATCATTGGTGAACCTGGATCTGTCAGTCCATTCTTACACTGTTGGCCTCACCTCACATTTTGAGCCTTCTCTTTGTAGGTGTCCCTCAGGGCTCTTCCATTGCACCCCTTTTTTAAATCTTTACGTCCCCCGCTCTGGCTGAGATTATTGAATCATTTGGATTCAGCTTCTATACTAATGCTGATGATAACCAACGATTCAGCTCTTCTGGGTGGAAAGCTAAAGGATGTTGCTTGCAAATTCCAGCATTGCATGGGGATCAATCAAAGCAGGCTTAAGCGTAGTAGCAAGAAGATTAATAACCTTAGGATATGGGAGCTGCAGCTGTGGCCTTCCTCCAGGGCCTCATGTCCTGACCCAGTTGCTATGGTTAATAGCGCAGATTAGACAGGTGAGACTTCCACCTATTCCTGTCACCACTTGGATGTAATTGTTATGGTTTAATCTAGACTTACTAATATAGTAATGCAATCTATCTTAGTCTTCCAGACGGCAGCCTTCAACTGCTTCAAATGTTTCAAAATGTGGCCACCCGACTTCTTACCAATTATAATCAATGATCACATATTACTCCTGTCCTCATTTCCCTGTATTGGCTCCCTATTAAATAGTGGATTAAGTTTAGGCTCAGTATTTGACCCACAGAGCCTTCATTTGATTCATAGAGGCTTTAATGAGGCAATATACCCCACTGTTTCATATTGCCATTAGCCCATGTAGTTCCCTGCGCGAGTCCTAATGGACTTTAATTTAGACAAAAAAAGAAACTAACCGTGTTATGCCGCCGTAGTTTCCCAAGTCTGTTTCCAATGTTGATGACCGTGACGTCATCAATAATGAAACGGATTTAGGAGACAAAGGTGCAGTGCCACGACACTCAACAAAGTATGTTTATTTATTACTTAAATTAAACACTCTTAGCACCAGCGTAGGAAACTACACGGGTGTTAAGAGGCTAGCAGAACTGAGGCTGCTCGGACACAGGCTTGTACCAGAGAATACAGCCTGCATTCAGAGCATCCTGATTGGCCAGTGCTCCCTTCTAGGGTGCTAATGACAGAGGCCTTGTTTGCTTTCTTCCTGTTTGGCCCAGTCCCCTCCTACTAATGCTTTTAAGCCTGCATGTAAGCACTTTTTGAAAGTTCCTCGCTTCTATAAAGTCGACGATATATCTTCTCTTTTTTCTGCTTCGACGATTTATCTTCTCTTTTTTCTGCTTCTGCCTTACGGAACTCTTTCCTACTGTCCATTCAAGAAACCAGTAACTTACTTTCATTCTCTAAGCTTAACAAGACTCTGGGCCTCATTACGGGTCCGGTGGTAACCGTGCGGGTAAAACCAGCTTGCCGGTAACACTGGGGTATTACAAACCCAGCGGCCGGAAAGCCAGGGACCGGTAATATTTTTTTCCACATTCCTATAGAGTCCCATAGGACTCTATGGGAATGAGGACCACGGAAACATCAGCACCGGTAATAACTGTGCAACTCTGTGGGCGGGTGCCGGCCCGCCCAGCAAGTCAGACCTGCCGAGACTGAGGGCACCAGCCGTCAGACTTCTACTTTGCCGGTCCGAACCAATGGTGCAGGTAACCTTACTGGCATTTAGACTACCTTTGGGGTGGTTAGGCTATGGCAGGGTTGTCCTAATCCAGGCCTCGAGGCCCAGATCCATGCCAGGTTTTCAGTATACCCCTCTTTAGTATTCAAGAGATACATGTGCATACAATGATTCTAAATGTATGCAAATTTTCTGTCATGAATATTAATGAGGGATATCCTGTAAACCCATCAGGATTCCGTCTCTTGAGGCACAGAGTTGGACAACCCTGGGCTATGGCATGAATGATATGAGGACAATCATGGCACCTACTTCTGTGGTGCAGGCTCTTACTGATGGAGTCTCGTGATTTACTGCATGGTGCAGTGTCAGCCACGGGTAATCTGGGCGGGGTCCTATGGCCGCTGCTGCCTCCTTATTCAGTCAATCCACTTTGAGCTATGCTGTGCGCGAATAAACGCAGTACAGCTTTCTTGCCAGGTTTACGGTTCTGGGCAGGCAATTTAGATGAGAATAGGTGAAAACCCCGCTAAAACTATGATTTATGTGGGTTTCATCCACATTCGTCTAAGGTTTAACAAAACCACATGTGGGGACACATTCCAAGAATGGTAGGGACATGGGAAAACCCATCAAACAACTGTTTTTTACAGGTTTCTTCCATACCGACTCTTAAGAGTCCATGTTCTGCATGCTTGGAAGTCTCTGACAATCTTGCTGTGTACATACAACCGTTGCGGGATTGTTTTGAAAATCCAATTTTGCGACTTTATTTCCTTGTCTCTTTTCCCATCTGTCCATATGAGGGTGGTGAAATGTCCATACATTACATCTCCTGGTGCACCAGGAGGTTCTGCAATGCTTTGGGTCCAAGAAATTCCATGCTTTTACCATCTTTTCTCAAGTGCAATCTGGCTGCCCACCACACCGATCCCATTTGTCCAGAAGCAGTCAGACTTTATACAGCTGGGAATCTTTTTTCTTAACCGATCGGATTCTCTGTGCTTGTCAATCCCTAAGGAATAAGGCGATGATCGGTCTGGGTCCATCTGTGTTTGCCAGGCGTCGCAGCCTCCTCAACTTCTGGGTCTTTGTACATTAAATGTGTTGTTGCACATCAAGACCTTTGATCCCGGTTTCTATCTTTGAAGGAAGGCTATTTGAGTCACCTCCGTTCTCCCTTCATCCCAAAGAAGTAGATGTTATTTTTCTCCCTCCAATCCTCCAGGTTCGTGTTAGCTAGCTCTTGGAATTTGCTAGATCTCTCACTGTTCCTAATCTATATTGCATTTGTGTCTGGTTGTCATGTCAGAGTTTATAATCTGGATGTCCTCGTGGGTGGCCATGGTCCTACCATCAGACAGCCCTTCACCCTTTTTACTCGTATCCATTGCTTGAGGATCGCTTCCACAGTCGACTCAGAGGACTCCGCCATCACGTCTATCATAGTGCAAAGGATGTTGTTTCTTGGCCCTTTGATGGCCATTGTTGCTGCCTTTCAAGAGTGCCCTTTAAGTATTTTAAAGAAAAACAGTGTCAAAGCTGTGGTGCTTAGCATTTTCCACTCAGCAGCATGAGACACCTTTATTCAAACTCTGAAGCATTGTTGTCAGGAATCTAGAGTTTTTAGACACACTTAATAAAAGGTCAGAGGCCATGTCTGCATGAAACATGTTGGCCTTGTCTTTTCACTTTTTCACATTAAGAATGTACAACCTTTCAGACTTCTCTTTGCTATGAACAAGTGCTGTTTACTTCTACAGGGACGTTTGGAGGTGTTGTCATTCAGGAATTGAGGTATGTATGCAGCACGCACTGATATGATATGATATGATAGGTTATTTATAACACGCTTAATACCCAGAGGTTTCTAAGGGCGGACCCGGGGATCGAACCTGTGGTGCTCCGTGTCGACTTGCTTCCAAGGCAAGCTCGTTGCCGCTGAGCTATCCTCCCGCGACTGGGGCTCATCAGGCCGTATGGAGAACCTTCACGGTGGGTATTCAGTAGACACCAAGCTCGGCTTTCCACCATCTTGAATGTAACTCAGCAATTTTTATAATCACACTGTTTCATTATCTGCCTGTGTTCTGGAGAAGATGTTGTTCACCCCAAAATATTGTAATGGTGTGCTTAGACAATGAAGTCTCCTTTTTGGCATCAGCTGGGGTATCTCCAGCTGTTGGAGGACATTCACTAGTCCTACTGCATGAAAGCGCCTAAGGTCTAGATTCAAATAACACTCCTTACATGTCTTTGCAATAATAAATATTCTCTAATTTTGTATTTCAATTTAACTCTTAAGATTCCAGTCATAAACCTCTTTGAAAACCTGATTGAACTAGCTGAAGGGCAAAACCTCCACCCCAAAAACATTTTTCTGACAAAAACCTTGATACTTCCAAAGAACTGCAGAATAGTTCCTTCCTGGTTATTTCAGGTGTTGCAATGCTACTGGTTGGAGGTAAGGACACCATCTGATAGCAGGTGGCCAAATGTATCTTAACACAGTGAGACTTTTCCAAAATCAAGGTGAAGAGAACTTCCTAGTAGTGATCGCAATGGAACAAATTTATAAAGGGAGGTCTTAGAAGGCTTGATGCAACAACATAGTCGCCTGTGTCTTCCTGAGCTTCAAAAAACTGGTCAATCTCTCTGCACCAAAATATTGATACACAACGTATTGACCTGTTACACCATCAAGTACCTTCCGGCAAATATGAGCAGACCAGTAAACTAATCGAGCTAGAATAAGTGTGGTGAGCTTTTTGCTGGGATTTGCACATTGTTACGGATGTGATATTGTAGATAATGTTGCTGACAATATGTTTTATTGTCTCAATTATGATATATAACACTCTAATATAGCATATTGAGCAGAATGGGAAAATGTGTGTTAGATTATGAGAAGCAGAAATGTACATTTTTTGCGCTAAGTTATTTTGGCTTAGTGACATCATACATTTATCAAAACAGAAAGCTAAACTCTTCAATTTTAATGTAGGCATTCCTGTTCAGTTGGTTACTGATTGGTAGGGTTTGGAAATTGGAAGCAAACAGGATTATATTAATCTGACAAACGATTTGAAAATACCTTGCATTCAATGTTCCCCCTTGTATATCATATAGCAATCCGTATGTGTAATCACTTCAAGTGGCATTGGCCAAACTTCTGAGGTGGAGAGGATGATTTTGTCTTTTACAAGGTCACCCGTCATGCCACGGAAATCCTGGCCATCTTACTGCCAAACCCGCACTGAGACATGAACAGACATTTCAGCTGATCAGGACACTAGTAGGGTCTGTATGGTCTGATTTGGCTGGAATTCTCAGAAGAGGAAGGGGCTGATGCCCCGAATTCCATGCTCTAGAAGTAGATGGCGGATTGTCCACCCATTCCGCCACCCTCTTCCGGGGTACTATACGTGGCAATTGCACTCAAACCTAAACAATCCATGGCACTTACTTGTTACCAAGCTCCATCTCCGTGACCGTGATCTCTTTGACATGCCAGAAGGTGTCAGTTTTAGAAGAGGACTTTTTCCCATCTTTTGGACAGTGCCCGACACAGATGGCTGCAATCTCGCCAAGGTTCTTGGAGGGGAATTTAAATCTATCAGATGCTGCCCTGGAGGGAAAATGGGACATTGCCATTATTCCTGAGAAAACTGAGAACATCAGTGAGAAACAACACACAATCATTTGCTTTGGTGTGATATGAAAGTGGCACACTCACAGTGGGAGCAGATACATTGATATTTTGTTGGAGCAATTAATATTTTATCGGCTGAGAACAAGCCACTAGTCAATGATAATGTAATATTGCCCCATGTTAAACACAGAATCTTATCAGCTATTAGAGCTTGGAGCAGGTTTACTCGAACTCAAATGACTCTTGAAATTGTCTACTCGAAAGGAAGCAATTTGAGATCAGTTTTAATAGATGGGCACTTTTCTGCAGATACTAAGATTAGTGAAGACAATGCACCATAGAAATTCAATTTTGACTCCTACAAAAAACAGAGCAAGCTTATTTTGTACCATTTTAATGCTTGTGTAGCAAACTTTTCTTGCTTCCAAGCACATTACATAAAGTTCTCTGCGCGAGGACAAAAATGGGGCAAATTACTTTTCCTCTATATTTTGTTGCTTATGCATGAGAAATGGGGCTTCAAACTTAATTCTATCTTTTACATTTGGAAAATGGAGAAAAATAATGTTGCCAGACTCTTTGGCCTGGAGCAGAACTATATGTAATGTGGTATAGACTAAGGGCCTGATTTGTGGAATTTCTTGCGTGGTGCAAAGCGGCTTTTCACCGGTGCAAAGTGACTTTGCACTGCCAACAAACACCCTGACTGATGGAACAGTGCAAAGTGTATTTTTGCAGTGTGACTTTGCACTGCAAAAATACACTTTGCATTGTTCCATTGATCAGGGTGTTTGTTGGCAGTGCAAAGTTACTGTGCACCACTGAAAAGTCACTTTGCACCGTGCAAAATATTCCATGAATCAGGCCCTACATTTGAAAAACACCTGTTTGTCTTATCTTCTATTAAGAAAGCAGCAAAATGACACATACAATACGTCCAGAATCCATCCGAGTAGGTATTTAAACCAAGGACTAAGGGTAGTAGATAAGTGAGCAAAGGTTGCAGTAGACGCCCCACATGCTGGAGTCTACTTTGCAAAGTTAGGGGATCTTTATTCAGAGATGAATTTGTTGATTGTGTCAAATTGGTATGTTTGTAAATTGCAGAACCTACTCCAGCTCCTTGATACCTTTATGCTAGGCAAAAATACAAAAAACAAGGGAACAAATGAACATGATGAATAAGAGAGATTGAGAGAAAATCTCCCCTTCCCAACACTGTGTTGTAAAGACTGACGGCCTGTCACCATGTCGACCCAAGGTCATTTTCTCCCTTCTACCTCCCTCTCTACACCAGGCCCCCTCAATCCAATAAGCCTTCTTTGATTTCAACTCGATCCTAAGGTCTCCCTTTGAGCACCAAGAAACAATTGCACGTTAACAACAGCTAGTCCCCACCCCAGCCCTAGATCTCCCAGGATAGTGATCATCCCAAGACCAACATGCAACTCCATCTAAGATGTTGGTACAATGACCACTCCCATTCTCTCTTACCTTCCTACAAGGTAATTCACTCTGCTCTGTCTATCACTGTGGATGAAGGTAAGCCCAGCTGCTTCACCAACTTCATCCCCGTTCTCTGATTATTTCCCACAAACTCTCCACTACCATTCAGGCCCTCCTGAACCCCCTAACGCACTTCATCTCCTCCTTTTTGTCTACTAATGACATCCCCTCATACCTTACGTCCGAGACCTCCAAGATGCAAGACCCTCAGATTGCCCTCTTCTTTTTCCCACCTCTTTGTCCAGGCCACCTCTTTCCTCGATTCTCCATTCCCATGGCTCCTTCTCCTCTACCTCACCTGCTGAACTGGCACTCATTCTAGAACTCCAATCAATCCGGTTGGGATTCCATAAACCCCTCTAAGCACATCTCTGATGACATTCATTCCACCTTCCTTCCACCCCGCCTAATATCCAGCTTCCTAACTCAGTCTACGCCTGTGTTCCTACTTAGGTGGTAGGAACCCTGCTCATGTATCATTGAACGACGAGATTCCATACCCAATATACCCCCGCTCCCAAGCCCTCAGAACCTTGCATGCATGCCTTTTGCCTTCTATAATGACATTGCACCTGTTTGCCAGCAATTGAAATGGCAGTAAATCAGGAAACTGTGCGGGAACGAGAACCCTGCTTTCATTTCGTGATTTGGTTTTATATAAGCAATCATGATTTTATGGTGTTTACACGAGTCGGGATGCTGAATGTGGGGACCCGCGAGAAATCGTAAAAGAAATACCCATCTTCTACAATTTCATAATTACAATAAGAATACTGGATATAACTCCATTGTTCTTTTCTTCTTACCACCACATACCTTGCAAATTTCCTTTTCTTAGAATTGTTTTCCATGAGGAGCTCCTTAGATCTTCCTTTCTTTCCTTCTAAAATAACCCATATGTTTTCCTTAGTCTCAGCATCATCTCGGTCACTGGTTACCGTGATAATTTCATATGCTTTGAAGACAAAATAAAACATGCACCCAATATTAAACACTGCACTGGGTACATTGTATTAACCAATACAAAGGTGGGCCTGAGGAGAAATCTCCTGAGGCCCCTGTTCAAGCCCCAAGTTCACAAGCTCGACATAAGCAAGCGCAGAGTATCTCTTTCACCTAGGGTATACTTCTTCAGAAAGATGGACGGCAAGAGAACTCTGGCAATACCAAGTACTGGTTGAAATAAAGGAATGTCCACACAAGTTAACAATTCTATATGCAAATCATCTACTGTTGCATATACAACAGTATGTAATCTTGTAAGCAATAATCTTAAGTAACCTTTAAGTAACTTTGTAACCTATGCCGTGATACCCCAGGGTGTGGGCGTATAACCAAATGCAATAAAATAAATCAATAAATAAATAAATAAACACTTAGAAGGTATCTTTAACATTTACAAGCCTCTGTTGAGTTGACAGAGTGTGTTCTGATACTCGCAGGATTATTAGCTTTGACACTAGAGGCTTCACCCAACTCAGTCTAGAATGTCCATAGTTCCAGCAAGTAGGCTCCAGTCTTGGGACCATGCAGCTATTTGTTGGTGATTCTGGCCCTGATGCTGCTGTTGTCTCAATGATAATCCTAGGCCAATGTTAGCCTAAGAAACTTGATGCCAGAATGTTCTGTAGCTTTCTGCCGAGTTCTGTCAGTGCCTGGCCCTCTGGATGTTTCTGGTTACAGTAGGGCAAATCTTATGCGTTGTTGGGATTGCTGTGTTGGCTCTAGCAATGTTGAAGGTTCCCAAAAACTGTAGAAAATTGGAGGGCCAATTGAAGAAGAAAGGGGACAAAGAGTCTGCTGATGCATGAAACTGTTGATACCTGTCCGGTCCAATGAAAATAACAGCTTTGATATGATATATGATATGATAATGATACGCTAAGTCATGTATAACGTCAATGTACACAAGTGTTTCTAGGCGCGACTTTGGTAGTGGGATGTACAATGGCGGTCCAGCGACAACTGCAGGAAAGTAGAATTATTCACAGTTTTTCTCTTTCAACACATCGCAGCATTAAGCCCATTAGTGGTGCTCTCTCTTTATAGCATCTTTGGAGCTAATGGGGAGATCGTGTCCAGCCCTAAGGATGCACCCAGACAATCAGTGGTCTATTCATCCTTTCCAGGTCTGATCCAAGGTTTGATCTGGCATGTGTATTCCCAGTCAAACCCCAGACACCCTTTCACATTACTCTCACACAGGGTGCTCAGTTAGGAAATTACCCTAAAGGCCACATCTATGTCATGCCATCAATTTTGTCCAAGCAGGATGTCTTTCCTTGCCTACCTGGCAACAGTCATGTTCCGGTGAGGAAAGCCACCAGCAAGTCGTCATGCATTTCACATTCGCCCACATACAGCTAAACCATGGCTGAGTATAGTACTTCACACTTGATTTTGGCCTGGTGCTCTGATGAGTCACCAGGGTTACCAACTACAACCCACAGCAATTAGGTACTCTGGCACCAACCTGTAAAGTACTCACAGGCAGTCATGTGTGAGTATTCAGGGAAATCAGGGTACTTGGTGTACGTTTACTCTGAGATGCTTCAGATCTCTGATGAGCAAATAGTCACATTGTGTCCCTGAAGAAGCTTCTGATTAAAACTCATCAAGGAAACTTAAGTAACCACCAGGAAGAACACAACAACCAGAAGGTTCTCTTTCCACAATCACAATTTAGGACTTTTGAGCAACACAGCACACCATTCCCAGATTATGAATGGTGGGAGATTTGCCTAGCAGGATGTTCTTCAGGTTCTAATCAGCCAAACCTCCTTGAAAGGCCTTATCATGAAGCCTAACCTTTGTAGGCTAATAGAAAACCGGAGCAGCTCAGGTTGCTTCCCTTTGAAAGGCAAAATCCTCTTGCAACATTCATGATATGTCTCTATTTTAATGATATACCACATACTAAAGCACTGTAAAAGAAGGAAACTGCATAATTTTCCTTTTTAATAGTGGCACACCGCGGTTGTCTACTTTTCAGTTGCCATTAATATCTAGTTGTGACAAAATTGTACTTAGGGTTGTAGCATAACACTGGTATCTGTAGCAAGCACGTTCACAGACTATCTTGGCACTGTAGACGGATAACCCCAGGTCTTCCAGCACCCTGTGTGAGATTTTTGGATGCTCCCCACCCCACGAGAAAATGCCATGCCACAATAAAAAAAAAACAGCAGGATTGGGTACATTAAAAGTCATGCCACAATAGTGAAGGGGTAGCATGGCTGCCGCAAAATGCCATTCTAGCCAAATATTAACGCATAACATGTGAGGAATGTGCGGGCATCCTCACTTCTTTTTCTCAATACATCCTCCTCCCAGGTGGCTAAGGAAAGGCCATCACTATTGGATCCTGACCCTAGGGGTGGATATGTGCGGGAGGATCACCTGGGTGGAGGAGACTTCGGGAGTGGGGATGAGGCACCGTTGAGTGAGATGCAGTATCCCCCATTTCCCTTTTGTAACAAGTCGAATATTCCCCAGGCCTTGTAGGTTATTACCAGTCCCTTCCCTATTTGTCCAGAAAATCATCTCTGAGTAAACACCAGTCAGGTACTGGGACGAGGAAGAGAAAGAAACAAACTAGAACCATACATGCTCTCTTTATTGAGTCTTACACACATACACACCACTCTGGTACAGGGACGTGGAAGAGGGATGCTGAGTACTACGATCGTTGTGTAATGAACACCCATTGCCTGCACCTTAAGCCATGGGGGCAGTATAAATGGCATGCTCAGGTGAGGCCAAGGGAAACGACAGTGGCACGCCTGCTGGAGCAGCTGGAGTAAAGCAAGAGAGACGTGTGCTCGAAGTGCCTAGGAGCTGCAGAGTTGTTGCACCAGAGGCTGAGTGTGGCTGATTTGCATACCTCCCGGATTCAGAGAGACTCCCTTTCCATATGGCCGAGGCCGCGGAGACCCTATAGAAGAGGGACATTGATCCGGGAATAGTGAGAGCAGCGAGAGCCACACAACGAGCCTGCCAATGCAGAGAGGAACACCTGGAGACAGCGATGGCTGAGTGACTGTGGGGTGTTGGGGTGTAGACCGCGTGGTTGCTGCAGGTCGGGTGGCTCATGAGTGAGTGAGAGACTGTTTCAGCAAGGTGAATGCCAGACTAGTTTGAAATCAGTCAAATTACTGAATACATTTAATAACGATGAACCGAACCTGTTAAAGAAACCGAGTGAAAGGTTTGAATGAATACTGAACTGTAAAATGGAGGGTAACCGGGAGTGGAGTGAAATTCCAGGGTGAATTGTGAATACCGAACTGTGAAACAGATGAAAGGAAGGCTAACATGCAGCTGAGTGAAGTCCCAGGGTGAACTATGAATACCGAACTGTGAAAAAGATGAAAAGAAGACGAACCCGGAGCGGAGAAAAATCACAGGGTGAATTAAATTTAAAGGAAAGTGTGAGTTTAAACAAGCTGTTACAAGGCCTAGAGAGGGCCAGAGAAAACTGTTGATTTCTACAAAGTGATTAACTTGAATGGCAAGATCCTTTTTAATATTGATCTGATTGAAAGCCATTATGCCATTCCCTGATACACATGAACTGTGTATCGGCAAGTGCCATAGGAATATAAAGAACAGTGTGACTAGAAGCTGAAACAGTGGCAATGCGCCTATAAAGTAGAAGCCAATAAGGTGTGTGGGTTGCGTGACCTGTAATGGGTGGACCGGGTGGTCTGACAACTACGCCTAGACAGAGTACAACCACCTAAGGAAAAGCCACTTAAGACACCAACAAGCTTATTATTGAAGGCAGGAGAATTTTTGTGTTTTGAAATCAAGGAACTGAACTTTATGAAATTGATGAAAGGCAACCAAGCCAGAGGAGCTAGATGTATCCCAAAGAATTGTGTTGTTTTGAAATTTAAAAACTTGAAAGCTTGGGGAAGGGGGCCCTTCTTTTTTGTTAAGTGAACTATCTTGAACCTGGGTGAAGGGAAAACCCATTTTCCATCCAAGAGCTGGATAAAGCTCTGAGCTTTTATTTAAACACTTTTTATTTTGAGCATGACATCCCTACACATTGTATACAATTAGATGTGAGGGCAAGTATAAGTTCTAGACACAGAAAGGCATTTGCTTTGGACGTCCTGAGATAGACTATCATTAGCTTTATTTAGGCAGGGAAATCCAACCTTAGCACAGGGAGGTCATTTCTCCAAAATGCCTGGGGTAGCGGATGTGACATCACACAACACTTGACCTCTGATGACATCACAGGAAGTTATGCCATTTGACTCCACCCCAAAGTGACATCATGGGAAGCGATGGAACACATTTCACCCCCTTGACAAAACAGGAAATGGCATCACATTGCATTGTTCCTAAGAACACTACGAAAAATATGGTTACAATATTATTGTATTATGATATCCATTTCATACAAGAATGAATCCCCATATGTATCGTTAATATTAGTGTTTATAGGCCCATATTACCAAATTACGGTGAATGCAAGCAGGCGTCCAAGGCCAAATTATAATGATGTGTTATTATATAGCACTTATGCTTAAGCACTTTATATAGAACACATATACATGAAATATCTCCCAACCTGTGTTGGTACTCATTTATAGACTTCAGAAAGATAAAGGGCTGAATTGGCATTGCCGGGATTCGAACCTGCAACTTGCAGATCACACACACATGGCAGCAGCGAGCTATCTTAACAGCTATAACTGTCTTACCAGCTACATGTCTGAATTTTCTCAAAGTGAGAAAGCAAATTACACTGTGTAGTGGATACCAATAAACTGGTAACTGTATAGAATTCCAGAAAGACTATTTGTTATTCATATTCTTTCTTATTTAGGGTTACTGCTCAAAGTGTTACACTTGTGGAACCCCCTGTTTTTTTAAGAGGTCTCAACAAGAAAGCTAGCTACCCCAGAAACAAAGAGCCACATGGCGCTGGTCACAGTCCAGGAGCTTCCATTTCTGTAATTTATTTTTTTAGGGGTAGCAAGGGGGACCACAGGGGCAGCAAGGGAGAACTCAGGGGTTGCAGTCGTGACCCCCAAATGACGTCCCAAATGACGTCCCTGCCTTAGCATAGGGCAAGGTAGGTCTTTTTCCAATCCTCCCTTTGTTTTAATACAAGTTTATAACCCAAACTGCATTCAGTTGTCTGTGTCTTCTTTGTGATGCCTTCACACAAGCTTGCTTTATCATTTTGTGGACACCCATCAAAAATTAGCAGTACCATTATGGCTCCTCGCCCCTCACCCCCAACTTCGCAGTCAGCACTGAAAACACACGTGCACATCCATACACAAGATTCACTCCCTCATTTACTCAAACCATTCACTCTGGCACCCATACAACATACCACATGTGCTCATTCATAGTCACACACATTACATGATACTGCATAACACACACCCTTGCATACACACACACATACATCATAAATGCTTAGGAAACTTTACATCATAAATGCTTAATAAAATTAATAAACAATACAGTGCCTTCCCAATAGACAATACACAAATCACTACCTCACCTTCAGTAAAGAATCTGGGGGTCTCTCAATAGCGAGAGTCACCATTGGGGCAAAACTTGACTATTGCATCGTTCTTTTTGCTGGCACCTCAGCCAAAAATCTCAACAGACTTCAGATCATTCAAAATAATGCTGCCCTAAACATTCCCAAGAGGGTGCATATCTCCCATGCCAGACGCGCTGTACACTGGCTCCCCGTCAAAGAACACATCACATTCAAGACCCTAGCCATAGCCCACAAGTGCCTCCCTTCCACAGCCCCCTCTTATCTTTTAGAGAAAGTAGTCAGAGCCAGCTCTGCCAGACGCAAAAGATCACACTACTCCAACCAGCTGCGCACCCCCACCATCAAAAGGGAAAGTAGGCGGCTCCAGCTTCCCATTAATAGCCCCAAAACAATGGGATGCCCTCCCAAATACCCTAAAGAAAGAGACCTCCCACGTGTCCTGTCCTTCTGCAAAGCCCTCAAAACGAGGCTCTTTAACTAGTCCTCATTACAGCCCTAGGTACACCCAGATATCTGTGTCCAGGAAGGAATTAGTTGTTTCCGGTTCCCCTGTAACCATTGAACCGTAGAGCCCCCCGCCACCACCAATTGCAACATGCCACGTTTAACTACCACCTGTCTGGTATTTATGTTAATTGTAACCACGAACCACAGACAGGTTGTCTTGCCAGGCTGTCTTTCCTTCTGTTTCCTGTAACTAAGTAAGCCTTGCTTGTAACAGCGCCACGATGCCCGACGGCTGCTTTGTGCACTTTATAAATGTAAAAAAAAAATAAAGATGCAGGCCAAATTCATATGCGCACACATGCACAAAACTCCCTTTTTTTTACCTGCTCCCTTGTTCCGACCGGACCCACATCCGTCTTTGCCTGGAAGGCCTACCGCGCTCTAGCCTCCATTACGCCATTACGCATGGGAGCTGGTTTCTTGTCATGCACATTGAGACCGGACAGAAAGTAACGTTCTAATTGCAGCATGGCGCTCCTGAGTTTCTTTCTGAAACGTTCTAAAGTAACGTTCTAATTGCAGCATGGCGCTCCTGAGTTTCTTTCTGAAACGTTCTAAAGTAACGTTCTAATTGCAGCATGGCGCTCCTGAGTTTCTTTCTGAAGCCGGGGAGCATGCGCTCCTACTTCAGAATGAAGCCAGGTCATTTCTTTCTGAAGTTGGAGCACGTTCACCCCAACTTCAGTAAGCTTGGTAGGGCCGGCTGAAGGGGTGATGCGGTGCACCCTTTATTTTGTGTGCCCCTGTGCGGGTTCACCACTCGAGCGTACCTTTAGCTGGCCTTGAACAGATGCATATTCAGAGGCGTAGCCAGGATTGTCTAGCAAATGGGGCCTGAAGCTAATGTAGTTGGGTCCACTGCACTGACAAAAATATCGGTAAATGCCCACACACCGCATCGGAGTGGGCATTTGCAGAATTTGGGTCCTTGCCACTCAGGCCCTCCCGTGCCTACGTCTCTGTGCATATTGTTACCCAACTCAATTGCTCTCATTTTATCGATTCAAACCTACGACCATGAGGGCAAATCTCTGTAGTGGATGCATTATTCCACTGAGTCACAGACCCGGATGCTCAAAATGGGACATAAAAGCTATCCAGCCCAGTAAGTGCATAATCTTGCAGCCGCCAAAAGTGAAAGATGCCTTCTTCACCTTAAAAGCATGACTCATACAGGCATCCCTTGTGTTGTGAATGCTGCTTTTTCTTTGGCACAGTCATTCAAGGCATCCTGCCAGGAAGCAGAGATGAAGGTGAAAATGGCCCGGTACTCAGCCACTCCCAAATGATCTGCTAGTTTATCAGAATGGGGTGAGCATCTGTCATGGTGACAGCATTGTGCCCGTTCTGCACCACACTGAATCTTAAATATGTGGACTCTGATCTGAGCACCAACACAACAGGACTTAACCAGGGACTTTGACATGATTTATTCATCCCCGAGTCCAAAATCTTAGTGACTTCAGCTTTGATGTTATCTGAGAACTTGTCTGACAGCTTGTAACATTTCCTCTTCACAGGCATGCTGTCACCAGTTTCAATGTCATGCTTGTAGCATGTAGTGAATCATGGAGCCCGGAGGAACCGGGCATGAAACTCCTTAAGCAAAGCCTGAATACAACTTGTGGCGACAACTTTACTCCCTCACTCAGCTATCTGTGGGACTAGTGTTCATTACATCTGATAGGCTCAATCTCTCCTGCATTCCTTTCCAACAATAACATCAGGGCTGAAAGTTCCTCATGCCTGAGGTTGAATTGTAGCATGTTGACATAAATCACTCCATGTGCTTCACAGGTGTTTTCAAATCAACTAAATATGTAACATACCCTGTATTCTCAAGGTCAGCGTTAGGGCCAGCACATTTCTCCTCTAAATCCCTAGGGGTTATCGGCTCCATCATGAGGACCTTGAGGATCCTCCTCATAACCATCAGGGATGGCATTCTGGTTACACCAGTCTTTGATTAAGGCCTGGCCAGCTTGTGGGTATCCTTCAGCTATACATGTACAGTCAAGGAAAATCTGCCTGGCATTGGGGGCTCCCTGCTGGTGTCACAACCTTTGCCTAGTAACAAATCTTCGCTCAAATGCATTCCAATTAATCTGATATCTATTTAACTCAGTCCTTTGGCGGTGTCCTTAAAAATAAATACTGAGGCCGAATATCATGTCCTGTCGAATGCATTTTGCATCCCTGATCCATCATCGGGGACTGTCTGTATATCATAGTGCAACATTTAAATCTTTCAAACTCACCGTAATTCACTCCTTACATGTCATGGATATCAGGGTTCTGTGTGCACTCCTGAAAAATGTACTCTTATGGGGCATGAACCGGTGTCATTAAACTAATTATCTGTACCCAATAGCATCGTGGAGTGTCAGCGTTCTGGTTGTGATACCACAGGGGAGCACCCAGCACCACTGAATGTTTCCTGGACAGTATTTCTGAATTGATATCTTCCTCCACAGTGCATGGGAGATCTGGTGGTACCCACATACTTTATATTTTATTTTTTATTATTATTGTATTTGTTTATTTGTAATGCGCCAAAAGCTGCAGCCATCGGGGCACAACAATCACACTATCACATGAACAAATGGGACAGGACAATCAAGATCCTGAAGGGGTCATGTGAGGTAACGTAATCAGTTACTTAAACAAGAACTTTTTTAATACTCTGCGGAAGGCCCTTGGATTCTCCTCCAGCATAAGTGCTAGTGGCAGGGTATTCCAAAACATGGCAGCGCTTACTGGAAATGATCTACCTAGTCCATTCGATCATTTGTGTGCAGGACAATTCAGTTGTGCCAAGTTGGAGGAGCGCAGTGCTCTGGTGGGGGTGTTTTGGGAGATCAAGGATTTTAAGTACGGGGAGCTGTTTCAAAGAGGCAACGATGCACTAGGGTGCCAACTTTAAAGTCTATGCGTTCCCGCACAGGGAGTCAATGGAGGTCCCTCCTATGATGTGAGATATAGTCCCTTCTGGAGATTTGCCTGATGATGTGCACGTCATCATTCTGTATAGTTTGAAATTTGCTCAAACAAGAGCTGGTGGCATCGGTTAGTAAGGTATTACAGTAATCCAACCTTGAGAGGATAGTGGCTTGGGCTATGATTGCACAGTTCTTTTGAGTAAGAAAGGTACGGATGTTCTTTAGCAGGCAGAGATAGTTGCCTGGTTCTCTATGGGCAGGGCGTTGCAGGTTGCTGAGGCTAGTCCTTTCTCAGCCGCGTTCGGTGCTATGCGGCTCGGATGAGCTGCCTGTGCAGACACAGGCTTCTCCTGCTTGGTTCAGCCTGGGTGGAGTTGCAGGGGAATTGCGGGGGCTGCAGGGTCTGGAAGCATCCTGTCGGAGTTGCCTGAACGCCTAAGGAGTACGGGAAGAGCACATGGGAGAGAGCTCTGGCTGAATGGAGTATCAGGAGGAGGAGCACTTTTATCCAGGTCTGAGGAGGGAGCAGTCAATGTGGATGAACCTTTGGCTGAAGCAGATTCCTGTCTGGCTGTTTCAGACATAGGGACAGCAGCAGCTCCCCTCTGCGGCAACATTTGAAATGGGACATTGACCTCCTACTCTAGCTACTATTGAAGCTTAAGGGAAAGTTGGCCTGATTTTTGTCCAGCAATGGTTAGATTATTGCTGGACTTCAGTTATCCTGTTTTCTGTTTCATCATTGCATTTCCTTCTTTATGGTTTCTCTTGTTCATTTACTATCTTTTTTCTTCTCTGTCAATTTATGCCATCATATCATGTAATGTACCATCTCAAAATAAACAAACAACAAAAAAATAAACAAATCAGCAGTACGTAGGTAGTGATGTCTTGCAATTATGTTTGCCTGATATCTGTCTCTGTATGAGCCCTAAGGCCACCTTCCCCATCTAAGGTATCGAATCAAGGGAGCAAACTACTAATGCTGTAGCCTTGTCTTATCCAGAGGCTTTGGTATCTGCAGGCACTGGCAGTGTTTCACCATTAGGGCTGGCATTGGTTGACGTGCATAACTGTAAGAGCTTTGGCACAGTCTAGGCATCCTCTTACTGCTTCAGAGATCCCTACCAGAGTTGATCAAAGCAATGGTGCAGATCCTCTCTCTTTACAGGAGATTTGGAGCTAATGGGGAACGATTGGATTGGATCCATTCAAATATTTGATGACACCCAGTCTTTCATTCAAAATTGGCTGGCCTCTTCTGGGCTCTATATTCCCAATCAAAGCCCCAGTCATTCTTTCACACACGTTTCACCCGATAATATTCTGAGCTGACCAGCAACAGGCCCAGTCAGGAAATGCCTTTATAAGGCTACGTCCCTGGCATACATTTCGTCCATGCAGTCTTGATTTCCTTGCCTACCTGATAACATTCCTGTTAGGTGAGGAAACCCCCCTGCTGGTGGTCAAGCATTTCACATTCCCACACAGATAGGGAAACCAGTTCTGACTGTAGTGCACCACGCTGGATCTTAACACTGTGATCTGTACAGTCACATCTGCTTGTAATTAAATTCACTACATCAAGGTATATTGCCATTAACGAGTCCATTAGGACACCAACAGACCATCCTGTGCATGTACTGAAACAGGACTAAGCAGGGTATTTGATATACTCTGACCCTTAGAGGCTTGTGGCCTCTGAAGGGGGACCTTAATAGAGTCTGAGTCCTTGATGAGGTCCCATATTAGGACCCCTCATGGACAAATTGAGTGTACGGTGAGGGATTACTCAAACATGTCAAGAGCTCTTTAAAGTAATTGCAGTTTAATTGTCCCATCATACCCCAATAATGGCCTTTAAGTTGACATCCTTCATGTGGACTATAGGAATCATATCTCAGGCTGTGGCTGGCACACAGGAGATCTTCCCTAACTCTGTTCAATGCAAGGTAGGCGCAAGCCCATTCCTGGATCCCTTTGAAGACCTTCGCACAAGTACATCAGGTTCTGCATGTGCACTACACCTATGCTCTATCACAATTATCGATCCTCCTTGCAGACTACAGCATTTGGATAGATGACCCTACTGACTCTTTTGGCAGTGCATGGTGGCCTCTTTCACCAGCTCCATGCAGCAAAGGTTTCTGCATCTCCGCCCCCATGGAATGTTTTCATGTGGGTGGAGATGTATGGATCCCTATGGATTCCAGCTGTTTTGTAGACCTGTAAAAAAACAGACAAATTCTGTCTGGGTTCATGCTAATGCCTCACGTCTTGTACGAAAATCCCCAATGGATACAATGATTGTTTTTCCAAAAAGGGACAAAAAGGCAACTTCTTTGGATAAAGGCATGCACAATTGTATGAAAATGTAGAGGTGGCCACAATCCTCTCCAAGCAAATAATAGGCAAAGTAAAATACCATGCAGGTGGTGTGTGTTATATAAATGCATTCAATCATGCACTCATCGTCATGATCACCAGTCACAAAAAAAAGTAGTGATTGTAACCATTCCCTACTTCTACATGAAAATTCGGCTTAGTCAAACAATGACTCTGCAACAGCCTTTCATTCTGTAAACGTGTGATGTGAATGGGATGTGATGTGAATGCAAAACACTGTTTATTCAGCAAAGATTCAATGGCACAAGGATTTTTCATAGTGAGGCATCGCCCGGAACAGCTAGAGTGAAATAAAGTCACACAAAGCAATCAACTATAATTTGGCAGATCAGACCCCATCTGGATGCCTTTATAAGAGTGGTCGTCCTAAAGCAATAGCCAGTATAACAGTGATGATTGTTGGGGTCAAAATGGTTTTGTGATTCAGACCTTGGTAGCTCTCATCACAAGCAATGTTTCCATCCAAACAGCAATCATTCCAGAGTTTTTACATCTTTCTTCAGAAATAACCTTAAACTCGTCAACCCAATGATGGTAAAACCCAGTTTTTTACCCAAACGATTCAAGAATATTCAACTAACTCCAACTTGAGTTCATCGTACTACATGTAAACATGCCTCATGCAGTCCTAATCATAGAACGATATCACTCTGAGCTGTTACATTCCTCAGCGTACTCGGTAGCAGTGATAATCCTATTTCAGTAGACAATTTCTCCGATTTGTCAGAGGTTCTGACTGGAAACAGCACTGTCTGCCATGTACTAGGAGTTCAACCTGAAAATCAATTAGCAGCAATCAAACCGTACAGAAATACTGTTTAGCATGAAGTAAATAGCATAACATTCTGATGATTCTTAGGTTTCAGCCCTTGTCACTGAAGAGGGATTCATGAAACTTCAGAAAGCGACAAACTAGGCTTCAAACTCACAGGTTCGCTCATTCAATTCCATGGTGTCGTTGTTGGCACAGGCGAGCTCCCTAGAAATCTGTTTGTCCTCTTCGTTCTTTGCAAACCAGCGGTCGCACTGGAACCTGAAGGTCTTGTTAATGCTGTCATCTTTTACATCGATGTATTCCAAATGCCATCCTGGTCCGATGCCTTTAAAGAAGAGGAAACGTGTTAAAGACACGGATATCTCTGGCAATAGGGAACCGACCAAAGGGAACCGACCAATGTAGTGGATCTGCATGCTTTCCATTTTTGAAGAAAAAAACAAATTGAATAAAGAAAACAAAGTTGGTTTTATACTTTCAAGATGCAGCCATAAGGAAATCAATTTTTAGGCCTGCAATAATTACATTTCTTTGCACACATCAAATTTAAAAATTGACTGGATCATCTACACATTCATAGCATAAAAGTTACCAGCCTATCTTGGGGGAAAAGCAATCCACCTGAGATGGTTTATGCAGCAGTGGAAGTCCTGACTTAGGGCAGACTGACTTTAAACACAGAACAGCAGCAGAACAATTTTAGACAATCCTTTCCATTGAATGTGGCACAAGATGACCGTGGATAGCAGGCTTGATCCTCCATTCTAACACTCCTGGCAAGAACCAAAAAATATACCCTCTTCTACAAAAAACACTGAATTATGTAGACAAAATGTAGTCATTCCCCTGTATCCTATACTCCTACCCCCCACCCCCTCCAACCCCCCAGAGAGCTACAATATTCATCCACCTATGATTGACTGGCTTTTGACACTGTGAATCATACCATTCTATTGTCTCAGCCCCAAAATGTGACGGTGATGTCGGACAATTGGTTCAAGAGTATTCTCTCTGATAGAGACCAGACAGTAAATATCTGCCCATTTACTTCAGAACCCATTGAGCTAGGCTGTGGTGTTCCCCAAGGGTCCCCTTTATAGCCACTGCTTTTCAGTTTATATACGTAGCCCTTGATCAGTATCTTACAAAGGTTCCAGCTACAATACCACTCATACGCGGATGATACACAAATGTTCGTCAAAGTATCTGGCCCTCCCTAAACATTCACCCCCTTGGTGGAAAGTCTAGCCAAGGTGTATGACTGGCTGTCCAGCAATGGCTTGCAACTCAACCCCAGTAAAACAGAGGTATTACTTCTTGGTCCGAAATCGATGCTTAACAAGCCTCACTGTACTCCCAACCCCCCTCAACTTTTTAGGCTTCCCATCTCTTACGCCTCACGGGTGAGAAATCCGAGGATCTTATGGGATCAGGATTTATCATTCTCATCGCAAATCAACAAAGTCTGTAGAGCAGCGTTCTTTCGCCTTCGGCTATTAAAAAAAACCTGAGCCTTTATCTCACAGGAATATTGACATCTTGTCACTGATAACCTGATTAACTCTTACATTGATTGATTATGGCAAAATGCCTTATATGCTATTTGCAGAATGCTCAATTACACATACTCGAAAACATCCAGAATGCAGCGGTACCCCTTTTTTCCAGCTCCCTAAAGCTACATCTATCACACCTTACCGGCAAGAACTTCACTGGCTTCCAGTCCAGTAGAGGGTACACTTTAAAATATGTAAATGTAAACTGGGCCTGGCCCCACCTTACCTAAGCTTCACTGTTAAAATGGTATCACCCAGCAAGGTGTTTAAGGTAAGCGCACAATACTCTTTTGGTAATCCCTTGCACACGTTCCTGTTCCAGGGGGACGGACGCTTTGCAGTAATTGGCCCCACATTGTGGAGAAAACGTCCTTTAAAGTTTCGAAAGGCTGACACGCTACTGACGTTAAGGAAAAACCTGAAAACCTTTCTAAAATATTCTAAAGACCTATTCTAAACTAAATACATAAATAAATAAATAAATAAATAAATAAATAAATACAATTTTAAAAAACAATACACATTTACAAAACAAAAACAGAAAGTTAACAGTCGGGGCTAGAAAATAACAGAAAGGAAGCCGAAGAGGAAAGGAAAGATTTGATGATGGAAATTGACAGAAAAAGTTGATCTGCTTGATAAGAGTGGAGTCTTCCAGAGGGGCGAAGACTATAGCAGAACACAGATCAGAAATGACATGTGGTATGGAAATCAAGGGTTAAAAAGAAAGTATTGAGGAAGGGCGATGGAGATTAACACAGAGACAATTTTGAGCAATGAGCAGATAAAACAAAATGGAAAGCAGGGTGGAAGGGCTCGGAAAATCTCAAATAGAGACCACTTTATGAGCGATCATGTGACAAGCAGGTCGGAAGGACCACATCCAAGATGTTTTTGAGGGTGGCTTGCCATGTTGGCAATTCCTTTTGTCTTGCTACGCATGTTTTCCTTCAGAACACGTTGCAGAAAATGCATTTTTGTACATTGGACAATACATTTCTTTTTGGATTTGTCCACTTAGCAGTGATGTGACTTGATGCCTGGCAGTCTGTCACAACGGCAACAGTAGGTAGAAAAATACAAATATGTACCTACCCACACTGCGCTGGTGCTGTTACCTATTTTGGGATTACAGGGATTATTATAATGATAATGATTTGCACATATAACATACATACAATTATCATTCAACCGAAGCTGGTACTCATTTAACAACCTCACAAGGATGAAAGGCAGAGTTGGTCTTGCCAGGATTTGAACCTGCGTCCTGCAGATCACAGCAGCGAGTGCTCAACCCGCTGAGCTTTTTTTATCCGACCAGCTTGTCAGAATGGTCTAATTTTGGTTCGTGTCTAGTAGAGGGTTCTGCTACAACTACCATACTTTTGGCAGGGTGAAGGGTGGATCCAAGTGGGGTTCCTCCATCCACTGGAGGAAGTTGGCACATATGGCTTTGTCCGTGGTGGGATTTCCCACCACTGTTCCAGTGGATATAAATGCTGATAAAAGCAATCAATATTCAATTGGTATCAAAACTTCTTTATGCCAATAGAGTTGTCAAAAAACGACCATGCCAGCAACTGGATACAGTAGAAAACATTTCTAAAACTAGTCTATTAGATTTCTTAGAAAGGCATTCACAGCTTAGAATTGAGCTCAAACAAACCTTTATTAACCATAGACCGGTCGGGACTCCCATAAACTGTTAGGATCTATGTGATCACTGCACCGCCCGTTACTGTGACGGCCAAAATGCCGAGGCCAGTAACGGCACAGCACAGTGATCATATGGATCACTGTGCCCCTTCCCTTGGCCTGCATTACCCCTCCCAACCCCCCACTCCACTTACCTTTAGGGCAGCACACGCATTAGTGTGCCTCCCGTACTCTGCGATCCCTGCAGTGTCAGCTCCTCCCACTAACGTGGGTTGGAACTAACGCCGTATGGTGCTTTTCTTTTTTTTCTTATGTGTCCCCCGCTTTCCGAAATGGTAAGCGGGGAACACCCCCGCAACACCCGACCCCCATTACTGTGCCCAGGAAGAGCGGGGACACCCCTGCACCCCACGCTCTGCTTGGGCGCAATAAATGTCACCCTCATTTTGTGCGCCTCCAAAGTCGCATTGACTGCGGGGGCGCACAAATGAGGGCGACATTTTTGTACAATACCAACTATTAGACACATTGACCATGTGTTATCTTGCTTGGTGCAGAAAGAAGTACAGTAACAGCCCACTCAACAGAAATACTGATTATGCACAGGATTGCGTCATGCTTGACTATATGCTGTGGACAAGCTTTCCGTACCTGCCCATTGAGCACAATGGGAGCTGGATGGGTTCACGTGGTGGGGCAAGGGCAAAGGGGGGACCAGGCTGGACAGGTGATAGGAAACGAGGCACACACCGAACATGAGTCACAGGCGTGCCCCCCCCATGGTAGAACTCAAAATGATATGGTGGGGTCATTGGGATGTACCGCTCTGAAAGGAGTCACACCTGGAAAGTCACAGAGGACAGTGGAGACATGTTATAATGTGTAATGGCTCTGGAGTGGAATTCTACCCTGTAGAATTCCACTCTTGTTCTGATGTCATGTTTGCATTTGTTGAATGTTCCACATTCCAAGAACAACGGTTATGAGTTTAAGTGGAGGACTGTAATGTAGGTTGAGCGCTGCTGGGCTCAGGTTGGTTGCCATTAACTAGTTCCTCACTACCCTCCCGGATAGTGGAGCCCTATCCGGGAGGGTAGTGAGGAACTAGTTAACTTGCAGCCCATGGTTAGAGGGGCGGCTGTAGATCCCCGGGGGGTTGAGGAACATTCCATCCCTATTTCTGCGCATGATTCTGATGTTGGTAACGTTCCGGTCGAGGAATGTGAGGTGTCCACTTCTGGGGCGGCCGACTCTGCCCTAACTCATGCTCATTCTGTCAGGGAGAGGAAGGTTCCCTCCAAATATAAAGATTATGTTTTGGGTGCTATTGCTCGTTAGCACAGTTTTATGTGGGTGCTGTTGCTCGTTAGCACAGTTTTATGTTTTCTTGCCTGTTCGCTTCTTATGAGGACTCCTTAGCTTTAGTTGGGACTAGTGTTTAGCTGGGTACGTGTGTCTGTCTGTGTGTTTGCTGTGCGTGTGTGTGTCTGTGAGTGTGCATGTATGTGTGTGTGGCTTCAAGAGGGTTGTTTCTTTTGTTGAGTAAGGGGGGGGGGTGTTATAATGTGTAATGGCTCTGGAGTGGAATTCTACCCTGTAGAATTCCACTCTTGTTCTGATGTCATGTTTGCATTTGTTGAATGTTCCACATTCCAAGAACAACGGTTATGAGTTTAAGTGGAGAGCTGTAATGTAGGCTGAGCGCTGCTGGGCTCAGGTTGGTTGCCATTAAAGGATCTTCACTTACCTACAGTGTACGCTTCCTTATTACAAGACACCACTACAGAAAAGAGGAAATGGTGTAGACCAGGATTGCGAACAAGGGAGACCAGCTAAGGTGGTGAGTACACCTAAAAATGGGTGAAAGGAGGCAGCAGAATCAAGAGGAACATTGCAGGAGGTGGGAGGTGGGGGAAAGAGGTTACTAGGATGGGCAAAAGTGACAGCAATTCAGGCAATGCCATTTATATGACTATGATCCGCTTTGACAAAACCCAGACTTCTTTATTTGGGATTCATTGGTAACAGCCACAAGAATAAAGGACACCATTACACTGTACTTGTAAATTGTGTAAAGACTACTTTTAAATGCTATCTACTATTAGGGTGTACCGCAAGCTGACAGCACCATTTTTTCTAATAAATACTTTATTGACAGAGGTAAGGGGAATACCTCGGAGTGCTGCCGCTGCTGCTTACTGCATTTTAATAGTGGACGGCATTAGCACACCCTCTTACGGTTTATACCCCCTATAAATTTCACTTGTTTATTTGGGTCCTGCACCTATGGGGCAGTGACTAGCACATTGCCCTCCCACTCCTATTTTCACACGGCATCCCAGGTGGGCATGGGCTACCAGTAACTGCCTGTCACAGAACAAACGCTTTCCTAACCATCAATCTCTACTATGAAGAAGCTCCTCACAACAACAGCCATCAAGTCAATGAACTATCCTACCGCTTCATCCAGTGTCCTACACACTACCAAGACGTTACCTACTGAATTTGAGTTGTTCACTTCACTCTGGCCATTGGTTCTACATCCCTCCTTTACCCACCGCGCCTCGTTACCTGCTACATCAGATCAGGGTTCTGCATCAGTCCCAACCTCCCTCAGAGGACCATTACTTCACTCTGGCTCACAATCGGAAAATCAACACTCATTTGTGAATTCTCTCATCCTAGTCGTCCTTGACCCCACCGTTCTTTGACATCCTTTATATGAACTATCGGAATCACAGCTTAAGCCGTGGTTATCACGCAGGAGTATTTTTCCCTGACTCTGCTCAATGCAAGGTAGGCGCAAGCCCATTCTTGGAGATCTATGAAAACCTTCTCACAAATACATCACTCGGCCCACTGCCTCCTTTGCAAACCATGCCCTCGGTGCCTCTTTTCTTCCTTTATCTTTCTTGTCGTCTCCATTATTTGGTTTTCCTCCCTTTTTCTAACCTTGTCTCGACCCTAGTCTATCTCTGTGGGTCACCAAGCAAGCACTTCGCCTTCAAATTGGTCACCATGGTGGCGTTGATTTGTTTTTTGTTTCGGTACGATTGACCGCGGCCAGCATAGGTGAGTACCAAAAGAGGATCCTTCCAACAAATATACAAATACCCTCTCTGCTATGTATTTTCGAAAACAAATTTGGGAGATCTCCTCCTGTGGGAATATATTAAACAACAACTTGTACTGAAGAAAGATTCTTTAACAAATTGCTAAGTAGTGGAAAACGCAGAGTGCTTGGGATCATGGGAGTAGCCACATACATGGCAGAGAGGGAGATGAGTTTTAGCAATTTAAAAAGAAAAATAATTCATATCAATTCAGATTTATTTCATTTTAAATATACAAACACAGAATGATGCGGAACTCATGCATGCAGCATATTATTGATTATAGAGTAAACAACACCTTATAAAAACGTCACAGTGTAGTTTAGACCAAAACATACAGAGCTTATAAGACACCACTTAGAGCAACCACTGAATGTATCTACAATCATAGATAGTGAAATGAGGTTGATGGAAGACGGTTTGGTCAAGGAGTTGGGTAAATCTTGAGGGGGGAATTCGGCCTGCCTGGAATGTACACCTACATTAAAAGACAACAAACTATCATTTCAAAAAAAGCTGAATGAGGTAGCAGTAGGTAAGATTTAGAGAAAAAAAAGATGGTTTGTGCCCTCAGTGGGAGGGAGGGAACAGGGGGTGAGCATGTAGATGCAGAGTGGTTTGATGGGGAAAGAAAAAACAGGGAAATGGAGTCAACACCGGATGAACCAACAATGAAATAAACATGTTTAGAATCAGCAATCATTGTTCTGCAACTTTGGAATTAGACAGGACATTTTCACCAGCATAATCAAAATACTGATAATGAAATGTCATCATCTATTCTTCATGGGGAGATACATTTCTTTATATAACAAAAAGATCAATACGTCAAGACCCAAAAACTCCCCCCAAAAATTCAAAGTCTCAGTGGGTCATCTGCAAACCCCAAACACGTCATCAATTTATCTCTGCAGAAGAGAATATATTTATGCCATACAGGATGTGCACGTGTATGATCAGTTTCAAACTTGAACATAAATGTGTTGGCATATGAAGGTGCCATGATGGCCATCATCGAGGAGCCTGAGATCTGTAGATAGAATTATTATTTTTTTTTAAATGAAAGTAAGAATTATCAGCAAGGAACATCAGTAACATAATAATACATTCCTTGGCTGATCCTATTTCTCCTTGTTGCAACAGGGCACATTCAACTGCCTCAAGACCTAAAGAATGGGAAATGGAAGTGTACAATTATTTGACGTTTATAGTAAATAGAATGTCTGACTTTTCCATTTGTATTCCTTTAAGCTTATTTAAATAATGTGTGGCATCTTTCATGTAGGTCGCTGTTGCCTGAATCAAGGGTTGTAAGATTTAGTCTATATACTTGCCCAATGGTTGTAAAATACCATCAGCTGCTGACACAATGGATCTGCGTGGTGGTTGTCAAATGCCTTTGTGTATTTTGGGTAGGAGATAGAAATTGAGTATTCCTGGGGAATTTGGTATGTAAGAATGTTCTACTTTTTTCATGTATCCATTCCTTATCCTCTGCCTTTTGTAGAATACAAGTCAGTGCTTCATGTCTCTCGTTGATGGGGTCTGTCTGTGTCCCCTAGTTGTCTGAGGCATTCTGAATCATATGCGATAGAGTCTTGAATGACCAAAGCACCCACTTTGTCTGCTGGACGTATAGTAATGCTTTCATCAGTGTTTAAAGATTTAATAAGGGAGAGTCCCCCCCCCTGTTCAAATTGTTATATTTTTCCTCCCGTAATTGATCTTGCTGATGTCATCCAAACAGATTTATGAAAAATATCGATGGTACTGTTAGGAACAGGTCGCCCAAATGTATTCTTGGGTCTAAATTCAATGTACTATAGCTTGTACTCCATGTGCGTCGATTCCTCTCTCTCTATTTCTGCAAGATATATTTTAAGTGTCATCTTGCGGGTGAACCTAAAGAGGTCCACCTTGGTTTTGAATCTGGTAGTGCTGTGTGTAGGGACAAAGTTAAGACCTCTCTGTAGAGTTCAAATCTCTTTTATGCGTAGAGTTCTATTGGAGATGTTCACTTCTAAGTTCTCCTGTGCTGAAACCTGGTTTGCATCTGGGAATTTCGAGAATTTCCTCTTCCCCCGCCTTGCTCTTTCTTTCCTTGCGCTTTGTTCCAGAAAATTACTTGTTTATCTAGTTTCTGTGTGTAAAGAGGTGCCTGCTTGTTCTGACGTTCCTACTCCAGTGCTAGTCTCAGATTGTGGTGTCTCTGTATTGCTGCTCTCTCTATCTGTGCCTCACCTTCCCATCAAACTGCATCCAACAGGAGTAAATTAGACCATTCCTTTTCCAGAAATCACTGTATTGCGATCCCCAAAAGCATTCTTGCTCGCCTCGCCTTATCAATATCCAGATGTCACTACTTGCGATAGTTCTCTAAACTCGCAACAATACCAGATGTATGTGAAAGACAAATAGCCTTTAGTCAAGCTATCAAGCTTGTTTGAGAACCAGCACCGACTTGACAATGCCACTGCCACATGCAAAACTGGAGGGATCAGAATCAGCTCCCCATCAATGTAGCAAGGCCAGATGTACTGCTGGTGGGAACCAATATACATACTCCACTACCCTTTGACTGGGCCTCTTGATTAGCCCTCTTCCTGACCCTTCGTCCAAGGTCAGAAGCACAGGAATCACCTTTCATAAGAAGATGTCATTTCTTCCTCAAATCAACAATGTTGCCAAACTTTCTCCACCTTGATTTTCATCTCTGAAAGACTACACTAGTACAGTCCAACACTAGATCTAGTACTTTCATACATCCATTACTGCAATGAAATCTACAGACGGTTCCCGGCTGAGCCTACACCAAAGCTTATGTATCCCTGGAACTTTGCTTGTTCATGTCACTTTTGCCTCAAACACTCCAACCACCTCGTTCAAGCCCTGAACAAACTGCACTGTTACAAATGAAATAGAAGATAACCTTTGTGACTTTCCCTTTAGTACTCAAAGCCCTGCATGGCAAAGCGCCTGCCTACATGCAATACCTGAAGGTGCCATATTAGCCACTCAGCTGCCTAATGGTGTCTTCTGAACTCCAACTAACGCCCTATCCTGGAAGATACAAATGTTTCCAAAGAAAACTTCTTAACTTTGGAACTCTCATCCACCTAACACTTCACCTTTCAGCTGATTTTGTTAAGTTATTTTCTTTTTCATAAAAGGTTTCACCTGAAACCTATTATAAGAAATTTAAATCATGAGTTTCCAAGATGTCCGCCGATGAGTGAGGACGTGTGGTCTTGTGTTCTGTCCCGGGCCTGTGCTCTGTCTGAGCGCAGGCTGGGCCCACCCGTGAAGAGACAGCAGATTGCCCAGGACTGCAGCTGAGGTTGAGATCAGCGAGCGGAGAGATGAGGGAAGCCCCCCCCACTGCAACCGGCAAAAGAAGAGCAAAGGAGGGCAGCTGACGCTGCCCCTGGGCAAGGATCTGAGCCGTTGGAGGGAGCCCCTGCAGCAGTTCCGAAGGCCACTTTGCAGCCTGCAGCGGCTTCATAAAGATGGCCAAAGCACCCGCCGGGCGTCCAGTACACGGGCAGAGACTGCGGCTGGCACCGGGAGCCGCCACCAGTGGAGGAAGGTGTGGCCCGCAGAGTGCACCACTGGGGTACTTGAACGTTAAGGAGAGACTCCAAGGGAACTTGGCGCAGTGCCAGCGGGGACCCGGAGGGTGAGTGGGGTGGCATCCTGGGTCTCGTGTGTGGGACGGGAAAGAGCGGCAGGAGCAGTGGTGCCAGTGATGCCCCAGGAATGGGCGGGAAGAAGCCCAGGCCTATATGTGCAAACAAGTGGCAGAGATAAGGGACAGACCTGGGCCAGCAGCGGTGCAAGGGGTGTAAATGCCCATGTGCTAGAGGGCATCTGAAGCAGCCCCTCCCCACGCATCGCAGAACACTGGTCCTATACGGAGGCCATAGGTACGGACCCAGGTCCAGAGTGGTGTAAAGGGAGAAGGCACCCAGGAACCAAGCGCCGCTATAGGAGTGTACCCAAAGTTACCTCTGCCCAAGTGCTCCACGGACCATAGATGCAAGGATGAGTCCATATTGAGGGGGGCTGAGGTCATTGTGGAGGCCTGGAAGAGCAGTGACCAGATTTTAAAGCGTCAGAAAGCATGGCACTAGACTATATAAGAGCAGTGGGGCAACAACACAACGGGTTGTGCCTGAGGTTAACAAGGGTCTCCGGCCCAGTACAAATGGATCTTGACAGGGAAAGGCACTAGGAGCCGACGGGCAGATGCCCAGGTGGTGGCTGCGTCTCTGTGCCAGCAGAGGGGGTGTGCGGACCACAGAGAGGGTGCTGGTACTGGTGGCAAAAGAAGGAGGTAGGGCTAGGTCTGGAGTAAGCTATGAAGGGAGAGCAGGAGCGAGGGTGACTTCCAGATGCCAGGAGCAAAAGGTAAAGTACGCCGGCCCCACAAAACACTCTCCCCATTCCCCAGGAAGGGCAACTGGAGCACTGCTGGAAGCAGCATGGTGAGGAGGTAACGGCCACCAATGAAGGCCAACACGAGAGAGTGATGGTAAGGATCTGGGGAAAGATAACATGGCCCTCAGCAAGGATGACCTAAAGAAATGCCTCAGAGATCTGCAGGGAAGGATGATGGCCACCTTTCAAGACCAGTTCGCATCATTGAAAGAAGAGTTAAGAAGCTCCCTGAAGGAGGTGAAAGGATAAGTGAGGAGCTTGGGAGATAGAGTGGATATCACGGAACAGGCCCTAACGGACGTGTCAGAGAGAGGTCAAGCAAGCGTCACAATAAATGGCTCACAGGTTCAACAGTTTCATGAACTGGCGTTGACGACGCTACAAGTGTAGGGCCATGGGGTCAGTGAAAAGAGCGCTCAATGAGAAGCATATGCCCTACAAATGGACCTTCCCCTTTGGCTTGCTCTTTACACTGGATGGGACACAACATCGCATAACGACCAGGCCCTGTTGCACCTAGAGGAAGAGGATGGAGACACAGCGCGGCGGATCAGGTGCTCCCAACACGTGGGAGCAGACAGTGGGAATGCTCTAAGGTGTCGGGGACGTCGGGGGGCATGTCTGAAGAGGCCACATGCATGTGCAGAGGAGGGGACAGGTTGAGGAGGCAGGCATAGGCTCGCTGGTCTGCAAAGCTGGAATGTGGCGGGGGAAGTAGGGGAAGGTGAGAAGGGTGGGAAACGTCATGGAGGGGAATGTGAATGGGGCAGCCGGGTGGGTGGGGATGTAGCAGGTGGAGCTGGACATCAACTTAATGATGAAGCTGGCCTGGGATGGAAGCGGGATGGTCAGGGTGAGTTCTTGGAGTCTGTCGGGAGGTATTGGTAACCTCTGAGGGGGTGTGCCCCAGGTGTTTATTTAGTCCAGAGCGACGGGGTTGGTACCCGAGGGAATCGTAGGATCTAATTTCGGACCTGGGAGGGGGAGGGGGAAAGGGAATGGGGTAGAGATATAGTTGGGGGAGTTGCAATAAATGGGAGGATGGGGGTAGGGATGCAGCAGCAGTGGTATTGGTGTACGACGGATGGGATGCAGCAAGATGGCAACAGGGACAGAGAGGCGAAATGCCCCGCAGAGCTTTCAGGGTGTTGACACATAATGTGAGGGGGTTAAGCGCAAGAAGATAGAAGCACAAATAAAAAAGGGGGAATATGGACATTATAATGTTGTAAGAAACGCACATAAGAAAAGCGGATAAAACCAAGTTCTGGTTCAGACAGTTCTCGAAGATTTATCAAGCTAATGCCCAGGGGAAAACGGCAGGGGTGATAAGTGGGTTCAAGGATTCGCTTAAAGCCCAGATCATACATATGCAGGCCTCTCTGGAAGGCAGGTACTTATTCTTACGGGTGCAGATGGAACACAGGCAGGTCACCCTGACGACGGTGTATGTGCCCAATGTGAGGCTAGATGGATTTCTGTGGGATGTAGCTATCAAATTAAGGTGCTTTGCAGTAGGCGGATCATTCTCACTGGGGACCTTAAAGTGGCATAGAACCCTCACACTGACAGGAGCTTGGGGGCATGCTCTGGAGTGATTGGGCCCTCACGCTCCCTGGTGGATAGCTTTGACAACTTGGCCGTTCGGGATGTCTGGCGGACCTTGAAGGGAGAAGAAAGGGGGTGCACTTGCTTTTCACAGGTCTACCAGTCATTGTCCAGAATAGAGTGCATATGGGTGACGGCCAAGCTGATGGGGCATGGTGGGGAGGTGGAACTGGTGGCAATTTCATCATTGGACCATGCCTCATTAGTTGTAACAATTAGGGACCAGTGGGAGCAGAGGGGATCATGGGGCTGGACGTTCCCAGGGTAGTTGCTAAAAGACAGAACGGTTGCGGATGCTATAGGGGACAAGACAGATTGGTACTTCACCACCAACGACACTCAAGATGCCACCCAGGAAGGGATCTGGCATGACTTTAAAGCAGTGATGAGGGGATAACTAATACCGCTCAGGGCTCAGAAGAACACGCATACACAATGTAAAGGAAAGCAAAGACCAATATCAGAATATGTTCTTGTGAGGTGTCTGTACTCTGACCACCAGAATTACCAGAGACCGGCCTCATACCAGGTACTGTGCTCTGGAAAGAAAGAAAGAGGACATCATCAGTTTTGGTAATAATTCGATTTTCCCAATAATGGACTTGACTTTTTCGGTAGCTTAGGCCAAGCAAGTAGGTTCACTGCCACAGCCCAAGGTTATTGAATTTCCTCCAATAAACTCGCATCTGGGATAGATGGATGACACTCACTAATGGCCCTCTGGAAATCCTTAAAGACTGTCTATAGGCTTCTTATTTACTTAGTGTCCCTGTTGCTTTGCGTGATGCTTACTCAAACTTGTATTTGTGTCTGTCACACATAAAAGCAATCATCACATATACAACCTTAAATTAAATGTATCTACACCTACATTTTTGTTATTCTTTTGCGCTCTGTTTCTATTCTCTATTTCTATTGGATTAAATGTAGGTTCTATAAATACTCTGAGTAAATAAGCACATAACAAACTTGAAATTCTGCCTGGTCGGGCAATTTTGCACAGAGGTGTATAGATCCACCGTGTACAATGTGGATTTTGCATTGGTCAGCCAGTGCACATGGCATTTTTCACTGACCTGATGGTGATAATGTTGGGGTCTAATTTTGTGGGACTGGTGCAAAACCAGTGCAAACTTTCCCTGGTAGAAGTGCAAAGCCAGTGAACTTCATTTGGTCTATCCCACAATATGGTGTATGGGCCAAGCACTGAAGCACTGCAAAGGCTCCCCAGTACAAATGAAAATCCAGTGACCTTTATGTGGCGTTTCGTACATCTATCACATATGCTATGAAAATAAATGGTTCAAATCTCTCTAAATTATCATCATCATCAAATAACTTTATTTCGGCACTAAGCCATCAAAGTATTTCACAGCAAATACAGAACATCCCAGATAACCTACACAAAAATTCATATTGAAAATAAGTTAAATTAGGTGCTATGTCACTAGGGCCCGGTTTCATCCCGTAGGGATCTCTTTTTGTGACAGGAGCTTCACGGCACGATTTGTCAAAAAGATTGCTGCAGCATTAATGTGCCATTTGCCCTGGAGGTCTGGTCCCAGGGGGGTCCCCCAGTATCCTTTCCCCAATGGGACAGCATTTTCTCCCGAGAGCACAGTACAGTGGGGTATGTTTTCCAGAGGTTGAGCACTGAGGTCTATTGCCCTATTCTCCAGAGGGTGAAATCTTCTATCAAAACTCAATATGCCCTTAGCCGTACCTGGGTCCCTGAAATGTATTCTGATTGGATTAAAGGCATTTCCCTCCTGTTGGGATAACCTAGTGCAGCTGATGATTGGCTCCCGGGTTCCAAACAGACACCCCCTTACTGCCTGGATCCAATGCATGCATTTATTTAAATGCGCTTCCCTGGGTTCATCATAGTTTTAGGCCAGTTTCAGGACCTTGTGTATGTATATTGGCTCCCCTGCCTAAAGTACTATTGGCCTGCTGGATTTGGTGATGGAAATAGGTGGGACACGGCACGTCTTACTTACTACCTTATCAGATGAAGCATTTACCCTGGGTACACTCTCTGCCTTCGGGCTGGGAATCTGCATCAATGGGGAAGAGGCAGAATGTTGAATGTTCTTTGTGGAGTCACAACCGTGTGGCTCTGTCATGGGCAGTGGCCCTTTACCAGCTGGGGCGCTTATGATGTTGGTGCATGTTTTGGAACCGCTGTTGGCCCCCTCTTACCCTGCGTGTCGCTGGTGTTATCCGGTCAAGTTTCAGGTGGTATTCATCCGGCTTTTTCGCCGATTTGTTTAGGGCCCTTTTTCCACCATCTATATCATGTGCAAAGCCCCCCTTGTCCACACCCTTCCCAACTACTTCATGCAGGGATAAAACTAAATTCTTTAGTATCAGGATTTTAGACAGGACAATGATGCATTGGCACTCTTAAAGCTCTGGGCCCCCGCTCGCCAAGCTGTTTCAAAGTATGCTTTGCCACTTGCTCGCAGGGATGTAATGGACTAGATGATCAGCTGTCCAGCGGGGCGCCACCAATTGTCCCTGTTGTCATGCCCAGCATCCACTCAACCACATTTCCCCTGTTTTCAATCTGGCGATTTTCACCACCCAACAGTAATCCATTCTAAGACCCCTGTAGGCAGGTAATTTGTTTAATAGGCCAAAGGGGTTCGTCGGTACTGTCCATCTTGGGTGGGATTCTGCTCCCCTCCCCACTTGATACATCAATCTCGGTGATGGTGGGGGGGTTGATGACACTCCAACCGGCAGCGGCGAGTGCAATGGGAGCTGCAGTAGGTAGGAGTGACAATATTGTTGTCATTAATTTCCCCTGTAGCCGCACACAAGTGAGATCCAGGGAGGATCGACGGCAGGCCGTTGGGAAGCTTTATTGATCCACAGAGATCTTGGTCCGATGGTCAATGGGCCGATGCCCTGATTGACACGGGTCACTCCCAAAGTCGTGCCTTTCTTTTGATGAACATATACACTTATCAGCCTTGGTTGGGGCCTTGGTGTTATGTACAGTGTTTCCCACTAGCCCCCAAGGGTCCAGGCTGACATCAGCATTGAATGAGCTCAGGATCTTGTGGATTTCACTCATCAAAGAGTGGGCTTCCACCAGGGGCTTCGCAAGGTTGCCCGAACTGGACTGGACGGAACTGGATTCAGCGGCACATGGTGTGAGTGATGTAGTTATTGTTGACATTTTCCTTTTTACAGTCAGCATTTTCCTTTTCAATAGGGGTGCGGGTGCAGATGCAAATGCAGATGTTGCTGATATGGCAGGAGTTAAAATAGTCAGTGAGTTCGCCCTAAAATGAGGTTTTAAATTTGGGAGCTGCTAAAATAAACTATTTCCATTTCCAGTTTCGTTAGTGCCACAGGGTAGCTGCAGTCTTTGTTTGTAGGAACGTTATTGCACTCCCCCCCACCTTATCTCTCACCTGGTCAAATACTTGCCTTGCTTACAGCCACAAGCCCCCCCTGATCGGCCCTCGAGGGTCTCCTCTGGCATTTCTACCGGGTGTTGAAAAATTAAAGGGGAGCTGCTCCTTTCCTGACTGCAGCCCGGGAAGTCCTCAGATGTCGCGTCCTTCATGCAAGTCGGGACCTCCCCCTGGTCGCGAACCCCTGCGCCCTTCCCCCAAGCGGGCTTCGCCCTCGTGGGGGCTTAATGCAGCTTTTCAAAGTCATAATCCAGGAAGGGGCGGGTGGGCGGACGCCTCAGCAGTGGAGTAACTTTGCTGAAAATGTTAGGGGGGCATGACATCTGAAGAAATGGTGCCCCAGCCAAATGATAGGGGACAAAATGGTGGGCCATTTAAGTTTGGGGGGGACAATCACCCCTGTGCCCCCCTAAAATTACGCCCATGCACCTCAGCATGGCATCAGGTGTGGATGGATGAAGCAGTGACTCCGCTCGCTGCACCGCAAACCACTGCGCCCCCTGAACCCCGCAGGCGCCTCTTAATTATGAAATGTAATTTCGTAAATATATTTGAACCTTCCAAAAACACGCAGAGATGATAAAGAGGATGGCGTTCTTTGGAACAGATGGGATGTGACAGTCAAACAGGGGTAAAAGGAAGGGGGGCACCGCATAAGTGATAGGTGCTAGATATTAGCTAAATCAATTTCGTAATTCTGAAATTCGTAGTTACAAGATTAATACTAATCCCATGGATTCATATGTTTTCTCAGAATCTCTTCGACTTGTGCATAGATTTAAATGATAGCCTTTTCACTGATGATGTAACGACGCTAATTGCCCAAAAGTCCAGGAGATTGTTGGGAAGAACCACACGCAATATTACTGCAAGATGTATTTCCTCGCTGAATATACAATAGAAAGTAACCTTATCATTTCCACTAAGGCCTCAATGCGCATGCCCTGCAGGATTTTGCACCATAACTGGACATTGCACAACCAAAACAGAACCTCGAGAAGCAGCGGAGATTAAGAAAATGGCGCCCAGCCCAGCTGAGCAAACACGGTTGGATCTGAGGAAAACATTAGAGCGAGCCGCTGGTTCTGTGAGGAACCCACACGTGCTACTTCACTTTGGGAGGCAATTATGGTCCAGGCACCAGGTGATCTCTGGGGCACGTTCATTCTCCCTGGGCACTTAGGCGTAAAGCCCCTATTAAGCACTTTTATATGTCCCATCTGTCTGAGCAATGGCCTGCCCTCGACCTCAGAATGGAGGGCACTTCAGGTCAGCGCCAGGCGTGTACCGTACGCTCGTTTTAGGTTTTAGATGTGCAGTGACAGTGGTTACGCATTTGGTATATAATAGGCTCCCAGGTGTGACCTTTAACATTTGAACACTGCAGCAATACGAAGGCCACTTAGGTAATCAGTGGAGGACAGAAAAGGACGTATCAGTGGAATCAGAACTGCCGTAGAGACTTTCAGGTGCGAAATTCCCCAGACTATGTGGCTGGCTTTGCTTTGTCCAATAAGGACACCGGAAATGCTTATTCCTTGAAAGGGGAAACACTGACCACTGCACGCCCCAGTTCTACTCGTTTGTAACGCAACTCAACATGTAAAATACAGAATCTCTTAGACCAAGTTCTTGACTATACGTTATAATCCTTTTTACGTTTGCATACATTTATTTAGCTTTTTTTAAATTTCTTTTATTTGCACATTTAATTGAAACATAAACTTTTTAGCAAAACTTCTAAAATTCCAATTTGTCATAAGCCAAAACCCTAAAGGCTCCCAATGATAGACCGGGCCCAAAATCCTGTCACTATTACTGAAGTCTAGCGCCCAAATAGCTATTAAAGAATTTCAGCACTGCTATTATCAGGGTGGTTGGGGTTCCATTCAGTAAGTACCGCCACCATACTTCCGGGGTCATAACTCTGTATTTTACGGTGTTTGGTCATAATTTCGAGAAAAAAAATGTCGAAAGACAAAAATGTCGAAAAAATAATATCGAAAAAAAAAGTCACATTCTTTTTTTTAAATTATATATTTATTTTGGGGTCCAGGAATAAAAACAAATGGGTAAAACAAAAACAAAAAATTAAAAAGGGGAGGTTGGGGGGAACCCCCCATTTCGAATAAAAAACATAATTAAAAAAATGCGACTTTTTTTTCGAAATTATTTTTTCAAAAAAATGACTCGACATTTTTGAATTCGAAAAAATGACTATAAACCGTATTTTACCACGTTTCTCAAAGTACAGTGACCTTTCCTGTGTTAGAGCTGTACACGTAGTGTACAAATGGTAGAGGGTTTCCCATGCATCTTCTTTCCAGCAGAATCTGCAAGTTTCCTCTAGGTTATCTGTTTCTACCGGTGGTCTCAGGGCGGTCACTTCCGTGGGTGTTACTTTGAAAAAAAGTATGTATGTTCTGAAGAAATATTTCTATCTCGATATTCGAAGGCAAAGATTTCTAAGCACTCTAATGGCCGCAAGTACCAAAGACACAGAAAATATAGGCGGACCCATTTACAAGTATTAATGAAACAAAAGAGCTTTTATCCTATGGCCAGAGTCGCAAAGGTTCCTAACGCCTGAACCGCTCTTCGAGAGAAGAAGGAGCAAAGTGATTGATAGTCTTATGGACCATCACAAGAGGTTTGAATTGAAATAAACGTTCCTACGACTCTACTTGCAACTCAAAAGCTTGCCGCCTTAACAAGTGCATCCCGTATATGAAAGCTACCATCTACAATTTCATATTGCGCATCACCCATGTGTCCCCTTTCTGCCCTCTGAACTTTCTCCATGGACCATCAGTACAGTGAGGAGAGGCTCAGGCCTGATGCAACTGGGCCTGCAAACAACACATGTGGCTCTCTTTCACAGAAGGGGCCCCCAAACAGAAGTTTGCCTAAAGTACTAGGAATTACTGCACCGGCCCTGGATAGGCATTCTCTCTCACTAATAATGTAACTCACTTTGTGCTTTATAAACTCACACATGTCTAATTCCATTTTGGTGGATGTAAATAAAAGAATTTTAAAACATAGTATAAACGCAATTCAATATTAAGCATAAAAAGTAATACTATCTGGCCTCATTCCTTTTCCCTATACATTCATCTTTCCATAAAGGATCATTAGTACTTACCTAAAGTCATTCTTTCCCCTTTTGGATTTTTATTTCCAAACGTTTAAAATAAATGTTTTGCTAAACCTTAAAGAATTTAAAAGTTGTGTTCCCACTATGATTGGAATAGCACCAATATCTATGATGTCCATATTTTGGTATTCAATTTAAGACAAAGGCTATCAAGTATCTGATCTCAAGTGTTTAAAGTTGGTGGTTAACAACTGGCCCTAGGTCATCAGGATAACCGCCATCCCTTTATTTTTAGCTAGCTAGCAAACTACACATTTCTTACTATAGTATGTTTTGGACGGCTAGTCCATATAGTCCTCACTACATAACCCTGAGCTAGCCATGCCCTCACTCTCCGGAACAAAGCATGTATTGCTAAATTTTGAAGCAAGAAAGAACAACTAAAAGAGCCGTGACTCTATCCGTGTGCATGTCCTCTCCCCTTTACGCGTGTAACGGCTTCCACACCTCAGTCCACTGCCGTTGCAAAAGGCAAAATGGAGAGAATTGGGGAATTGTGGCATGGCCTCTGTAGGAAGAAGGATAAAGCCTACTGTTGCATCAGTCAATACTGTGATTGTTCTGCTTTTACTGGTATATCCTGTCCCCCTAGTGCCAGAATCTCACATATTTCACGTGCCCCGTAAACATGCCCTTAAATAACTATTCTGGTGAATGGCTCTAGCCCTGGCAGTGCCCAGTATCCCATCAGTCAATGCATGGGGTGCTCTGCTGTGGGCATTGGTGAAAGAGGAGCTCAAGATGAGATTACAGTGAGACAGGCAATTACTCCCTAGTGGATTTGTTTGCATTTTTTCACAGCCAGGATGTCATTTCGTACAGAAAGGCAGAGGCGGTCCCTGGGTAGGCTGCCTTTTGAAATGTATGTTTGGAATATGGTTGCGGTAGACCAGGTGATAAGGAGGGGAATAGGAACATAGACTAGGACTGATGACCATAACATAAAAAGCATGACAATCAGGGCCAGCATTTACACACGTACTTCCTTTAAGAGAATACTCAAGGAAAGGAAGGTTGGGACTTCAGCACTCAATAACAGGTATATGATATGACAGGTTATTTATAACGCGCTTAATACCCAGAGGTTTCTAAGCGTGGACCCGGGGATCGAATCTGCGTTGCTCCGTATCCTCTTGCTTCCGAGGCGAGCACGTTTCCCCTGAGCTATCCTCCTGAGACAAGGTGTAGTTTAAGACGAGATTTGAAGAGTTCAATCAATGCAACTGTTTTAAAGTTTGGGGGACAGTTTCCACAGGAGTGGTACATGCATAGAGAAAGTGTGAGAGCAGGAGGCGGTGTAAGGGTGGCGGGGGACGGATAGATGTATGAGAGAAGAGTAGCAGATTGTGTGAGGGGAAGGTTCAAAAAGATGTAGATTTTTCATGGAGGTCCACCCAGCTTGGTTATGGTTGGTAGGGCTGTGTGAGATCTGGGCAGGTTGGAACGGGTTGTATAATGTTGAGCACTTTGAATGAGAGAAGCAAAGGAGCATAGTAGAAGACAGAGGGGTACAGGGAAATATACGATTATGAGGGGGAAAAAAACAAAAGTTATTTTTATGAAAGAAATTGATACTCGCGTAACCCACAAGGCGCAAAAGTCAATCATGGGGAGCAGAGAACACCCCCGTAATCCCCGCTCCCCTTTATTGCCATTTTTTTTCTTACGCCGTTTTTGGCGTTTTCTCACTTTAGTTTTATTTGTTGTTGATATTAGTACGGATTACTTGTCGCACAGCAGTCATTTGTTGAGTTCTGGGCTGATGATGAGAGTTTTATTTGAATGATGCGTGGGGTATGAGAGGATCTTTATGATCTTGAGGAGGTTGAAACTGGCTATGGTGGCAGTTGTTGAGATACACCGGGAGAATTATAGGTCTTTAGCAAGGAGGGCCTCAATGTTTAGAGCCATGGCAGAAGGAGTGAGAAAGCCAGGGGGTAAAGAAATGATAAGAGATGTTCGAATGGGGTTTGTGCGGAAGCATTGGAGAATGATAACGTCAGTCTTGGAGGCATTAAGTACAAGGGCTCATAGTGTCATCCAGTGGCATATCGTGGTGAGGCGTAGGAAGCAGATGCACAGGATGAACAGGAGAAGAAGACCTGGGTATCATCAGCAACGGGGTGATGGTTAAAGCCAAAGCACGGGAGGAGGCGTAGAGCTTGGAGAGTAGTGGGCACAGGGCTGACTCTTGGGGATCTCCCCAGGGAGGATGTCGGGGGCAGTTCTGGCATGTGATAAGGTGGAGATTATGTGGTTGTAGAGATAACCGGCCACCCAGTCAAGTACCTTGTTCTTAAAGATGAGCAGGGGGAAAGTCTGGGGGCAGAAGGGATGGTCCACAGTGGCAAAGGCTGCAAAGATGTCAAGAAAGATGATGATTGAGTAGAAGTGAGGATGGTGAGCAGTACTTCTGAAATTGTAGCTGTGTCAGAACAGTGCCAGCAGTGGGATGTTTGGACCAGAATCCAGATTTGAGAATGTCAGAAAGTGAAAGCCCCTCCTCAAGACAGTTGACTATGCATTTAAAGATAAACCTCTGAAGGATTTTAGAGTGGTGGGGTAAGAGAGAGAAAGAGAGAGAGAGAGAGAGAGAGAGAGAGGTGTAGATGTAGTGATTGTTGTGATCAGTAGTGGGCTTAATAAGTATGGGCATGACAGCACCTGTTCTGTAGCAAGTGGGAAGACACCAGTTGAGAGAGGTTAAACAGGGTGGAATGGTGAAAGGATGTGGCGGATGCAAGTTCTTTGGTGGGTTGAGGTGGAAAGGGATAGATCAGAGCACAGGATGGGTTGGCAGAGCAAAGGATTGGTAACAGTTCAGCAGGAGGTGGTGGAGAAGTGATATATTGAGGAGAGTGAGGGGCAGATGGGAGGAAGGGAGCAGAATAGTAAAGGAGAGAGTGGGAAAGTAAGGAGGGTGTATAGGTGTTATGTATTTTAGAAATGTTGGTAGAGAAGGTGGCAAAGTCGGCTGAAAGGGTATATGATGTAGAGCGGTTCTTGGTGGGAAGGTGGTCTTGGTGAGTATTGGAATGTTTGTAAGGATATGAGTGGGGAGAAGATTTAAGATCAGTGTAATAGGAATAGCAGAGAAAGAGTGGTACTGAGGGTTAGTAGCGAGTCTTTGTAGGCGGTAGGAGAATCGGGGCAGTCTTTGCAACACAGCCATAGGCTGACAAATATGGCTGCCGTCAAACTTTGGCTGGCTGGATATATCCATGATTGGGGCATGAACAAGAGGGGGTGAAGAAAAAGCAGAAAGGGAAGTGTTAATACACGTGGTGGCCAGTAATGTGCGGAATTCAACTAAGGAACATTCAATGAAATGGGCAAGTGTAGGAGAGGGAACAGGAAGGGAGATTTTCACCTAATCAAGACAGTAGATTATCAATTTGGGTTTAAATTTCCTTTTGGCCATAGAAAAGGGAGGGAGAAGTAGAAGTGGGAAGACAGAAATGGCGATGTTAATGAGAGTGTTACCAGAAGGGCAGGTATCATTAGAAAGAGCAGAGAAGTTGAGAGTGGAGGATAAGGATATGGGATCCAGTAAGTTTAGGGTGGTTGTGAAGGAGGACTAGTGAGTGATTCGAGAGGGTGGAGTCCAGAAGTCGTTTTTGAGTCATTTTGCAAAGATTGTGGTCTGCCATTACAACAGAGACCTTTGTAGGAAGTGTTTCTAGCAGCAGATAAAGGTTAGAGAACGAACAATTAGGGATGTCAGGTAGGTGGTAGATGAGGAGAACAGTAAGGGGGTTGAAGTAAGAAGATGGGGACGAATCCAGAGCAGGAAGGAGCAACGTCTGGATTGGACAGAGAGGCTGGCAGCATGTGTCTGCTAATCATTAGGTCAACGCATCACCTTTTTTTGACAATAAAATAAATAAAAGGGAAGTGAGGCAAGGTGGCAAAGCCATTATGGAGGGGAAACCAGGGTGTCAGAAAAGATCAATGTGTTGTTGATGTCCATTACTGAGAGTTTAGGGTGAAGTGGTCAGTGAGGAAAGATGTTTTGTTGGAGAGGGTTTGGGGATTCCAGAAGCGCAGAGTGAGATCAGTAGAAAGGCTAGGGGGCAATTCGGGTAGGGGACCAGCTGTTAGAAGATGGACAGGACAGATAAGGGGAGAGTGAGCAGGGCATGAGGGAGAGGAGTGTCTATGGTATAATTTAGAGAGTTAACAAAGGGGATGAAGAGAGACAGTGGCAGGGGCAGGTGAGTGGTGGGATGGAGCATGGGGTTATGTGAAGGCCTCATGTAAAATACAGAGGATAATCACGAGGAGAAGATGGATGGGTTGAAGCAAGGTACGGTGAGGGTGGTAAATGAACATTTGGGATAAGTAAGGTACAAGGGTGGGTCAAAGGAAGCACAAGGAGGTAATGCTTACCTTGTTGTATAATTAAGTAGGCCATTAGATTCTCAGATAACCAGTAATTCAGGCAGGATTAGATGTGACTCTTTGGCCAATGTCGCCATTAAGGCAGCACCTTGTATTTGTAATGCTTCTCTACCAGGGACTTTGGAAGCCTCAGTCTTGTGCTAGGTGGGGGTTGCAGAAAGGGTTCTATCAGATCTATGGTGCACAGCCAATTTTCCTGCTGGGGAAATGTGATGATCTGCTGTATGGTGGCCATTTTGAGTTGTGCTGCTCTGAATGAACGGGCAGAAGATTTGGGATGGTAGGTGGTACTCATGCTTTTTTCCAGATTATGAAGTTTTGGTAGAAGAAGCCTTGTCCCGTTTCTCCAGAAGACACTTCATTTATGACACACTATTCTCGGTGTGGATTTTCGCCATCAGATCTGCTGACACCTGCTGATAGATGCAGAGGGATGAGATTAAACTGATAACAATTAACACTATACCCCCTGGCAATGATAAAAAGGGTCACCATGTTACTATGATGCAGTGTTTCCAAAACAGAAAGGAGTTGCTAGTCCTTATTATCTTGCCTTGTTTCCTCTGGTCTCTGGTCTCTTGGGATGATGCAGGAATAAAAAGGTTGACAAACACAACGGCATGAAATGAAAGGCCACAGTCTTCTTGGATCAACCCTTGCACTGACTAACGGCAGGGAAGGTCCTGGCTATTGCTCCCACAGACTTGGCAGTGATAGCATTTGGCTTGCATTTACTCAACAGTTCATCTGTCTTTAAGTCAAACAGCTTCTTCCAATCCAATAGCAGATCCATAACCTTATCATAAGACTCAGAGAGGAAGTATGTATACACATTTTCCTGCATGTGTTCACTCCATGATTCATGTCCCATGAGGGGGGACCGAAAGCCCTTTCAGATGATGTCATTACCATCTGCTGGGACTGTTTGCCGGCTGTAAGTGGAAGGGGGACTTCTAGTAAAACATTTTCCCAATGTCTACCTGATTCTTCCAGAAATAAAGTAGTAAAGACAGCTGGGTTCTTCACCTAAAGTATGGCCACCAGGGTCACTACTGGTGAAACCTTAAATGCAATCTAAAATATGTTGTTGATGCTAATTAGGAGGCATGCTTTTTCCATATTTCAGAAACCAATTCAGTACATCCATTTGGATGAAGACAAAGTAGTAGCCAAAACAATCCCTTGAGTGTGACCAATGAGTCCTCTGGTTTTAGCCCTCTATACTTTGATTTCATCCAGTACGGCCTGGAAGATTGTTGCCTTTAAACAGGCTTTTTCCACATATTCCTCTGGCGAAGACTCCCATGTCCAGATCAATATCCACTGTACCCACTGTCTGGGCTTAGGACACAATCATGAATGGCTGGTTCGCCAAGAATGTTGGCTTGTGTAGCCTGGGTCGCTGGGTCACGAAGGAAGGAGCAGACTAAACCTGGGGCATAAAGACCAGAGTCATTAGTACCTGATGAACAGGTATGGCTTTACTAGCAAGAGTTATAAAGTGATCCTGAGTACTCTCAGGTGTCATGACCTTGAATGGGCCACCACCAAAGTCACTTCTGGATAAATGGCCAGTGAAGACACATTTTAGGGTCCCAGGGGCCACAAGATATGGCTGTCTATGTGTGACTGCAAGGTGAAGCTGAAATTTCTTCTCTGTGAAAGGGATAGTGATCAAAAGATTTGGTAGAGTCTATCTCAGGGGTTTTTCACCCAAGAACAGGTCATTGGGCTGTGTTCGTGCTGGTAGAGAGATTCCCAGACCCAACTTTGTTTAGCCTCATGATTGCTTTGCCGCTTGCATTTCACTGCATCTGTACACGTTTAAACTAACAAAGTATCTTCATCAGGTCTATGGCATACGTCTTGTCATCTTGATTCCAAGATGTCACTTATCCTTGGTACCTTCTTGTGCTGTATGAATCGTCTGCCTCTCTGGTCCAGTTATCCTTCCATGTGGGTGTCGATTCAACTTTGTATGATGTCACCATTTATCTTTGCCATTTAATTTCTCTGTTTCTTCAGGAATTTTTTTCAAATGACCACCATATTGTCTTGGAGGTAGGTATGATTTCCTCAATGGGTACTTTACGCCCATATTCTCTTAGGTGTAGGTATTCTTATGGGTACTGCACAGAGTCCACACTCTTCTCTTTGCTGGTTTAGCTGTTCAGTATACGTCACATACTTTGGTTCATACGTTTCAGTTAATGTAGGCGGGGTAGTTGGAGAGTGGGTACTTGGCTTCTCCTCTACAATGGGAAGAGCTTTAAATACTGGGGCCTTGTACCAAATGCTTTGTGTTCTTTACTCAGTGCCCATTGCCACCGATGGAAGTTTCTGTCCTCAAGAGTTTTTATCCAATCTTTCTCCTAGATTTTCCCTCTGACTTTATCTGGGTTGGTCAATAGAAGTTCACTGGTACAACCTAACGACTCTAATAGGGATCTACAATGGTCCTTCCACTGGATCACAATACCAGGTTCCATCCCACCGACTGCTGGGCGAGAACTTTAAATGGAGGTGCGGGATGGCTCCATAATGCATTTGCGAAATAACAATAACGCCTTCCAAGCTGTTTTAGCGTACAATGAAATAAGGCCTAACTTGTATTTTATCACTGAAGTTGCTACCAATTTTGGCAGCTTTGGGAGCTTTCTCCAGAAGGTTTCCTCCAAAGACGCCCACATCTTGTAAGGCATAAAGAGAAAGCCTTCTGCGCCAAAAGTCAGGACCGGAGATACCTTGGCCTAAAAAAAAGTGACGACCGGATGAAGGGAAAATTTGCCGAATCTCTTATGAAGCAATATCGCTTGAAAGGTCATCATGATGTTCTTTTTAAGGGCCAAGCACCTTGGACCGTCGTCCTTCCTGATGTTTACAATGGCACCCAAGTAAGTCAATGCCTGTGTTTCTAGTTAAGGGGCACTTTCCAGAAACCATTTATATCCCGAAATACCCTTCTTGCGATGCCTCCCAAATGTCAGGATTTTAGCATTCGCTGGGTTGACTTCTAGACCGTTCTCCCTCATGTACTCCTGCAAAGGGTTCAAAGAACGCTGGAGTCCAATAGGAGTCTGGTTTAGGAGAACCAAATCCTCAGCGAATCGAACGATCTTGTTTTTACCTAATCCAAGGGGGAAAAGCATTCACCCCGTCCAACGCAATGGATAGGTCTAACAAAAACAGGTTAAAAAGGGCTGGGGCAAGGGGACTCCTTGTTTCAGCCCCCCAACCCTGGTTTTCACATTAGTACCAATACAGCGATCAAATAGCTGCTAAGAGGTTTTCAGGACAGTTCCACTCCTTAATTTTTCCACACAGCTTCTCCCTGTCTACACTGTTTAACCCCTTTTTGACATCTACAAAGGCCATGTATATTCGAGTCTCTTGTTCCATAGCTTTGCCCTTCAAGATGTTTAGAAGAAACACATTCAAATCGGTCCCCACACCCTTTGTAAATCCTGCTTGTCTAGGATCAGCTCTACCAGCAATAGCTATCCATTTCTGTAAATGGGATAGTGGGGCCCCCTCCAAAGGTCTTCCCCAGCACGTCCAGGAGTGCAATAGGGCGATCATTTTCAGGGTCCGCCTTGTCGCTTCCCTAGAAAATCGGGACGATCACTGAAGACTTCCATGAATCTGGGATAGTCTCTGATCTCATGATTATTTTGAACAGGGGGTAGATGAAGCCCACCCATTCTTCGGGCCCTTCTTTCAACATCATGTTTGTGATGCCTGGATCTACTAGCCTTATTAATATGTGTAAGTAGGTCACTCTCATCAAAGTGTAGCGACCACCTTCCCTATTGTTTATTGTTAGCCAAAGGCGGCGCTTCCTTTTTCCCAAAGATTTTCTCATAATGGGCTAGCCATTTGTCCTCTGACACCATGTTAGACACTGGCATCATTTTCCCGGTTCCCAGCTGATTGAGCAAATCCCATGTGGCGCGCTTGTCTCTTTTCGCTATCGTGGCAAGCATGGCCTCCGCGTCTGCCTGTAGCAATTTAGCTCCATGAGTTGCTGCCCAATTCCTACATTTTTGCTTTCTCAGTGCGATCGATCTAATTGTTGTTACCCCCTTCTTTCGTTTTAGGGCTCCTATGTCTCTTCTTAAGGTGTTTTTTTCTTTTGACATTTCGACATCGTAAGTGTGGATGTGTGATCTTCCCCTACTTTTCGAAGAGTCACTTGTTACTCTAAATTCATGTAGCAGATGGACATAATTCACTCCCTCATTTCCACCCACCAGCTTTTCAAAATTTAATTGTAGGGCTCTTACATCTTCCCCCCTTAGTCTCAACCTATTGCCTCCCTTGGAAATCTCCAGGGGGAATTCCTTTCCATGTGCGCGGCACTATTTCTTGTATCAATAGTTTCAAGAAGGAATGATTGTTACATTTCATTGAATTAATTCTGAGAGGGATGACCTGCTTGTTAAGGTTGGAGGAAACAAACAAGTAATCCAAAGTGGAGGAATACACCCTGTTTGTCCAGGTGTCGGAATTGAAACAATGTTATGCCTCCTATCGCAACAATTGTATGTGTATTGGCCTACGCCAAGTTGTCTAAACATCATGTGCGAACAAACTCCACGGCAAGGTCTTGACCTTAGAGAAAGTAATATAAGCCGCCATCTTGGATTAAGCCGCCATTTTAGGTTCTCTTGTTATATGGAAGTCACCCTGAACATCAAAATGGAGGCCGAATGACATTCTGAGTAAAGCTCTGGCCGTTGTGACCTCCGTACACACAAATAATTAATATGCCTGCAGGCCACTTGTCGGGGTCGCGAACTGAGACCTTGTCCTACTGTTGACCTATGTGTAAATGTACAACTATATCAGTGAAACTAATCAAAATGCATATATTATAGGATTGACCTGGCAAGGAACCCATAGGCCCGACTCCTAGAATGGTTAACCCGCGAGAGGGTTGGCCAAGGGCTGGATAAAAAGTATAAAAGACCCAAGTATTCCAATGTACGGTCTCTCTCACTAACGCAGTGAACTCTCGTTGAAGTTCGTTATGTTACTCTGAGAGCCGAATAGCTATCCGTTTGTCAATTGACTTTGGTAACTGTTGTAGCTTTTAAATAAAGCACTTGTATGTTCTTTGTAACCTGTGTTGGTGTGTTTCTTTCTGGGCTTCCCGGCCTCATATTATTTTTATGTTTTCACACAGGTAGGTGCCGGGTAACCACCCCCTTCATCATAACCCTTGACCATATGTTGGTGGCAGGCTTCCATTAGCTCTAGCCACTCCAACGCCCTCTTGTTTCGAATTCCATTGCCTCCCGCTGTCTCCTCCAACCTTTCTCCCCCTCGAGCCAGGCAAGGCACATTAAGGTCCCACCCACACAAATGAAATCAATCAAAAGCCTACTATGAAATTCATTGATAAGGGCGTTAACTGGCTGCAAAAGCCGGCTCGAGTCAATCCCCTTTGGATTCCAATAAATATTTATAGTGAGCAACTAAGTGTAGCTATCTGGGGGCGGCCCTCCCATTCTCACACAAGAAGCCTGAACAAATCGACCATGCAAAAACCCCTTCCATTTTTTAACAATGCAAGTAGGCCTGCCGAGGGCTTGCCTTTCTGCCCCACGAATGCAGGGTTGATGTAAGAACTGTAGCCATCATAGGCTGGAGAAGTTGATAACCAAGTTTCTTGTAAGCAAAGGATGTCCATTTCTCCCGAGATAATGTCCTTGTCCCTTGCCAAATGTGAGAACCCTATCGTGTTCCAAAAGCCTATGCTCAATCCGCGGGCTCGTTGTTAGTCCAGATCGAGAGCTTTCCCTTTTCCTTTTTGGTTCCTTCTCACTTACAATTTCCTCATCATTTTGTGAAAAAGAAATCTTTTGCACTCCAAAATGCTGGCTTTCAAACGTTACTTTAAGAGAGCCCTCCCATTTGGACACCGGACTAGAGGATTTTGTAGTAGTGCACTCTACATGTGTCGACCTGACCATGCTCTTGGACCATTTGTACAATTCACTTTGTGTATCTGCCAGGCTGATTTTGAGCTTGTTCTGAGGTTGTCCCCGTAACTTAGTCAAGCTTTCTTGTACTAGGAGCTCTGTTAAATCAAAGCCCCATGAAAGCAATAAGTGAGATTGTCTTAGAAGTGACGATTTGATGGATCTTGAGTTTAGGTGGAGAATCACAGAGTCCGGCGACTCCTCATCAACAAAGTCAGCAATTTTGATGTCCTTTGAGTAGACAAAGTGAAGTCAGGAATGTGGTGAAACAACTTCAAAACATTGGCTCAATTTAAAATCTGCCCATCCTTAATGGGAAGCAACCTGTCTAGTCTTAGCTTGTGAGGCACCTCTTTTCCTCTTGCTTGGCAGAAGGTCTTTTCCCAAATTTTTCACATTTTAGAAAGTTAATAGGTTGCTCTTCAAACACGTCCTTGGTACAAAGCCGATTTGAAGCCTCTTCCATTTTCCCTTTGGGCAAAGCAGAATGGAGAGTGGTCCAAGGAATATGATTCTTGCCAGAAGGAATAACGTGCCAACACTCTGCCAAATGAAGTCAAGGACTGCCCTTACATCGGAGGATCATCTGTCTGGTCCCTCCGGTGATCTATCCTACCTTGGGAGAAGGGAGCCATCCATTTTGAGGCCACTAAAGCTTGAGCCTTGCCTCTAGAGTTAGGAATTTAAGACTATGGCCCTGGTCCTATGTGATGTCTCCAAAACGATTCTATTTCGCAGCTCCCATTGTGCCAAAACTCTCACGCAACGGGATAATAGATTCAATTCGCCCCACAACCTCCTAGTCGCTGTGCTGCTTCTCCAATCCCACTATCTCCTTGCTCGCCTTGACCGGAGCCAGCCTTAGAACCACCACCACTGTACCTCACCTCCAACTCCTCTGTCCCAGTCATGGCGCGTCCTGTGCCCTTTCATTCTGCATGTATTGCAGAGAGGACGTTTCACACTGAATTATGTGCAAATCAAACTGTCTGCAATATCGTTGGGCTCACTGAGTCTCATATAACTGCCTTTCTTTATTTCTGGCCTCGTCCATTGTTGACCAAACCTCACAAGAGTGCCCTTGTTTTTTTTTTGACACTTTCAGTTATTCATGGATTTTCAGTGAAAGCACTTTGAATGCCAGAATGTGTAGCATCCATAGGTATATTTGGAAAAAAAGGATCTGTTAGTCCTGGAATGCCAAATGATTTTGGGTGAAATGCCACGGCTGGCCACAAGTGACACCTATGACAAAGGGCCACTGTTCTGCAGGGCCACTGTTTTGCTGCGGCTGCAGTGTTCAGAGAGGATACACACACACACGACACACACACACACATTTGACAACGCAATGGGGGACTCGTACCATCAAGGTGTGTGCCGATACCACCTCTGTGATGGCCAACATTACACTTGTTGATAGTTTATAACACCAAAGTACAACATTCTCAAAATATGGCCTAATTTAAAATGTACTATCTTACAATAGCTGTAGCATTTTGGCAACGTTTCAGCTGCAGTTTTTAACAGTACCATTCTGGAAAGTGGCCTCTTATGAACTTTTAAATAGATGGTCCATAAACACCTGCCACGAATATGAAGGAGGAAGTGAGAAGAGGAAGCCTTGACTCCTCCAATGGGGTGGGGTTTCTACCCCCAAGCAATGGGTCTCAATGCATATTTTACAGCATAATCAACACCACAGGGTTCACATGCAGCTCTGATGAGGGAAACAGGGCATATTTCAATACGTGCATGCCAAGATTGCCACAGTACCCATTTCTCTAGAGTAATGAACGGGTGTACCCATCAGAAGACTGTGTGCCTAATATACACACCGGCATGTATTGTGGGATTTAGAAATGGAAGCACGCCAGGAGGTACAGTGCAGGGATAGAAGTGGGGCAGGGATGGCTAGGTGCACAGTCACACGGCACACATATTTGTGAAATGCATTGTGTTTCATTGTTGCTGTGCTAGTTAATGAAATATAAATAGGAAATGATAGAAAATGACATTAAGTCAAATTTGCTAGTATAGTGAAGAGTGCCACAACTAGATGGCAATTTACTAGAAAAGTATGCCTGAGTATTGCTCAATGTGCTAGTATAGACAAGTATACCACCACCAGATGCCAGATTACTTTAAACACACCAGTGTTGTTCGAAAAATTCTGGGTGCGTAATTATTTTTACATTATTTTTAATTTAGTGTGTTATAGTTACAAATGTAACTTTACACACATAATCAATTCATCACAAATCTACAATAATACCCATATATATATATATATATACATATATATATATATATATATATATATATCCAGACTAAAATCACTATTATAAAATAAAAAATAATACACACATATACATTGAGTACATCATCAAATGGACATTCATTTGACCTCTGCTATTTTCCCCCAAATCCCAGGTGCGTAATAGTATCAGGATATTGCTGAAACACTCCAGGTTCCGCTAATAATAGGGTGCTCAATGTGCCCACCTGCCACTGGTGTGACTCAAATACAACATGCTACTCACAAATGTGTCAGCCTTCAGCTGAAAGTGTTGGCCACATTGAAAAGCCAGTTTCAAATGTTTTGTTTCATCACATAGTGTCAGGGCAGTTGCAGCAGGACCTTCCTTGCCTTACCCTAGGTAACCACAACGCCAAGTCGTTTTTTATATAATTTAAGAAAGTTGTCTTGCCAGTTCCATCAGCGCCATGTCAGTGCTGCCATAGTTAGTTGTGATATGATATGATATTTTATTTGTATCGCGCTCGTACACAAGCTGTGACAATAGGTGCTATATTAGCGCCAGAAAATGGCAATTTTTGTTTCGCATTGCCTCCAGAAAATGTCCATGCCTGTTCCATGAATGCTATGCTAGTTTTCCTCTGTTAAGCACATTAATGCCATGCTCGTTTTTACATTGTCCAGCAAAAATACCAATATTATATTGACATTGCCCCTTCAATAATAATGATTATGCCAGTTCCATCCGCGCTTTCTGTGTGTTGCACCAGTTAGGCACATTCTCATTCTAGTTTCTTCAATTCCTGCAAAGATGTTGTTGACAGTTTAAACATTGCTAGGCCAGTGCTTATCACTTAACTGTATTGTCATAATAATGTTCACATCACCCCCAGAAAATGGCGGATTTGAAAAGGAAGGAGGGATGTGAGGGCGTTAGAGGGATAGCGAGGGAAAGCACTAGAGAGCTTTGTGGTGCTGTTAGCTTCAGTCCGGAAAAAACGGTCACTGTGTGCTAGGTTTGGTTTTATTTGGTCATGGTTGGGTCGTGTTTGCTGCATGAGTGTGAATTGGTTACGTTTTTTATGGCGTGTTGTGTTTAGTTGGGTGTTGCTGAGTGTGTGCATTTTGTGGTGGTTTTAGGTTTCAATTGCGGTAGAGTTATGTGTGTGTTTTGTTTTGTGTTTGAGGGTATGCAGGATATCTGAAAATGTTTAGTAGAGTTAGTAATGTCAGTGGTCGGTGCTCTTCTATGCAATGGTTATGATGGTGCAGCAGGGTTCATATTCTTCTATGGTGGTTTGTCTTTAAATACTTTCTTTAGTTGGGGTATCCAGCTTTCGGTACATTAGGTTTGGGCTGTTGTGGTTGCTTTTTTTGTGTTGTGTTTGCTGTTTCCCTTGACAGTGTTTCCTGTTTAGCTTGGTGAGTTAAAGAGCCATGGTTTTAGCAATTTTCTGAATTTTAAGGGGTCTTCTGTTGCTCGTCTTTCCTTCGGGAGTGAATTCCACATTTTTGCTGGATGTAGGAGAATGCTGGTCGATCACATTTCCACTTTGAGTATTGTTTTGGTTCGAGGCACACGTTGTTGCTGGACCTTAGTATTTGGTTTGGTTTGTATATGGACATTATTCTCTGTATGAATACCACTTCTTGGTCGTGGATAGCTCTGTGGGTTAAGCAGAGTGTTCTTGGTCGTGGATAGCTCTGTGGGTTAAGCAGAGTGTTTTGAAGAAGATTCCTTTTTTGACTGACAGCCAATATAGGGTTCTCAGTGCTGGTGTGATGTGTTCTCTCTTAGTAAGTCTGAGGAGTAGCCTTGCTGCTGCTTTCTGTATTCATTGTTGTTTTTTGGTAAAGTAGTCCGGCATTCTAAGATAGATGCTGTTGGAATAGTCCATTCTTGACATGAGGAGATGATGGCGAGTGTTCTATTTGCGTTGACTTGCAGCTCAAGTGTTAGGTTGTTGTCCATTAGTATTCCAAGGGTTTTAACTACTTAGGAAGGTTCTAGTCCATTTCCCATTTCGGTAGGCCATGGAATATGGTGTTGGTTTGGTGAGTCATTGGGCGTGATCATGATTTCTCTTTTGTCCGATTTGAGTTTAAGGCTGTTGGTACTCATCCAATATTTATTTCTGTGAGGCAGTTGATAAGGTTTGGGTCTTGTTCTCCACTAGTGAGACCATGGCCCTCATTACAAGTTTGCCGGTCCAGAATCAATGGTGCCGGTAAGGCTTACCGCCGGACTCGTAATGAGGGCCCATGTCTTTTGATGATATTGATGACAAGGGTCATTTAGATGTTGACGAGCAGTGGTGAGAGGTGATGAGTCTTGTGGATCTCTGCAGGTTGTTTCGCGAGTTATAGGGGTGTAGCCACGTTGTTTCTGTTCTTTCTGCTAGGAAGGATTCTTGGTGGACTGTGTCGAAGGCTGCTGATAGATATAGCAGCATTAGTGCCAATGAGACGCTAGAGTCTGCGTTCGTTTTTTGATCATCCCATATAGATAGTAATGCTGTTTCCGTTCCCCTCCTGGGCCAGAAGCCAACTTGTGCATGCTCTAGTATCTGATTGTTTTCTACATGTTCCAACACCTGACACCCAGGCCTCGTGGGTAATTCCTTTTGGACTGACCTAATGAAAGGAACTATTGCCATGCAAGCGCACATAAACCTACTTATGCATTGGAATGAGTGTAAGTCTAACAACAAGTGCAGCAAAATAGGTTCATGCAAAAAATTAAATTAAAAAAAAGCTATTATTTATGCCCAAGGAACTAAGAAATGCTACCTGGGACGTTCCTGGAATTTAGCACTATATATTCTGCAAATGGCAAGACATTTTGTTGCTTTTATTACCACACACTATGTACCCGTTAGTCACCGACTGAAATGTTGCAAAAATGACTTTGGAACTTGAACAAAGATCATCTGTCGCCAGGGTAAAGGACCTTTACCAGTACAGACGGGGGCAGCGCCTGGGTCTTTCAAATGTAAGGGGCCTCGAGCCCAGCGGGGTGCCCAGCACCTGCCCCAATATTGCCAGTCAGCATTCTAATAACACAGCAATATATTCCTTCATATGCTACTACATGCGTTCTTGGGCTTACAGTTCTTGCTTTGCAGCGCCCGCCCGTCCAGCGGTCACTTCTATTGGAGAAAAACAGAAGTGTCACCTCTTGCCTTTCAACACTGATTCCTCCACGTCAGCCACTTGTTTACAAACAAGGATTCATTTCTACAGAGTGGGAATTCAGTATTTCAGCTCCCTGCTGAGTAGCAATAAATCCTTATTTGTAAGCAAGTGACTGACAGCTGGCTCGCCGTGGCATGATAATTGGCGGCTATTAACTTTATCTTTATCACCATTATAATGTATACCCCCCAGGCGTGCCTCAGACTGCTTCCCGTTCTAAGCAAAGGAGGTGGAGCATACATTATAATAGAGATAAAGATATGCTTAATAGCCTCTCTAATAAAGGTGCAGACTTTTATCACGTATGCCTGACCCAAACAGTGGTCCAGGGCAAACTATTTACTTATGTAATTAAATGGGGCCAGCTGCTTGAAGTGGGCCGTATCTCATTACAAAACTAAACACTGTTGGTGAGCTGCATATCGCGGGATGAGGGCCACATTTGATCCGCAGGACGTATGTTGGGCACCCCAGCGGTAGATGCCTCATTGCTAGTTGAGTTGTTAGTGTTTTAGGTGAGTTGGTGTTTTCTTCTTTAAACCAGATGTTGAAATATCCTAGTATGATCAGGTGGTCATATTGTATGGCGATGTTGGTGATGGTGTCCACAAGGGTGCCCGTGAAAGTAGGACTGTATGTCGGCGGTCTTTCGATGAGTAGGAATGACAGGTTGATTTGATGGTCTAAAGCTAAGTGCAGAAGGAGTGATTCACAGTATGGGATGTTTAGTAGTGGTTCTGTTGTCATCTATAGGTGATCTTTGTATGCAACAGTGAGACCTCCTCCACTTTTTCCTTCTCTGTTGGCTTGTTTCAATTTAAGGTTGTTGGGTAGGCATTCACGTGTGACTACCTTTAAAGTTTTGAGTTCGCCAGATTTTGATGAGATAAAGACTGTCTGTTCCTCCATCACTTAGGAGTTTATATATCCCTGCGGTGTGTCTTGACATTGATCTAGCATTGACTTGGTTGCAGTGTATCATTTTGTTTTCTGTTTTTTTTTGTCTTTTGGTAATTTGAGTTGGTACTGATTTGTTTTTCCTTTAGATTCTGCATTCATTTGTGTTCCTTCTGTTTCTTTATTGAGTAGATCTAGTATGTTGTGTTTTGTGTTGATGTTTTCTTCATGGTCATCTGCCTGCTCGTGTTGATGATTCTTTATGTCTCATCAGTTTTCTGTTATGAGCGGTGTGTTGAGTTCAGTTCGCTTGGTTGTTTTTCTGTGGATTTCATCTCTGTCCGTTGCTTTTCCAGTGTTCCTCCTTATGTGTTTAGGGTGCTCATGAGTGGTTGGTTTTGCGGGTGGGTAGTAAGTTGATAGGAGGCGTGATAAGTAGAGTGATTTTGGTGTTGTTCTGGCAGAGGGGCTCTCTTCCAGTGGGCAGTTCGGTGTGCTCTTTAATGGTGTTGGTTGGCTCTCAGGTGTGGTGGTTTGAGATGTTTGGTCGTCTTCTTCGAGTGCGTCAGTCTTTCCAGGTACGATGCATTTTTGCAGTGTGGGCTTGTTGGTTAGAGCCTAGGGTCCCTATTAGATTCTGGGTCTGTTTTTCCAGTCACGTTTGTTGACCATGTCAGTTACGCTTAGCCTCGAGGAAAGGGGCATGCCATGTGTAAGAGTGTTGTACCAGCTTTGCTCATTAAGCACATTGTCATACTAGTTTCCACAATGTTCCAGAACATGACTATGTCAATTTCATACTGACCAAAAGAAAATGGCCATGTCATATACACAGGCACCCCCCAAAAGGCCCATTTGTTTTTCAGAAGTAGCTCAACAGAGCTGCATCAGTTAAGCATAGCCCGCAGAAAACAACCATGCCTGTTTCACATCACTGCAGAAAGCTACCATGCTACTTTTACATTACCCCATTTCAAATTCACATTGCGCCAGGACGTTGCCTGTACCACTTCAACATTTCTCCAGATAACTGCACCTTACTACTTTCATACAGCTTGAAGAATATTACTTTAATGCAACTCTTACATTATGCTCGAATTGCCGCATATCTCTTCACATTGTCCTCAGAAGATTACCCCATGCAATTCTCGCATTGAACTAGAATTGCTCAATACCAGTATAAAATTACCCGAGAGCATTGCCCCAAGTCATACTCATATTTTTCCAGAATGTTCCAATTTCACTCTCACATTACCCAAGAAATCTGCCTCATGCCATTTTAGATTATTACTCAGAATTTCCTATGGTGCTTACCTATTGCCCATGGCATGCCTACATTAATCTCAGAACTGCCCATGCCACTTTCACATTCCCCGTTAACATTTTCACAAGTCAATTTCATTTTTCCCAAACAATTTGCCTAAGCCCCCCTCTCCCATAGCCCAAGCCCCCCTTACACAAGTCAAATAAATACCGGCCTTAAGGTCTCTGTCCATCAGTGCAGCTGACCAAAGCCTTCCATGCACAGGTGCAACAGTGCTGGGTGAAGGAAGGGCCCTGCCCAAGATGGACGACACCAAGCATTGGTTGACTGCCTTCATCCCACATTGTCCTTACTGGTTCTTCAGGTCTCTCGGGATGGGTTTGAAGTCAGTGAGCAGAGCCCACACCCAGCTGGTAAAATCCTGGGCTGCATTTGGAGAAAGGCGTCTCATTTCCTACTCTCTAGGATATCTGGTCCAAAATTCGACTTTTAAAAGTGTCACTTTCTTTTTTAGGTCAAACATCCTACATTTAAACAGGTGCCGAGGTCAACAAACTTAGGAAATAGGGCTAGGGAATTAGGTTAGGATATAGAGTAGCCGGTGAGGGAGGGGCTAGTTGAGGAGAAGAAGTGTGGGCAGGAAGGTTGGAATGCATATTTAAAAAGATTAAGATTTAAGAAGATTAAGATTAAGAGTCACAGAAGAAAAAAAGAAGCACAGATGATTTTCCACAATTGGGGCCTGATTTTTGGAATGTTTGCCCGGTTCAAAGTGACTTTGCACTACTGAAAAGTGACTTTGCATTGTGGAACCGTGCAAAGTGTATTTTTGCAGCATAAAGTAGAGGCAAAATCAGCGCATAGTCATTTCTGCAGTACAAAATGACTTTGCCCGAGATCCAAGACGGCGGTCTTGGGGTGAAGACGCGTCGCCCTGAGCTCCTGCACCGAACTCGCCGAAAAGCACGAAAAATCACCTACAATTTTGAAGCAGCACTCCCTGGACCCTTTTAGTGGAGTGTGTGCACTTGGAGGACCGCGAGACCCTCACAATAGCCCTGGTGCAGCCACGGTTCTGTGGCACGTAACAGAGAGCACCAAGGCCTGCGGCCCGAAATCGAAGCGGCCGACAGCGTCCCTGCGAAACGCTGAGGACCGGAACAGCTCCGACAGCCACATCCTTGGTGGGGAGCGGAGGAGGCCCCGTTAACAACCCACTCCATCGGGTCTTGGGTGCTGCGGCTCCTGCTACAAGGGATAGGCAGCACCTGACCCTGAAGACCGCTGCGGGGAGGTGCCAAACCGCAGTCCCCCCGAAGAACGAGGATGGTCACCTAGGGTCTGTGCACCAAGCCCACCCCAAGAATCCAGAGGCGGGGAGGCAGGCTGCCTTACACCAGGAGTGAAGAAACGGACTAGAGGCGGTCCTGGTGTCAGGAGGGCCTCATCGTCCCCCTACTACAGGGCGAGTGCTGCAAAATCGATTACGTCCTGAGGCCCACACGGAAGGCGGGTGCTGCGGGGCGCCACCAGCTAGCGGCGGATACCTCTCCTTCACTGGGGAGGAGGACTCGCCCCGGACCAACGCTCCACAGCGGAGATTCACGTAGGTGTAATGGGTGGCAGGGGGGCCACGGGGACAACAGTGGCAAAGGCTAGGCCCCTCTACAAGCCCTCTTCTCATTCCTCATAGTTGTGACATTCAGGGGCCCGGGTAACGGGCGAGGAGGGGACTCCCCAGGGAGAACAGATCCGGGTGGGGACCCTAAGATTTAACACCCCACCTCAAAACCTAAGCTCCACGATACCGGACACTCTTGGATCTAGCTAGAGGGTTTGCAGGTCGCAGGCCAGTATTAGACCCCAGGAGAGGAGCAACAACAGATCACAGGGAGCTCAACGCCCTCGTATACTGCTCGGCTGACCTTCCACGGGTGACCACGAAAGTGGAGGAGGCCCTGGGCCGCTTGCTCAGGGCCAGACATCATAGCATTTGCATCAGCTCTGCTACAACAGAGGGAGTGCCAGGACAAGCAAATTCGGCTGTCACAGCAGCGCCAACGGCACTACAGCATTGAGCAGAATATATCAGAACCACCCCGGAGGCCCCCCATGCCCCATCAGGATGTCTAGAAATAAGTCTAAGGATACTCCTGGCTCCTCCAAGATGGCAAAAAACATTCAGGAGGGGCCACTCGCCCAGATCTGGGCCAGGGAGCCGCAGGAGCAGAGGCCTTAGGACCCCAAGGATGGGACCATGATATCAGTGCCAGATGCCAGCCAGGAACCACAGGAACTGCCCGTCATCCAGTCAATGCTCAAGGCACTTTTAGGGGAAATCGTAGAGAAAATCACTGACCCAGGACAGAAGCAAATGGACGCATTAAGCGAAGACTTGGCTGAAGGCATACAAGAGATAAAAAGGGACCTCAACAAAATTGACGAGAGGATAGACATGAATGAGTGGGCCATACAGGAGCTGACTGAAGACGTACGAAAGGCAGTCGCTCTTCTGGAAACCCTAGCTACAGCCACTCATAACCTTGAGTTGAGGGCCGAGGACTTGGAGAACAGGTCCTGAAGGTCCAATATACATATTAAATCCTTGCCGGAAGCTGTTCAGTATCAAGATCTGGTTGAAACAATTAGAACAATATTCAGAGACCTATTAGAGGAGGATCAGAATGGCGACATCAGGTTCGACAGGATTCACAGGGTTGGGCTGAAGCGCCAAGAACCAGGAGCGAGACCACGGGATGTCTTGGTGGCATTCCATAGTTATACACAGAAAGAGAGGATCGTGCAAGCAGCCAGAAAGGTGAGCCAGATTTCCCACAATGGTGTAGAAATCCAGTTGTATCAGGACCAAACCATCTTGAATAGGAGAAGGCGCATGTCTCCGATTCTGACACATCTAAGAGAAAATCAGGTGCGATAGAGATGGCTCCATGCATTTTCCCTCAGCTTCATATGGCAGGGGAAAAACCATAAAATTACGACGTGCGAGCAAGGAGTAGCTCTACTCGGCCGGAGGATGATACACCACCGTCACGTGCATCGCCGCTGGGGCGAGCAGTTCCCTGGACGCCTTGGGAATGGACAGAAGCGGGTCCAAATAAATCAAGAAAGGAGTGGAAACAGTTTCCTTGCAGATCTCACTCCCAGGACCAGCTGCTAGATCAGGGGGGCCAACCTGGAATGAAGGACATATAAGCAGATCAAGGAGCACGACCCACAACTCTAAGACACCCCTGGGGAGGGCATGTACGTACTGAAAATAACGTGCTTATAAGAACAGAAGAAGCTAATGCTGACACAAGAGCGGGATGCAATGGGGAGGTGAAGGAGACCGGCTTCTTGGAATGGGAAAGGGAGTTCCCGCGCCAGCTGGACCCACCCGGTGGGGAGAGGGAGAGAGGGGGGAGGGAAGGAGGGAGGAGGAAGGAGTGCAGATCCAGGAGTTAGAAACTAGCAAAAGACTTCCAGGACCCGATGCTAAGCCTCATTTAACAGAAATACGAGGTTGTATCAATAGGAGGGGCAGGCATAATACGGCCCGTTACACTGGCTAATATGGACCAGCTGAATGTTTTCACCTTAAACGTCAACGGTTTAAACTTCCTGCTCAAGAGAAAGAAAATTGAGAGATTCCTCTGCGTGGAAAATCCACACATAGTCACACTCCAGGAGACTCGTATTCAAATGAGAGACTTACACAGAATCAGAATTTGAGGGTATAAAAGGTTGATTGAAGCCACACAACCCTGTAAGAAAGGGGGAGTAATAATAGCTCTGAAAGACGGGTTAGACCTGGCAATAAAATCAACACAAAAAGACCACCAGGGAAGGTACCTGGTGGTGCTGCTGGAGGGTAGGGGGGAGAGACTCACAATAGCAACAATTTATACACCTAATAATGGCCAAGACTCCATTATTCAGAAGTCCATCACCGGGCTAGGTAACTTTGCCAGGGGCCGCATTATACTAACGTGGGACTCCACTATGGCATGGGACCCCACAATAGACAGAAGCAGGGCTACATGGGGGCAACAGAGGGGCCCTCATGGGACCTCAGGTGGAAAATGGGAGAACTAGCCCTAATAGACACTTGGAGGGAGATCAAGGGGAATACGCCAGGATACACATTCTATTCATATGCGCATAAAACCCACTCCTGCATAGACTACATATGGATGTCTTCCCCTCTATTGGGCACCCTAACAGATATTAACCTAAGGCCTATGTAAATCTCTGATTATGCCCCAATAACCATGTCTATAGGCAGACCACGTGGACCAACGGGCCTGTGGAGATGGCGGTACCCGACCCCACTGTTTAAAGATGTAATACTAGCGAAGGAGGTAGAACAGGAGATGGAGGACTTTGCAGCCTACATTAACTGGGAGGACACATCACCCCAGGTGTGGTGGGACGGCTTTAAGGCCACGATACGGGGCAAGATCATCGTGATTAAAGCGAGGAGGGAAAGCGGGATGAGACTAGAGGCAGAAAACCTGGGGCTTAAACTTAACGAGGCAATGGCACAGATGGCCGCGCAACATACGAGAGCCACTGAGAGGGAGGTCCGCACACTCAGGGGTCAAATTAATCTTATTCAGACTAGGGCAACGGAACAAAACCTCCTGCGCTTGCGTCAAAAGTACTATGTCAAGGCCAACATTTCTGATTGCCTCCTAGCAAAAATGCTACGAATGGAGGAAAATGACAGAACCATCTTGAGAATCAGGGGGGAGGGAGGCCGGGCATATACAAAAAATCATGAAATACAAAGGGAGTTTTGCCGATTTTACACCAATCTGTATTCCTCCAGCAATCCTGACTCTGCAACGCAAGAGTCCTATTAGGACAAAGTGGCACTCGCAGCAATATCAAAGGAGGACAGGGACAGGCTAGAAGAAGATATAACAACAGATGAGGTCAGGAAGGCTATTGGCTCACTAGCAACAAATAAGGCCCTGGGCCTTGATGGCTATGTGGCCGAGTTCTATAAACTACACAAAGAATTCTTAATCTCATATCTAACAAGATTGTTTAATCAGGTATGGCCCACTAAAGTACTGTCTAGGTCTATTGAAGAAGCACAGGTCATCCTTATTCACAAAAAGGGGAAAGATCCGTAGTTGTGCGGCTCTTATCGTTCAATAGCGTTAATAAATGTGGATGCTAAAATACATACTAATGATATGATATGGCATTTGTAACGCGACTATACACAAGTGTTTCAAGGCGAGAAAAGGTTCTTGCATCTAGGCTAGATTCTATCATGCCCAAAATAGTAAAATCCGACCAGGCGGGATTCATCAAGGGTAGGCAAACAGCAGATAATGTACGGAGGATAACCCATCTAATTGAAAAAGTGCAGCGAAAGGAGGTCCCTGCTCTGCTGCTGGTGATTGATGCCAAAAAGGCCTTCGATCGAGTGGAGTGGAGCTTCCTTTTCGCCACGATGGCTAAAATGAGTTTCAGACCCAAATATTTAGATAGGATTAAGGTCAACTATCAAACCCTGACCCTTCAATTGACAGTTAATGGTCAGGTATCCGACCCGGTCATTGTAGAACGAGGCACTAAACAGGGGTGCCCTCCATCCCTGCTGCTATACACTTTACACCTTGAACCATTCCTGGCGGCGGTGAGAGGGGGCAGACTCCATAATTGGCATTCCATTTGAGGGTCACAAACGCTTTCGAGGATGATCTGCTTCTTATACTGACATGCCCCGAACAGTCCTTGTCGGGGGTCAGCGACAAGCTTACCCAGTTCGGGCAAGGAGCCGGGCTGAGAAGAAACGCCAAGTCAGAATTACTTAGTCTTAATCTGCACACCCCCACCGAACAGCTAATCAAAGATACATACGCCTTCAGATGGGCAAGTGATAAGATCAAATATTTGGGGGCACATTTAACCAAAACTATAGAAGAAATATACCATGCAAATTACCCGCCTTTACTGGAAAAGATCAAATTGAAGCTAATAGATTAGGGACCACTCTCTATCTCGTGGCTAGGATGGGTGAATGTCTTAAAAATTGCGATATTGCCGCAGCTGATCTATCTGCAGCACTGCCGGTAGACACCCCGTGCGCCTTTTTCAGAACCCTACAGAAGGTTACTAATCTATTCATCTGGCATCATAAGCATCCGAGAATTTCACCAAGCATCATGAGTATGCCAACCGATCAAGGAGGTATGGGGGAGCCAGATTCAGGGCTTATTATATAGCGGTGCAAATTAGGATACTTAGAGACTGGCAGAGAGATGATCGGATAAACCATGGTGGCGGATGGATGGGACGGTGGTGGCGGGACACTTGGAAACCGAGGGAAGATAAAACTCCCCAAATGTATGCCAGTAACATTACCTCGACTGTAGGACAGGCATGGGTCACTGCAGTGAAGGTGGCTCAGATTACCACATTCCCATCCCCCTACACGCCGCTATTTGAAAATCCTCAATTTACCCCGGGCTGTGGCACCTCAATTTTTGAGAAATGTTACCAAGGTGGGTGTCAAATGGTGCGAGATATGTTTGTAGGCGGAAAGATTAAAGACTTTGAGCGATGAAAATTAGACTTTGGATTGGAGGAGAGCCATAGATATGGATAGATGCAATTGAGTCACTGGTTATCACACCCAGACATAAAAACAGCAGGTTCGCGGCCCCTAAACCCTTTTGAAAAATACTTAGATACCCACATGGGCCCGATGGCCTCCATATAAAAATATATGAAGGAAGGGGAAAGCATACCCAGCAGGACCTATATGGGAAAGTGGGAGGCGGATACGGGCACGGCCATAGGGGAACAAGAGTGGCAAAGGCTATGGAGCCAGATTCCTAAACTCACTAGATTTCTACAAGTCCGGGAGGCCTGGCTAAAGTTCATGTTTCAATGGCACTTAACCCCGGTTAGACTGCATAAAATGTACCCAAATGCCTCCCAACTGTGCTGGAGAGACTGTGGAGGGGTTGGTACCAGGGCACATATTTGGTGGGAATGCTGGACATATATTGGAGATACATACACCAAGCTATAACACGTCCTGGGGAGGTTGGGGGGGTGGCAATAAGGGGTTGTATATCCTCTGCATGTATGAGACTCTGGTTGGAATTCCTACGAAATCACTCCATAAAATATACGTACTAATGATGATGTCGGCAGTAATGGTGTTGGCTCGTAGGTGGAAGACGAAAACACCCCCTCAAGAACATGAGTGGATTGCCAAAATATGGTCGGTGGTATCCATTGAATGGCTTACGCACTCAATATAGGGAGATCCTTTGGGGTTCGCAACAGACTGGTCCACCCTGCTGGCATTTCTCTGAGGAGGAAAGACTAGATTATGGTGTCCTAAAGCGATGACTCTTATGGGAATTATTGACTCACAAGAGGACTCTAAACCATGAAAGGGAGAGTATGGGGACGTGGAGCTTGGCTAATGGGAAATGTAATGAATGGAACAAGGCACCATGTTGTCACAATCGGTGCCATGCAGAGAGAGAAAGACAGTGCACCGGACTCCTTTTCTTCTTTTTCAATGTTGATTGTTTCGTTTAAAAATGGCAATAAACATATGCTGAAAAAAAAAATACTTTGGCCGGACTTTGCACGGCAAAAATACACTTTGCACGGTCCCTGAATCAGGGTTTGTGTCGGCAGTGCAAAGTCACTTTGAACCAGGCAAATCTTCCATGAATCGGGCCTGTGGATTGCAATTTTGCATATATCATAATTAAACAAATAGAAGGCCAAGTCTGTGGCGACTACGATTAAAAGTGGATATTTGGGCACGGAACTCACTTGTTGCAGCGTTCGGCACCTTGGGCACAGCGATTCACAAATCTTTTCTTGAGGAAAGAATCTGCTACATGTGTGTAGATTCTTTGTAAATGGAAATACAGGAGACTGAAAACTAAGTTGTGCGATTCACACTTTGGGATGTATCAGTAGTCAGGGAGACAACTACTTTCTAAAACAAAAAGGCTGCCATGTCCTGTGACCCAGGGGTGCCGTGACCGAAATTGGGAAGGCGTAGCCCTTCCATCCCAATGCGCCAGCAACTGAATGATTGAGTTTTCGAACATTACTGAAGGAAAAAAAACACACACACACAAAACAACCTAAATATTAGAGAGGGGTAATTTCATTGTACTAATTACATGCACTGTTACTCTCATAACATGCTCAGCGTGAGAAACCTGAATGAAATTCTAAACTCACTACTTCAGATCTCCACAGCTTGCCTGTGTTGGATTTTAGATGTTTTCAGAGCATCATCTATAAATAATCAGGTGTTTGACAATTCATCTGTTATGTTTACACATCTCATAAATACAGCTAATGATTTTGCAAGGTACTTGCGTTAATTACATAGTCCACAGAAGCTGTCTCTTCCTCTGCCTGCAGCATTGGCCCTCATTAGTTTGATTGATGGACGCCACATACCTTCCGGGTAGATTCTTGATTGGCATTTCTTTTTTAAGTCCATTACCAAGGACCTTTCAAGAGTTCTTTGAAGTTGTTGCAGGCCGCACCAGACAACTCCTGATTCTGAATATTTATTTTACTTTGAGCTTTTTTTGCAACCTTTCCCCAAAAATGAACCCTTTTTTCAGTTTTTTCTTTCTTAATTCTTTATGATCAGGTTAATGTTCTGTTTGCTCCACTTAGGCATGGGCTCAACGACCCAATAAATTATAATGTTTTTGAGTTTTTCAGAAATAACCAACACATATGCACACAATCTCCTCTGAAATTCATTATTTAAAAATGTGTGACATACAATGACATTGTGAAAAAATGAAAAACGAACCTTTGGTGGGTCAACGAGACCGCCATCAAAATTATGCAGCAAAGCATATTTATTTTATTTTGGATTTTTATATATTACACGGCCCACAGTAGAAGCCATGCAGTTATGGTTAAGTTGCTAAAACCTTAGGAAGACCACTTTTTGGGCGGCCTATAACTTAGCTCCTTGTGGATGAATCCTCAGCCAACTTTGCCTAAATAGTATTTGGCCCACTCTGAATTTTCTTTGAAAATTCACCCCAGCCTTCAAAAGAGATCATTACCCTCTGTCCCTGCGTCGCTCACCTTGAACGACAGAATGAGAAGTATCACATGGGCTAAAGACTAAAGAAGTCCAGCAGAAAAATCAACCCCCCGTCCTGATAAAGGGCCGGCACCACTTAAGAAGAAGACCACGGATGGATGCGGTCTATCTTGATGCCATAGAGGCCGAAACGCACCGCGTAGACATGATCATTTAGCAGCTTCATCCACTGCATACTAGCATTCCCTAGACGAGAAAGTTTAAGGCAAAACCTATAAAAAAAAACACTAATTCTGGAAAGTAGTCAGATCCTAGAATGACTGAGAAGGAAAGTACGTGTGTTTCTCAAGTGGCACTTTACCTTTACCCATGCTGTGGTACATTTGTTTTGTAAACTATACGTATATATGTATAAGCAAAAAGTCAAATTTTATTATGTTTGTCCTATATATGTGAAATGGTGCCTCAAAGAATGATTCATCTTTTATTTTACTTTTTGGTGAAAAGGAACCAAAATGTAGACAGGTGAATAAGAAACTCTATGTAACCTGGTGGCTCCTATATTTTGCTTAATTCTTTGCTCTTCCTCACTAATAACAGACCCTAAGGTTTTGAGTGAAAGAAGCACGCACACTCGGTACTTCGGGATGTGGTTCTGACATGGTTCCCAGAGTTCAATAGTGGATTTCTAATATGCACACACTGCAAGAGCAGGAGGAAGTTTGTGTTCCCTTTTGTTTACCCACTTGTCAAACTTATCAAATAATCTCTGGGGAGGTGAGGGGTGATGAGAATGGGATGGGATATGGCTGCAAGAAGCAAAACAATTGGTGTTTTCGCCATAAAAGGTCCGCAAACAGTTCGGATGTTCACGAACAGTCCTGTGAAGTTTGCGGACACCTCTGCATTACAGGGTTGGTGAAAAGCAGTTCTTGGATGGCTTATAACTTTGGCGCCACTTAATGAAACTGCATTTATATTTCTGAACTGATGCCGAATGTGTTTTCAGAGTTTGGTGGGATTCTGTCAAGAGGGGGCAAAATTAGAGTGGGAGGTCCCAAAATAATGTAAAGGCTTATAAGTGAGGTGCCATTTGACAAATCTACACTTAATTTGGCAAACTGATAATAGATCTAGAAATAAATGTTTTCATAAAGTCTGAATGGATTTTGTCAAGTGGGGGCTAGGTTATATGACTATTCTATGTGCATACATTTGACACTTTTGAAAAAATAAAACATGAGTGGATTTCCAGCAAACTTATGTAAGAAGCATTGGCAAGGACCTGAAAGAATGGTTTTGGAAATGTGCCCGTGTTTTATTTTTTGACAAGTGCCATAATGTAGGTACAAAAAATGTCATAATGTAGGTACAAAAAATAGTGATATACCTTTGGTGACTGAGGTGTGGCCTGTGGCCAGATTGTCCGGGTCATGGAATAAGGTCATGAACCGGACAATCTGGCTACTGGCCATGACCATAAGGGACAACACATGGGGCTAAAGTGGCAATGTCCATGGTGGCCATCTTGGAAAAGGATTTTCCTTCCTACACCGGGATGCCGCAGGAAAAATCCTTTTTTTAGCACCCCGTGTTCGCGCTTTGGGAACCTACGGTGCTAATGGCCTTCTTCCCCCATTACAGGGGCTGGAATGGGGGATAATGGTCCGGAGACCTCGTTAGCCACCCTTGCTTCGCTTGGGCTGATAACTTGGGCTGTCGGGCCAGTATCCACTGTTCCAGTCTCTGGAATGGGGGATGAACGCCACAATATTCCCATTAGCATAACACAAAATGCAAATGGAAATGTTGGAAAATCTTATTGAATCCATGTACTTTACTGAGAAATGTAAAGTAGATGGAGTCTATAAGTTTTTATTTTGTTCTATTTTCTAACTGTGAAAGGTGGTTCCTAAAGGAAAATTTCTGTAGTTGTTTTCGGATGTATTTAGTTTTTTGGCAGGAGAGTTTAGAACGAAAAGGTGGGGAGGGAAATGAGGGAAGAGGCTCCAAACACTAATATGGAGGGGTAGCTGGTCAGGGGAAAATGTTGTGCGTGTGTTATTTCTAAGGTAGGGGGCAGTGTTGCTCATGCTCCTTTATTACAGCAGTGGTGGTGGCTCTTGGGGAGGAGGGATGGCATTAGCTGATGCCATTTTAAGATAAATAGCAGTTTTGCTAAAAGTATGTACTGTGTACTAGATTGTTAATGGATAATGAGTAGGAATAGGTGTAGGAGCTGTGCAAGGGAAATTGTGAAGTTGAAAGTTCCTAGATCAGTAGAAAATGCAGTTCTGAACTGTCCGCGAAGCACAGATTTATCGTGAAGTGTGGACAGGTTCTCGGACACGTCATCTTGCTGTGCATCAGCATATGGTCATGTGGCAGTGTCCGGACGGTCCGCAATGAAGTCAGATGTTCGTAGACGTCTACGGATGCAAAACAAGTTGAAATAGTTGCAAAAAGTGTATAGAAGTGTTAAAAAAGATTCTAGAAGGAGGTAAATGGCAGAGTTTTAAGTTGACACTTTGTAAATTGGACACCAATATTGCTATATTTGGTAAGTATGATATTAGTAAGTTGTAGGAAAATAGCATGCACTGGTAAAAACCCATGAAATCCACTGAAAAAAATTTGTTAAAGGGACATTATGGTTAAGTTGCACTAATAAAAACCTATGAAAAAACGTTGTTAAAGGGACGTTATGGTTACAAGTAAAACCGAAAAAACCCAGAAATTCACCAGTTATGGTAAGCTAAGCAAACATAACTTGCACCACCACGGTGCACTGCTAAGACTAACACCCAGGACATCAAAGTTGACATCACAGATGTCATTGATGACATCACTGATGACATCACATGTGAAATAAATTTTGATGAAAAGTGCTTACAAGGAGTTGTGTTTATATTGTTGGTAACAAGATGTCAGGGGTGATCGGGAGATCTATCATGAACTGCTTCATCTACTAAAGAATGTATTCATCTAATATCATTGTATTGGAGTGCTGTTGTTAATACGGAAACCTAATCATATATAAATATAGGCAATGACTGCAGCATGCACCATAGAAGTACACTATTTATAATCTTGTAATTTTGGATAGTACAATAATGAATGCTACCTTATAGTTCTGAGTAATGTTAAACATGTAATAACTAGCTAACAATTCAAGACTTACAGCGCTTGTGCTGGTACAAACAATACATATGAAGAACCACAATGCATACAAATCAGAGGCACATACAGGGAAACTAAAGTAAGGAAGAAAGAAACAGCATCATCAGAAAATGTTTATAACATTACATTTTATCTTCATGTATACAAATGAATTTTGTGTTTGAGGCCTTCTCATTTCCCTATGTATGTGCACCATTAGCTGAGACCAAACCCTAAGGAAAGTACTTAAAGAACATATGACAAGGTTAACGTCTAGATATATAGCACCTTTTCAATTTTAATATTCTAACTGTCAGTGAACCAAAGACGGCTGCCCTATACATGTCAGTGAACAAAAACAAGTGGGCCAGATATGTGATGTCATCGGTGATGTCATCAATGACATTTGTGATGTCATCTTTGATGTCCTGGGTGTTAGTCTTAGCAGTGCACGGTGGTGGCGCGAGTTATGGTTGCTTAGCTTACCATAACTGCCGAATTTCTGGGGTTTTTCGGTTTTACTTGTAACCATAACGTCCCTTTAACAAAGTGTTTTCATTGAATTTCACAGGTTTTTATTAGTGCAACTTAACCATAACGTCATTTATAGATGAGTACATGATATCTGAGACGGTCCACTTCTCAGCAAATATTCAAACAAGAATGCACAAAGCAGATAGCAAGAATGCTCAGAGGTACCTTTCCCTTCCTCTCCTTCCCACAGAAACTCACTGTCTTCCAAGCTCTTATTCTCTCTAAGCTGGACTACTGCAACAGCCTCTTTCTAAAGCTACCTGCCTCCACCCTCCGACCTCTACAGCTAATCCAAAACAGAACTGCGAGACTTGTCCTTGGCCTCGAGCCTCGGGATCGTATCTCTCCAGCACTGAAATCCCTCCACTGGCTCCCAGTGGATGCAAGGATTACATTTAAAACCCTTTGCATTGTCCACAAGGCTTTCTGGGGTCTGGGTCCAAAATACCTTCAACTTTCCCTCCGTAAATACCTCCCCTCTTGAGCCCTTCGCTCCTCTACTTCTAACTCCCTCATGGTCAGCCGCTTCTCTAAGAAACGCGCAGGTGGCAGATCTCTGTCCTCGGCCGGAGCCTCCCTTTGGAACGGCCTCCCTGCCACCCTGAAACTGGAGGAAAACCATCTACAATTCCGGAAGCTCCTTAAAACCTTCCTCTTCGCATCTGCCTTTGCCACTCTCCTCCCCTGTTGATCTGCCTTCTCTTCTCAGCACTGCTTCTCCTGCCAATGGGGCCCCTCTGACTCAGCTACCTGCCCTCCCGGGCATCCTCTGGCACTGCCTCTTGGCCACCCTTGCACTGGGACCTGTTATCTGTACCCTTACAGGTCCCCCCACTCCTCTCCTGCACTTATCAGATGTTATCCTTTCTGCACTTATCAGATGTTATCCTATCTGACTTGCCCTGCACTTCTCCCCTCACTGGCTGCACCTATCACTGCTCTTATCACCCTATTTATTCACTTATTTTATCCACTAACTTATATTTTTCCTATGCCTTGCACTTCTTTGCCCCCCCTCCCTTTTTCCTTTGCACTTTTCCCCCTTTCCCTTCCCATGCACTTGCCGGTCTCAATGTCACTGGGCCTAGTAAGATCGTTTTTGTTTTGCTCCCCTGCTCCCCCTCCCTTTGTCTGGTCGCGCTCTGAAACACCTGTGTATGGGCGCGATATAAATAAAATCTCATATCATATCATATACACCCATTTCTAATAACATTTCACGCTTAACAACTTTGCCCTTTTCCTGATTCGTATATTGTTGAAATTAGCACCTGGGGGCACGCAGATAATTTCAGAATAGTTTTGCAAAAAAGTTAAGATTTGTCATGGAAAATTGATATGCCCAATCCTGTCAGGGTCCCACTTCTGACACCATACATTTTAAGAACCTAAGTATAACAAAAGGAAGAAGCAGACCCATAGCTCCCCAAATATGCTTCCACCAAGAGAGCAATACGGAACGTCCAGAGGATAACAACGCAGGATGACAGACAAGGAGGTAGTGTGTTGGGGGTAGGCAAAGGTATTCATGTGAAGAATGTTAACCCGTAGGCAGGTGTAATTAATAGGTAAACCCACACGGATCCTCATCTTCTTAAGAAAGCCTCAAAGCTGCGGCTTCTGAATTGTGCTAGCCATCACTGCCTGGTCATCAGCAAGCAGACAGGAGGTGAAGATGTGCAGAGAAGTTAATGGTGATCTCTGTCATTTCTCCTTTGCCTGTTGTCAAAGAGGTGGTTTTGTTGTTGTGCTAACACCAAAGGTATGTAAACTAGGCTTTCAGAAACTGGCATACTGTCAACTATATAACAAAGGGCAATAAAAATGTTCAAATCGTTAGATGTATGAAACAACATCTGACACCGGCCAGGCATGCCAGAAAAGATGTACAGTGACATCAGAGGCTGAGTTTGGAGGCAAGAAATACTCAGTACTGCCCTTGTGACGCTATATTATAGAAATGATAAAATGAGAGGGAGGGGAAATTCTAGGATTGTCACGCTAAAATCCACAAATATATTCCCACAGACTGAGAGACTAAAGAGGATCCAGAGGGTAACCCAAACTGATGGGAGACTGGATTATACAGTAGTTTAAAAACAGTGTGCAGGAAATGCTTTAGATGAGAGATATTGATAGTGTCTAGGCACCACTAAAAGCTTGACTGGCCTTCAAGAGTCTCATGTTCTTAAGAGATTCCATTTGGAGTGGCAGCTACGCTGTAGTGGTGGAGTGACTGCTATACCTGGCCTCATGTTCCTCAGGGTGCAGAGGTTAACACATGCAGAAGGTGTGTGGAGAAGAACAAGTTGCTGTCCTTCAATTCTCCTTCACTATTGCCCTCAAAGAGAAGCTATGTTGGTTATACAACAGGCAGGACAGAATGAACGGGCAGGACTTTAGGAACTGCCATGTTGCACAGCGCGTAACAGAACGCAGTGGAGACATCATGCTGAGGTGGGATAGTAATATAAGAATTCATTTGTAGAATGTATTTGTCACAGCTGCTGCATGACTGTAATTAAACTAGAAAAAACAATGTAGAGCAAGAAACAGTTGCACAACAACCTTCAGTCCGAGTCGATGCAGATAGTGATGCAGTGGGAGCGGCAGTATTATTCCAGAAGCTTCTTTGAAGAGAGGCTGTTTTATGTGCTAGTCGGATAATATTATGTGAAGGAAGGCAGATCAGGCACACTTACAAAAAAAATATTTCTACTCAGGTTATTTTGAACAGACAGTAAAGGTGCTTGAGCCGCGCTTATAAATATAAATCGCATCCACGGTACATGAACATTTCATAAAGTGGGTTCTGCTAAATAGATGAAACCACACTTTGCCAACATTCACCCAATGCTTTTATAATTTCGTTGTGTGTGAAAGTTAAATTTAATTTTAGTGTACGTGCGCCAAGATAGAAACGCTGATTTTAGCTTCTACTGCATTAATTCCTCTTAGAAACGTATTCTGTTAAAAACGGAATCCATTTTGAGTTTTTAGAAATTCATTGTGTTTTAAAACTGTGTGTTTATAATTGATTAGAATTCATTGGTTTAGTGAAGCTGCTCCTCCGCCTTGCCTGCCCGCCTCTTTGTGTGCATAACTGAGGAAAAGCTTGTCTCGGCCCTGAATTGCTGCTGCCGGAACTACAAGTCCCTCCAGGGCTGTAGTTCACACTCAGTACTTATTTGCATATTTGACGCGAGAGCTCTCCTTTGTTTAGATTTAGCACAATTTAGTAGATGGAACATCCCCTTCACAAGAAAATTCAAAGGAGGACAGAAGTGCTATTGTGAAACAGCTAGCCTTGGATAATGGGCCCGGGGGAGGGAAGGTAATCAGGCTATGAATATTCAGCCCTTGCTCTCCTCGGCCAAGTGCTCCCCCACATTGAAAGACACGCCCATGCTGGCACTGATGATCCTATTATTAAATACTAGATCACTATTGAAACATGCTTTAGATGTTACCACGTATATAACCCTATGCGATATTGATGTATACGGACTAACCGAAACCTGGAGTCATGCAGCAACTGATCCAACGTTGACCCTCGCCAAGCCTGATGGCCACAAGATCCTCCACCAAGACAGAACAGAGGGTATAAGTGGGGGAGTAGCCTTTATCTTTAAACACACCTTGGCCATTTGGAGAGCCGAAATCACAGCCATAGATGGGTGCAAATGTATGCAGATTAAGATTAGGACGGACGCTGAATCCACTTTCAACATGGTTCATGTGTGTAGGCCTCCCTCACCTTTGCCAGAATTTTTTAACCAAGTGTGTAACTCCTTGCTTTCTTCGCTTAAAGTCAACACCAGAGCATTAGTTCTAGGGGACTTCAACTATTGGTTAGGTGACAACAATGATACTGGCGCTAAACTGTTGGTGGGTGCCTTGTGGGACCCGGGGTTTGAGCAATTCATAAAAAGCCCCACCCACAACAAAGGGAATATTCTTGACTGGATATCTCACTCTAATTTGTCCTTATCTAGCTAGGAAATTGTTCCATGCCCCTGGTCTGATCATTGTTTTATTCACTTTAATGTCAGTTGTGAGAAAATGCCTATAATTACTGAGTCACTTACAATTACAGTACTTTCGAGACATTTTAGGAATCTTACACCTGACACATTGCCTCCTTGGTTCCTGGCCTTGGAGAAGAAGACAAAAGACTTGGTGGCAGTAGATGACATTGCTGAAAGATATGAAAGCACCCTGCGGGATGCTACTGAGAGACTTGCACCCCTTTAAAATAAAAAAGTCATTCCGAAGCAAGATAATTCATGGTTTTCCCCTGAGGCAAGAGTGCTAAGATCAAATGCCTCTATACATGGACAACCTCCCTTACTGAGATAGATAAGGAGAATTATAAGCAGGCGGATAAAAGCTACAAGAAAGCTGTCATACTGGCAAAAAAGTCTTTACTTGACAATAGAATTAATTCAGCACAATCTCATCCCAGAGAATTTTTTTTAATCCTGAAGGAATTAGAACATCTGGCTCAAAATGCCACAGAAACTATTACTAGGATACTAGAGACGCGCCGAATGTTGTTCTCCCATTCAGGATGCCATGTTGGGTAAATTAAATATGATGAAACTCAATAAAAACGAAACACTTGTGTATAGGCGAGTTATAAATTCCATATCATATCATACCATATCATATTGATCAGGACAAACCATCTACTCCTAGTTTTCCCCAGAAATGATGGGGATAGGACAAACAATTCAATTTTAAACCTGTATCTGAGGTGGAACTGGCCTGATTAATAACACATGTAAAACCAACTACCTGCAAGGGGTTCCATGTAATAATGTCGCCACAAAAATCTCGCCATTCAAAAATCTCGCCGAAAAATGGCCGTTTTTTGTGGCGACATTATTGCATGGAACATGCGGGGGACACCCCCGCAACCCTCAAACTTATCTTTTTCTTTTTTTTTGCCCCTGTCCCCATATATATGGTCACCCATATAATATCGCTGCGACCTTTTCCCGGCGATATTATTTACGGCGACCATATATATGGGGATAATATTACCTGATACCCTGCAAGGGGGATGCATGCCCTGCACTGTTTATAAAAACCTTCTCTTCTCTCCTCATTGGCACGCTGTGTACATTTGTGAATACTTCGTTCAGTGAATGCCATCTACCTGCGTCTATTAAGAACACCTGGATTTCGCCGTTACTTAAAAAAACAGGTCTTTGCCCATCAAATCCCCTGAATTACAGTCCAATCCCGAACTCACCCTTTCTGCTGAAAACACTTGATTGCGTAGCCTTCACGCAAGTCATGACGCACCTAAGGATTAATCACATTCTAAATAAGTGGCACTCGGGATTTAGGGAGTACCATGGCACAGAACCTGCCCTCTGGACCTTAAGTCCAGACTTCTCTGCATTATGGTCAGTGGACAAACAGCCCTCCTGACGTTGCTTGATCTCTCCGCCGCTTGATCGGCTAGCAAAGGTGGCAGGATTCTCAGGCTCAGCGACCTGCTGGATCCAATCATTCTGACCAATCACTGGTGTATGGTCAGCGGCACCTCGGCTGATGCGATTCCAACCCTACTTACACATGGGGTACCAGAAGGGGCCTGCTTGTCCCCCACCTTTTATAATATTTTTACCGCCCCATTTCTCGACCTCCTGGAGGAAAATAAAATCAATTTCACCAATTATGCAGATGACAGACAATGTGTCATCCCTCTCTCAGGTAATCATATAGAGGATCAGGAAACCATCAACCAGATTTATGGAGTGATCCAGCGCTGCATGTGTGACAATGGACTGGCATTGAATACCAGAAACCCTGAATTTATGGTGGTAGGCACATTGGCCAAAACCGGAAAATGGGCACTGAATATGCCCAGTTCCGTATTGACGTTGTGATATAGACACCAAGAGTAAAGTAAAAACTTTAGGAGTCCATTTTGATCGCAATCTTATTATGACGGCACAGGACGGGAGCATGGTGGCATCAGCCTCATATTTCATTAAACCTCTGACACAAGCTCTCCCGTTTATATCTCAAGCAAATTGTGAGATACTTGCTAGAGCCCTCATTGGCTTGAGGCTTGGTTATTGTGGCAGCCTGCTTACTGGCATAGCTAAAACCGCCTTCAAGTAATTCAGAACAATGAGGTCAGGATTGTTCTAGATATCAGAAAAAGGGAACATGTTTCGGATGCCAGAAGGAGCCTACACTGGCTTCCGATAGAGGCTAGAATTGCATTTCGCCTTCTGGTAATAACTCAGAAATGCCTGACAGGTTCCTCACCTTTATACCTGAGTGACGTGTTAGAGACTAAACTAAATACACGTAATCTCAGATCTAACAATATGAATCAATTGAGAGTCCCAATATACAGACGGTCTCAGGTAAAGAAAGGAGCATTCTTTGCAGCAGCCCCCCCGTGGCATGGAATCTTATCCACTCCCCCCCCATATGAGGACAGAAAGATCCACAGTTGTGTTCAGAAAGAGACTTAAGACGCTCCTGTTCAGAGAAAGATGATATAATTACTCTTGACCTTTGCTCGCGAATACCTTCCTAAAATAACTCTGTGGTCTCACTGACTTCCTAGCTTTATATTTGTTCTTGTGGTGTGCTCTTAAGCCTCTAGGCCAGTGGTGTGCGATATAAATAAATAAATATACAAACATACATGCATACAATCGTTAGAGCAGAGGTCACAGATTCAGTAGTTTACTGTTGCCATCCGTGGCTTACACTAGCCAGAGCAATGGCAATAACAGATTATCTCAAATGTGAAAATGGGTGCGCTGGTTGCGAAGCAACACTGCCATAATAAGATTAGCGAGAAGGTTAATTCAACAAAACGGGACAGGAGAGGGTGGAATCAGAGACAAGCAAATCAAAGACGCATATCTAGAAGCTGAGATTCCTAATTTCGAAGACAACTAACTGCAATATGATATATTTCATATTCATTTTTTGCAATGGGGAAGGGAGGTAAACAGACAAACACGCAGCATATTTGTACCATAAGTCGAAACATTAATATATCAAGTTCCTTCATGTGCCTATCAAGTGGAAACATTTGAATCACTAAACTCCTCCGCAGCAGCGTGGCATCAAAGTCGCGCTGCCCAGTCGATGCCATGGGAGCAGTCTTTTAGCGCACAGCAGATGGCTCCAGTCGTGTGTTAAGGAAAGCCGATCCAGCATTTGGACTGAGGAGTTTAGCGCCCTCTTATTCAGCCGGGCTTGGTTTTCAGGCTGGTCCCCAATTAGTCGCTGGCTACCAGATGGAGCTGTCGGAGAGGAGGCATTCCGGACCTAATTGCTCACAACTGCGGCTGATCTCCGCGTATAACGGCTCAGACTATACGAATATTACGCTTGCGTGGGGCCCTCCCAGCCTGCTGTTTCCTTCTGCAAATACGCGGGTCCTGGGCATCCTTTCACTGCTGACGAAACTCTGATGTTTTGTTACATCAGCATGGCACGTGGTAGCTTTGCAAGTAACTCGGAGATGGCATCACTGCCAGCGTGAGCGAGCTACATATAGTGCTACGCCATGCTCTGCTGCGGATAGAAAGCGCAATAGCAGTGCTTTAGATGCACAGCTGCCGCTGATGGCGGTCTCGGTGATGTGTCTAGTGGTCGCTTTCCCTCGGGAGGGCGACGCGTAGCGTGGCGTGATTTTGCAAACCTCTGCGTTTGCGGCGCCCCAAAGGTAGGCTGCTGGTATACGTCTAACTTACTGGGTAACATGGAAATGCAGCCTCGTGCACTTTGCATCTGCGATACCCGGTGCAAATTCGTTGTCATTTTATTTGTCAACATTACTTCGTGGGGGAAGCAATTTTTTGTATGTTTTTTCGGAGTTGGGTTTAAAGTGAGGGTGGGGGTTAGTGGGTGGGGTGGTAGTGGCGGTGAAGAGGCGTACAGGCGGGACAGTCCCCATTTCGACAAAACACATTGAAGTAATGTTGTCGGAGGACATTACAGCCAGGTAAAACAACGTCGAGACGTGTGGATTTAGGAAAAGCACTTTAACACCTTGCACTTCAGTTATGTCAGCCGCACCTGTTTGACACTTGCGCAATTACCTGCAGCAGTAGGGGGAACCTTCAATGACCCCTTAGAAGAGACTGGGTTCTGGACCAAAACATTTTTGTCCTGCACAAGAAAAGGGGCAAAATCTAAATTCTAAAAGACAGATTAGGAAGAAAAATAATGAAGTAGGTAACATAGAGATGATCAATTAGATTAAATGGTGGGTGTTAACTATTTGGCAAATGGAAGCATTTGAATGAATAAGCAGTCATTATTTTTATTTGTGAACGTTTTCTATTAATGTTTTTGTGTCTGTTCTCATTCGACTGCTATTAGTGGTAAGGTCGGTTAATGAGGGGGGGGGCTGGGCTTATTTGTAATATATTTATTGGTTATGTTGTTTTGTACAAAGCTCTGGCGTACTTTGTTGTTATGTTCGTGCTAAATAAGAAACTGTACATCATAAATAATGATGTGAAACAAAGGATTCCAGTGGCACTTAATTAGTGAAATACTAATTAACTCTTTTTTAGCAGGAGGTTGAAAGATTAAAAGAATTTAGTATGCGGGGGCGAGCGGGTCATGTTTGTTGTGAGGGATTAAGACAGGACACATTTGCTTGCGCTTCCGGGACCGGTGTTTAAAGAAGGCAGACAGGGCATGAAAGGGGGCGGTAAAGTCCTCAAAGAGCAAGAGTGGGTGCACCGTTCAGCGCAGACTCCAATGCGTAGATTGGGGCAAACCACGTGCTGGGTTCAAGGCCATTGTTTGATTGTCTAATTACAGCTCTTGATTGACAGCAGAGTGCCAAGGTTATTTCATTTTTTTAATAACAATTCTGCATACAGTGTTATGAAGCAGCATGCGGAAGTTCGTCTTGAGTCATGTAGCGTGCAGACTTTTTTGTCTTGTTACTGCTTTTGAACGTTTGCTGCCAGCTTGTCACTTTCTTTACAAAAGTCGTGTTCGGAAAAGGGACACAAAAGAGGTCAATTTCCACAAGTTGATTGGTGTGCACCTGTTTTATGTGGTATAGGTACTGGGGGACAAACTGGAGCTGGACTAGTTCATAAAATGTGCCGCAGCACTCAGTGCGGCGCGTTTCCCTAATTCCTGGAGAAATCATCAAATGGTTATTAGGGCCACCATAACCGGCGCGCACAAACCATGCGCTAAAATAAGTGCTGCGTAATACGCGCTCCTCTGAGGAGAAAAAAAAAACATTTACTGAATTAGACGCATTGGGCCTAATTAATGGAACTTTTAGCACGGTGGAAACTGCCAACAAAAACCGCTGAAAAGTCACTTTGCACTGCAAAAGTACTCTGCACTGTGCTAAATGGCAGCGCAAAGAGTACTTTTGCAGTGCAAAGTCACTGTGCTCTGCAAAAATACACTTTGCACCGCTCTGTGAATCCTGGTGTTTGTTGGCAGTGCAAAGTCACTCTGCACTGTGCTAAAGGTTCCATGAATTAGGCCCATAGTGCGTGCGCTGACGCAAATGAGGCGCCTATATTTCCCAGCAGCTGTTGACCCAGTCAACTCAATTGTTATGCAGAGTTCCATAAGATTTGATGATTTTCACCTTCATGGACATTTGGCAATCTTGTCACTATTTGCGGAGCGCCATACATCAGAATACGCATGACATCCAATGGTACCTTGGTGTGTTCCCTCTGGCTGATGTGCAACGTGATAGTTGAGGGCTGGTAGCCCGGTCGCAAATTTGGAGGAGTGGTGGGGAACTGGGGATGTTTGCTATGGTTTCCTAGCCATCTCTGGACGAAAATGTATGTAGCGCCTTAGGGGTTAATATGAAATCCCTCACAAAAGGAGTTTTCCTTAGTGTCCTCTTCTCCTGTAACTTCCCCCGCCTAAAGTTGTTAGTAATGTTAGTGTAAATTCTGGGGCCGGCAGAGCCGTGCCAAGGGTCTGTGGACCCCCAGCTCACGGAAGGCCCGAACTCCTTCCCTGGTCCCAAAGAGTCGAGGTCCACACAAGTAGCAAGAGTTACTGTGGTTCATTATGCAAACGCACAGGGGTTACATGCACGGAGCGATCCAGGCACTTCTCATAATCTGGCTAACAGGCCAGTTTTGTACAATTGTGATGACATAACTTTCGTCACTCAGCAGACTCCCACCAAAAACCTATCAGGGCCCAGGATTGGCTCCTGAGAAGTAGGTCCACTATAGGAACCTATAGAGGAAAGTTATTATTGGACATTACTGTGCCAGGTGGTGAACTTGGATCATCCCCAAAAGTTGCGACCTCTAAAATGTTACAGTAAGGAAACCAGTGATTGGTTGGTAGCCCCTGCCACCTGCCCCCGACCCCAGTGTCCTGATTGGTCAGGCTGCAGGCCCCAAAGTCTGGGACCAACTCCGTTCACAGCCCACAAGACACCTGTTCCCCCTACATGTCTACTATGTCTCAGCAAGTAGCAACTATGTGTCTGCATATTACAATAGTGTGTAAACGACTAATACCATGAGAGCATTCCATTCCCATCGTAAGAGGTGGCTGGAGGTATTGAGTATGTTGCGAGCCGCTGTCTAGCTGTGGGGCGATTGCTCGTTCCCATCCTCTGAGTCTTGGCCCGTTCTCAGCTCAGCTGAGTCATGTGGTTGGAGACCACTCTTGCAAGCTCAATTGCCTCGAATTAACGTGTATTTTGCAGGGAATATTCTTTGCTGCAGCCGATGTCACCTTGGCTCGGGATGTGGAATGTCGCCTTGCAATATGGTGGCCTTGGCAGTCTGTTGCTCACGCCGGGGTTTGTTCTGCTAGCACAGCACCTTGCGGCTTGGGATTTCTCTGAGACCATTGCAGCCTACTGTATTCTCCTAAGGCCTGCTTTGGCCTCTATTATGGTGTTTTCATAGTATCCATAGGTTAGTAAGAGTTTTACGGTTGGTCAAGTCCCTTGAGTGCTCTTGTCCTTCCATAGGGTTAATTGCATGTAAGCATCTGCAAGCGTATACACAAACTCTTCTTTGCTTTTTGCGTTTCTGCTGTGCTATAGCGAGCCTGATGACAAAATAATAACATGCTGATAGTGTGTATGTGTCACCGTCCTCTATCTCATCGACCTGTATGTGTTCTTCGTGTATACTGATGCGTGTGTGTCCCAATTGCACAGATTGCGCATGTGCTTCTATGTCTAACGGGGCTATGTCGTCGGGATGTCTTTAACAACCTGCAGCATGGTGGGTTTGGTTCGATGCTTTTAGTCAAGTCTATCCATGCAGTTGTCTCCAGCTCTGTCCGGCGTCTCTTCGTCCACTCTAGGTAGAGTTCACGTTGCAGCAGGAGCATATGATCGGCCGATAGGGTACCTCTCGCGGTAGTTGTCCATGGCTGGAGCGTTAGGGATTGGCATAAGCTCATAGGATCGGTGGCCATGTTGTTGCTGGTGCTTCTTCCGGTTAGGGGGTCGTCCGGGACTGAGGGTCTGTTCGGATTTTCCCTCTTCAGTATTGTGGTAATGGTGAAATAAACATTGTATGTTAAATACCTCCTGTTTATTAAAATACCACCTTATTATGAGTTGGGATCACATGGGATATTTGCTGCACGAGCTACATATAAAATACTGCATGTGTTGAACAATTAACATTTCCCTGTGTAGTACTTTCTAGGTATCCCACCAGATACATATCCCATGCCATGCCAATTCATAATTAAGTACTAGTTTACAAAGATCAGTGGCAATTAAAATACTGCATGCTAGAGGTATAGTGATTAGGACAGAAACACTGTGCATTAGACAAACAATGGCAGGTGCTTTCCCTAGTCAGAGTGCATACAAAAAAGGATTGAGGAGTCAAGTAAATTGACATCCAGCTGGTGCTGGGTACGAAGAGTGGTAATATAGAATGCGGACAAGGAGAAGAGATGAAGAATGTTTACACTAATTACAGCAGTCAGATTTTTACATGCAATAGAAATTCACATAAATCACATATATTTGAGATAAAGGTGAGAAGTTCAATCAAATTGTCCGGAGAACAGTGTATGTGAGTTGCCCGTCTAGGGAGTGGTAATTGAGTTTCAATGCCAAATTGAATGCAGGGATTGTGGTAAAGCTATGGATATAAGGGGTAATGGAGGTGGAGGGGCCATAATATTGGAAGTGGGATGCAGCAAAAATAGGTTGAGTCGGTGGTGCTGCGATCGAAGAGTGTGAGGAGAGGTAAATCGAGTTATCAAAGTGCAGGGGGTCAGTGCTGTGGTAGGGATGAAAGATGAGTAGTAGGACTTGGGGATGGGATCATGGAGAGAACGCATTAACTCAGTAAGCGGAGGTCGGAGGGGTTCAGGGGAGGTTGTAGAGAATGTGAGTAGCGCAGTTGGTAGAAGAAACCGAAGGAGATGACCTTCCCCATTGATGATATGTTCAGGGTGAAGAGCACTTCAGCACAGGATGGATCCTCGAGGTACACCCAATGTGAGGCCGGTGCAGTCATTCACGTTTCAGGAGATGAAGAAAGATAAGAAAGATTGGTCAGAGATGAAGGATGCAATCCAGGCAAGTGCAGCATCCTCAATGGCGCTGTTAGAGATGGCACAGTGTAGCGATGGGTGGTCAGGAGTACCAATGGGAGCAGAGCGGTCAGGAAAGATGGGGATAGACAGGACTTTGGCCTGGACTAGAACCCGTTCCGTTGAGTGATGGATAAATAAGATGGATTGGATTGGATCAGGTCACAGAGATTGCTGACATGAAAGTAATTGATGATCTGGTTGAAGACTGTGCGCTCAAGATCTTTAGAGAAGTGAGCAAGGTGGGGGAGAGGCTGATTAGTAGCAGGGCTGTCAGCATCAGCTAACGCCTTTTTATGATTGATATCACTGTGGTTGCTATAAAGCAGGCAGAGAAGATCACACATTTGGGAGAAGAATGAGGTTATTGCTAGGCGCAGGTGGGCGTAGGCAGAGCCGGAACTGTCTTCAGAGAAAAAGGGGCACATGACTTGGTGGCTCCTAGGAGAATTGGCAGTATTTCCTCAGTGGCGGTGTGGAGACGAAGTAAAAGAAGGAGAGAGCCTGAGTGAGAGGGGGAGTGTAAGGATCTGTCTTCTCCTGCATCCTAGTGGAATCTGGAGTGAGTGTTATGAGTGACATTGGAATGTTACTGGATGGAATGTTCTCTGGAGGGGAGTTGAAGATGTAAGCCTGAGAGAGAGGATGCCGGTGCTTGCCTATGTGAACTGGAATCTACTATCTGATTAATATGACTCTAGAAACTGGATGTTATGCTTGGAAACATAATAAAGAAGTCACTCATCCATACCATGATGTCAGAGTCATTCTACCTGAACCCAGATTTCCACATTGGCGACGAGGATGCTGGCTGTGCTGGGGGGACAGCACAGAAGAAGAGACAAGCACTGCCCCCCAAACCAAGGAAGACCCTCTCTCTCAGGTAAGGCGAGCGCTAAATGCAGTAGGCGCAGAAGGGCCTAGCGCCAAGGGCACAGGCGAAGGCAATAAGGAGCTGTGCCAGGGCCAGATGCCAGCTGGCCTGTCAACAGTTGGACAGGTCAAGCACAGAGAAAGTCAAGAGACGTTGGCAGGGCTGAGGGCCCAGAAACAGTTTTAAGGGGTTTGGAAAACCAAGCTGCGGCATGGAGGGCTTGGAGCCCAGGGCAGTAGCAAGTGAAGAGGCCTGGGGTCTAATTTACTCCTGGAAATATGGGAAGCCATGCTGCGCAGCTGGGGGCTTGGAGCCCAGGGCAGCAGTATTAGAAGAGGTTGGGAACCTAAGCTGCGCCTAGAAGTGACAGAGAAGTTGGATGAAGAAGCTGAAGAAACTTGTGGCTCATGTGCAAGGCGCCTGGAGCAGAGGAGGGTCCTGATGGCCATTCCAGCGCTTGGAGGGGTTTGGAGCCTGTGACTGGGCTTATAAAGGGGCTCGGAGCCCATTTGCAGCAACACCATAATGAGTTGGAGCCCACAACAGTAGCGTCTTGTGGGGCTGGGAGCCTGTGCAAGTGGGTTTGCTACCTTCTGCTGGCATTGTGAATTCGTGGTTCAGCACCTGTGAGCTTTGACTGGACTTGAAGAGAGCTTGGAGTTTGTGATGTGCCTAGGAGGGGCATGGTGTCTCTTGCCGGAAGGCAGAGGGGCAGTGTCTTTGCCTATGGTTTGGAGAACTGTGTGCTTATTGTTTTGGGAACTGCGTTATACAAGAATCCCCAGAGGTACTTTTGACTTTAAAAGATGCTGCCACGAGGAACAGTAAAAGAAGAAAATTGAGTTTTGCTTTTGATGATTTTGGTTTAAGCAGTCAATTTTAGTTGTTGACTTATATGTCATTGTCATGTGAGGCTTGTTGATTAATTGGTCATTTCTGTGTGAATGAATTGGAGTAAATGGAGTGAAGGTAGAGTGCATGTAGTAGCCGCTGTGCTTTCAATCGGTATTTAGCAAAATGATGATTCTAGGTCATTGGCGTGTATAACAAATTGTTTTTCACACAGATGGTCTCAAAAGTGAATTACAGTGTTGATTGACCAGGATGGTAGAGATACCTGGCTCAAGTTGATATGACACGTGTTTGCTGCACTAATAATTTTCTTTTCCAGGATGGACATTTTAGTTGAGAGTGGAAAACACTGATGTTTTAAATTCAAATGCTATGACTTGACTAATATTTTAATTTTTCAGGTGGATCGGTTTATACATGCTAGAGTTTTAAGAGTTTTAAAGTAGTGTGTACAATGTTGTTATTAAGTGCAATGTTAGGAACATTATATGTGAAGATTAGGTAATGAGTATAACGTGAGTGATTCTAGTGTTATGTGATACACTAGTGGTATGTATGTAGTGTAGTACTCCCGGAGTTAGGTTTTTGTGTGAAGAGAACTTTCAACACGGGCAAATGAGGGGTAGTGGGGTCACTGAGTTTGTGAAGTAGTTACCCGAGTATTAGATATACTCAGCCTGGTTGGAAGTGGTGTGTGTTTAGGCACACCTGGGTCTTGTGATTGCAGGGTGTAAGGGAGTTAAGTGTGTGTTCTATTGTGGGATGTTGGAGTTAGGATTTGTATGAGAGGTCTGGGTGCCTCTATGTGTGGAAAGTTTAGTTATGGTATTTCAGTAGTCGGAGGTGCCTCTTCTTCACTTAGCAGAAAGGGGAAGGGGCATTGTTTTAAAGTGTGTCCCACGGCTGTGAGGACGTTCATTGGTGTTGGGAAGTTGTTAGCAGAATGTCTTTGTTTGGTGAGATGATGCATGTGCATTAAACGTGTAGGTGTCTGTGTGTGTGGGTGTTTTATATAGCTGTCATGCTGAGTTAGCTGGTCGTGTTTTTGATATCTCTAAGGAGGGGAGATATGTAAGGATCTGTCTTCTCCTGCATCCTAGTGGAATCTGGAGTGAGTGTTATGAGTGACATTGGAATGTTACTGGATGGAATGTTCTCTGGAGAGGAGTTGAAGATGTAAGCCTGAGAGAGAGGATGCCGTTGCTTGCCTATGTGAACTGGAATCTACTATCTGATTAATATGACTCTAGAAACTGGATGTTATGCTTGGAAACATAATAAAGAAGTCACTCATCCATACCATGATGTCAGAGTCATTCTACCTGAACCCAGATTTCCACAGGGAGCAATAAAGGAGGTGAGATGTGGGAGAGAGAGAAGAGCAACTAGAGTCTCCTGGTTTATGGAGATCTTGGACAAGAAAGAGAGGACAAAGTCACTGTCAGACAGGCAAGGGGAGATAGGTAAAAGCAGGGGTATCGTGGCTTTTATGTTAGAAAATTTGTTGGGATTGGCTTGCAGAGAGGAGATTAGGTTGTGATATAGAAGGATTTTGCTTCATCGAGAGTGATAGTCTGGGTGGAAATAGCAGCTTGTAGGAGGTCAAAAGTAGGTAAAGATGCCTGTTTATTTTGAGTTGTTACATCTCAGAAGAAAGCCATGGCTGTGGAGCGAGGGGTAGCGGCGGTAGTGCCTCCAGAGTGCAATGCTTATCAAAGGGGAAGCTAAGGGTGGTGTGGTCAGGGAAAAGCAGGAGGTTACAGACAATGACATTCCTTCCCATTCTGGCAGTAAGGGTAGGACAGTGCAACTGGGGATGGCCAGTAGGTCCTTGTGTTGGATCGGATCTGCTAGATCTGGTGAAGCCAGAGGGACATTCCGTTTTTTAGGGTCGACATGTTTGCTTAGAGGGCCAAGTGGCTTGGGTAGTCCCAGAGAGGAGAGGTATGATCGGAAGACCGGTTGGTTGTTGTCCCTCCTTATTGGTCTACATGAAAATAGGACTCCAGTACACAGTGGATCCTCAATCTACAGAAAGATGACAAATAGGGTTCCTATGCAAAGATCCCAAATCATACAAGGCTGAAAGTGGGAATTGCGGTATGCCATTGCATAGGAGGACTAGTGTCGATTTACCAACTAATTATCCCCTGAAAGATGTCCCAGCCTTATGCAACTAATAACATTCTGGAGCATACACTGGATGCCTAATAAGATATTCTGGCTAGGAATGAAGAAAAAATGCATCATGGTGGGGCTGCAGAACGATGGGGCAGGTCTTAAACATGTTTTTGTCAATTGCTCAGTAATTGAATTGAAGTGTTTGCAACGATAGAACTAATCATGTGCCATGCACAGTCTCTAAACCCTCATCTGCTAATCCCTGGTGACCTGAAGCATGCGGTGTCTGGATTGTAAGTATGAGGACAAAGGAAAAGTAGAACAATGAGTTAACAATGGCTGAACTCCTGATTGCTAGGTACTAAAAATCAAAGGGAAAACATTGAGGAAAGGATAACAAAAATGATCCATTGGGCAATGCTGGAAATACTAATGTTAAAAGTATTGGGCTTGATGGCAAACTTTGACAACATATGGGAATCATTCATAAAGCTGTACCTGAGAGTAAGACAGATGATTGATCACATGTGATTGAAGCCTAGTGCCACTGTGTTTTTGAGGCAGGGATGGGGAATGTTCAAACTGAACTCGAAATGTGCAGCAAAGAACTGAACATGTGCATTTTCTTAGCAGCATATTGTTTGTGTTGTGCTTAACCAGCCCGTTGTTGTACTATTCTCTTAACATCTCAGCACATTCAGCTGACATTCTTGCACCCATCTATACAAACACATATCAGTCTGCAGACAACGTGTGTGCTAGGTAAAAACATTTAGAAACACAAGGTTGCTGGATTCTTCTATTTTGCATGTAACATAATATTTATAAGCCAACTTCTTTAAAAAAAATACCTAGGATGGAGAAGTCACATTGATTTAGAAACTAATATAAGGTGGGGGGTGGTGGGGTTACATTAATTCTGAATGCTATATGAAATGGAGGGGTTACATCAACGTACCATGTTCCATGAGACGGAGGGGACATATTCATACATATTGTTACTTAAGGTGGAGGGGTTCACATTAACTTAGAATGTTATACATGAGGTGAAGGAGTTCACATTGACTTAGAACATTATACATGAGACGGAGGGGTCACATTAATCTAGAATATTACATGAGGCGGGGTGGTAACATTAATCTATAATGTTACATGAGGTGGAGGGTCACATTAATCTAGACTATTGCATGAGAGAGTGGGTTTCCCAATCATTTTGAATGTTATACATGAGATGCAGGGTCACATTAACCTAGAATGTTACATGATGTGGAGGGGTTCTCATTAATCTAGAATATTACATGAGATGGAGGGGTCACATTAATATGAAATGTTACATTAGCTGGTAGGGTTATTTCTCTAGCACTGGATCTTTCATAGATTCAGATGCTTGAATATTCCCCGTCGTCAGACTGAGAATTCTCAGTGATTTAAATAATTATTAAAAAAAATAAATATATATACATTATTTCCATGGAAAAAGAATGTAGATCATCCATTATGGCCTATGAGCCATTCAATTGTGTAGTCCCTCCAACTCACTTTGGTCCTTTCTGGCCCCAACCAACGAGGTGGCAGGGTTTAAGCTCCGCCCCAGGCAGCCATCTTCAGATTTGTCACTGCAGTCTAACAGACTAGATGGAATCCTCAGCTCTCTGAGCTATTTTGTTTTTTCTTAACTATTAGTTATAATAGTTTTTCTCAAAAACAGGTTTATATTGATATCCTGATCAAATCCTTCCTAAACAGTGTTTCTGGGCTCAGAATACGTCGAGTGAATCCTCTCTTGACACCATGTCAGAAGAACCTACTACCAAGAAACTTTCCCTTCTCAGGGATTGTGTAAAATGCAAAAAGAAGCTTGTCTACATGAAAGACCCTTATGAGCAGTGCATATGCTGTCTCTATCCCCATGACATTCACAAATGTGAGATTTGTAAGACTTTTTCCAACAAAACTCTCCAGGACAAACATAGAAGACTCCTTGTACATTTGGAATCAAGAGGACACTCTTCTGATGAAGAATCAGATAAGACAGCCCCTGTACTATCTATGAAGCCTTCAGAGAGGCAAAGTTCAAAAAGAAGAGCCTCCTCTGTAGAAAGAAGTTCTTCTCCTTCACATAGGATGGAATCCTCTTCCCTGTGTTCTGGATACCAAAAAAAAGCACCCCGATGAGAAAATCTCCTCCAAAAGGTAAGGAGACTTTTTAAAAAATTCCGGGGGGGGGGGGGCGTGCAATCGTCATTGAAAACACAGTCTACGAGTGGCACCAGCGATAGAGGCCCGTCGACGAGCAAGCCGTGGACGAAATCTAAGTCATCTACGACGACGTTTCAAACCTCGTCATCCACGACCAAGTCGTCGTCAAAAATGGCCACAACTAAACAATTGTCAACGAAGGAATCTCACCACTCGTCAACGAAGCTATCGTTGACGGAGCATCACCCGTCCACAAAGCCATCATCGTGCACAAAATCTTTGTCCACGGCAATTGACCCCCCGTCAACAGAGAAAAATACATCCAAGGCACTGTCCATGGATGTTTCGACCACGCAAATCGTTCAAACCAATGGAAACGGACCTCCACACCTCGGAAGCCCTCAGTCTACCAATAGGGGCTCAACTGTCTCCCTTAAGAGAGAAGGCAGAACTGCTTGACATCATCCTTCAGGAGAATTTTTCGGATTCCAAACTCATTTCTGAACAACCGATCCTCACTCCCAAGGAAAACAGTCCTCCCTGGCATCCCACCTCGGAGGAACCGGCAGACCCATATGATCCCATGCTTTCAATGCAGAGGATCATTGACAAATTTAATAGGCATCAAAGGCAAAGGCATCGTTCTTCTACACCGATGAAAAGTCTCCTACAAAGCGAGTTTAACTTCCTCATTATTCTCCAGGAAACTCTCCTAACAGGAGCAGACCTTGTAAGAGAGCATGCTCACCGGAACCTCCCTGAAGGTCTAGAAGCAGGACTCTTGTGATTCACTGAAAAGGGTCTCCCCTCCAAGATCATTGCCTGCACCAAAACCACCTACAAGGGACCCGATGAGGCCACCCACAAGGGATCGCATGATAGTTCCATCCACTGCATCCATTTCCGACTGGCAGGAAGATCCTTTCAGGGATTTTTCAGATCCCGAAGAAGGACCCAGGATCCTGACGCGCAGAGTGAGTGGGACGATTATATTGTGGAAAAGCCTAAGAACAAGGTCTCCCCATGAGACGCTTCACCACCTGACGATCTAGTGTCTTTTCATACCATAATTGATAAAGCGGCTGACCTCTTTAATTTGCAAGTTGCATCCGAAGAGAAGAAAATTGGTGCTCTATGGGCATAGAGACAAACGTAGGAGGACAGTCACTACGATTCCTCTTTTGGAAACGATATGGGACACTGGAGTGAAGAGTTTGGCCACACCATTGTCCACACCAGCACTCATCTCAAGACCTGAGAAAATGCATAAGGCACCGGACACTGCACCATTATGTCTAAGGGGACATAATAAACCGGATTCCGTCATAACGGTTGCAGCCAGAAAAAGGCTGGCTAACCCATCATTGCACCTTTCAGCTCCACCTGACAAAGAAGGGTGTGAATTTGAAGCCATGGGCAGGAAGGTATCATTGTCATCATCTCTCACCTTTAGGGCTGGAAACACTCTTGCCATGACTACACGTCTGGACCATGAGCTGTGGCTCCGTATGTCCAACGGGACCAAGCACTTGCCTGCAGAACTGCAAGAAGAGGCCAAAGTAATCATATCGGATGGTGAGGCTACCTCCGACCATATGATCGACACAGCTGTGGACATAGCGGAGTCGAGTTTCAGTCAAATGGCCCATGGTACGGTCTTGAGGAGACAAGCCTGGATGAAGGCTACAAACTTTAGACTTGGGGTTAAGGCTCAGATACTGGATATGCCCTTCGATGGGCAAGACCTCTTTGGAAAAAGATAGACCATCTCAAGGGTATAAAGGCTAACACTGATACGGCGCGAGCCATCAGTTCTCTTAAGGGCAAGGTCAAAGATAGCAGGTCCTTTCGATCCTTTCGAGGTGCGTCTTCAAAATACAGAGTTTCCAGCTGCCCCTCCTACAATCAAAAGACACAAAGTACCTTTCAAGACAGATACCATCAGTCGACAAGCCGATATACCCATAGGGGTACACGTGATTTACAAAATTGACAGTCCCTGTCCTCCCCTCTCACAACGCACCCCAGTGGGAGGGAGAGTGAGCAGTTTTTACCAACGTTAGTTAAAAATAACAGACAAGTGGGTGCTACAGGTGGTTCGCGAACGGCACACCATCGAATTTCTGGATCAACCTCCGTTTCTTGCCCCCGTTCAACGCAAGGTACATCATTTGAAGTAGGTCATGCTGGAAGTTCCCAAGCTACTCCTAAAAGCAGCAAGAGAACCGGTACCAAACCAGCAAATGGGAACAGGCTTCTATTCCGTTGTTTTTTTTCTGGTGAAAAAGAAAACTGGCCAGTGGAGACCGATTCTGGATTTGAGAGCTCTCAACAAGTTTATCAAACACATCAAATTCAAAATGACATCCCTTCAGAACGTTCTCCCGTGGCTCAACCAACACGACTTCCTCGCCACCCTCGACTTGGAAGACGCCTATTTCCACATTCCCATTCCTCCTGCCCACAGGCAATTCTTCAAAGTCGCCATAGGGAGTCACATTTTCAATTCCTTGTCCTCCCATTCGGTCTAAAATCAGCACCAAGAGCGTTGACCAAATGCTTTGCACCGGTGGCAGGATACCTCAGAAGATCGCGAACAGAAGTCTTCCCGTATTTAGACAACTGGCTCTTAAGGGCAGGCTCATTCCAACTTGCGAGCTTTGCAGTGGAGAGTAATCTCTTGAAAGAGTTAGGTTTATCGATAAACAAGGAAAAGTTCTTACCCGTTCCCAGCAAGACAGTGCTTTTTCTGGGAGTAGAACTCAACACCAGAGTAAGACCATCAGCAGACAGAATATCTGCTTTAACTCAGCGGGCTTCATGGTTTCAAAGCAACGGGACAGCCACGGTCCGCTCCCTCAAATCTCTTCTGGGCATGATGTCCTCATGCATATTCCTCATACCAAATTGCAGGCTTCACATGAGGCCAATCCAAGAGACCCTGGACCGCCAATGGAAGCAGGCAGTCAGGTCATGGGAGGATACCGTACAACTTACAGCAGCCTTTCACAAGGCCTTCCTATGGTGGGACATACCTCAAATCCTGCTACAGGGAATGCCTTTCCAAGCTTTCGAGCTAGGGGCCGCACTTGGCAGATCTACAAACAAAAGGGACTTGGTCCTCTCAAGAATCCCAACTGCACATCAATGTCCTGGAGCTCAGGGCGATACAGTGGGCACTGAAGGCTTTTCTAGCAGTACTTGCAGGGCAGGCGGTGATCGTCCAAACGGACAACACGAGATCGATGCACTACACCAACAAACGAGGGGGAACGAGGTCAGAGTTGTTGTCTCAAGAAGCTCATGAACTATGGACCTGGACTTTACATCACAAGATCCACATCACGGCAGAACACCCACTGGGAGTGGACAACATTCTGGCAGACAAGTTAAGAAGAGACTATTCAACATCCCAGGAATGGGAGCTAGACGAATCAGAAGTCCGACTAAATTTCCACTAGTGGGTGCACCCACAGAACGATCTTTTTGCCACCAAGGCCAACAAGAAATACTGCAGGTTCGCCTCCAGGTATCCAGAGCATCTCTCGATGGGGGACGCCTTTTCAGTGGACTGGACAGGCAAGTTCCTTTATGCCTTCTCTCCGATCCCGCTCAAAGAGAGAGTGCTACGCAGACTGAAGGAACAGACCTGCTCGATGATTCAGGTTTAGTCCCGACCCTTCATCACCTCTCTCTATGGCCCCCTAATAGCCTCAAAGTTCATCAGAGTCTCTTAACACAACAGGATCGGAAAGTGCTCCACCATGACCCAGCAAGCTTGTCACTCTATGCGTGGTTCCTGAGCAGCAAAAATTAATTAACCTGAATCTTCCTGCAGAATGGTGGGACATAATCACGGCCTCTAGGGCCCCTTCTACATGAACAACTTACATTAGGAAATTGACTTGTTTTACTAAGTGGTGTGAAACATCCTCAGTGAACCCGCTCTCTGCTTCCATCGAACAGATACTGTCAAAGCTGTTGCACCTAGCTAAAGCAGGGCTCTCCCTTTCATCGATCAAGGTGCATTTTCCCCCCATATCAGCATACACAACTAACCCAGGTCAACAATCTTTGCTCACCAAACCGGCCATTTCAAAATATTTTGGAAAGGTTTGATGCATGCTTTCCTGCCAACTCCTACACCGGTTCCTGCATGGAGCCTGAACACGGTCCTGGCAGTGCTCATGGAGCCACCATATGAACCGATTCACAGGTGTGACATAAAGTTCTTATCCTGTAAAGCAGCTTTTTTAGTAGCTATCACGTTGGCCAGGAGAATTATCAGGTGCAAGCCCTGTCTTCAGAACCTCCATTCACCTTGTTTCTTAAGGACCGCTTTATACTGAGGACGCAGCCGAAATTCGTTCCCAAAATACTGTCAGAAATAACACTCATCGAGCGCATCGTTCTTTCAACCTTCTTCATGAATCATTCATCTGATGCAGAGAGATCCTTGCACTTTCTAGATGTGGCTAGGGTTCTAAAGTTCTACATCCAAAGAACTAAGGTATTCTGCTCCTTGATTAGACTTTTCATTGCATTTGCTGGCTGAACTTTAGGGCAGCACATTTCAAAGCCGAGTTTGGCGCATTGGGTTTCCCAATGTATCAGTCACTGCCACCAGTCTAAAGGGGATCCACTCGCCAGACCTCCTTCAGCCCACTCCACCAGAGGGAGGGCAGCTTCGGTTGCTTTTCACACTGGAGTACCATTGAAAGACATCTGCAGAGCCGCAACCTGGAGCACTCTGCATATGTTCTCCAAACATTACTGCCTGGCAGAAGATACCAGCAAAGAGTCAGCAGTGGGTCAAGTGGTTCTTCACCATCTCTTTGCTTAAGGTAGGAGCAGCCTTCTCTTCCCAACTTCCCTGGTAATGTAACATATTCAGTTGCTGTATAGTAAGGCAATCAGAAGGATCTACAGAATGCATATAATGATGGGCATATCTAACTGCTTGGTATTCTATTCAAGCATCTGAATCTATGAAACATCCAATGCCGGAGAAGTTTTAGTTACTTACCTGTAACTGTATTTCTCCAGCATTGGTATCTTTCATAGATTCACATGCGGCCACCGGCGGCTCCCTCTCCCAGGTGCCATATATTCATGTAGTCTTCTAAGCTTCATAATCTGAAGATGGCTGCCTGGGGTGGAGCTTAAACCCTGTCACCTCATTGGTTGGGGCCATAAAGGACCAAAGTGAGGTGGAGGGACTACACAATTGAATGGCTCATATGCCATAATGGACTATCTACATTTGTTTTCTATGGAAATAATGTATACATATTTCATTTTTTTATTAATTATTTAAATCAATGAGGATTCCCAGTCTGACGACGGGGAATATTCAAGCATCTGAATCTATGAAAGATACCAATGCTGGAGAAATACAGTTATAGGTAAGTAACTGAAACATTCATCTAGAATGTTATGAATGAGGCAGTAGGGGCACATTAACCTACAATGTTACATGAGGTGGAAGGGTCACATTAACTGAGAATGTTATACATGAGGTGGCCCACCACCTCATCTATATCATTCTCAGTAAATGATGTTGATGTTTCACATTAACCTAGAAAGTTACACATGTGTTGGAGGTTACATGAGATGGAGATGTCTCATTAATCTAGAAAGTTACATGAGGTGTAGAGTTCACATTAATCTAGAATGTTACATGAGGCGGAGGGTCACATGAATCTAGAGTATTACATAGAATAGAGGGGGTCACAATAATTTGGAATACTATACATGAGATGGCTGGGTCACATTAATCTAGAATATTATATAAAACAGAGGGGGTCACACTAATTTAGAATGTTATACATGAGATGGAGGGGGTCACATTAATCTAGAATTGTACATACTGTGGAGGGGTTTACATTAATGTAGAATGTTACATGAGATGAAGGGTCACAATAATCTAGAATATTTACATAAAATACAGGGCTTCACAATAATTTAGAATGTTATACATGAGGTGGAGGTGGCCCATTAATCTAGAATGTTACATGTGGTGGAAGGGTCATATTAATCTAGAATGTTCTACATGAGAAGAAGGGGCCACATTAACTGAGAATGTTATACTTGAGATGGAGAGGCCACATTAATCTACCATCTACCTGTGATGGAGTGGTCACATTAATCTAGAATGTTACATGAGGTGGTAGGGTTATATTAATCTAGAATGTTATACATGAGGAGGAGTGTCACATTAATTTGGAATATTATATAAAATGAAGGGGCTCACAATATTTTAGAATGCTATACATGAGATGGAGGGGTCACATTAATCAAGCATGTACCTGTGATGGAGTGGTCACATTAATCTAGAATGTTACTTGAGGTGCTAGGGTTATATTAATCTGGAATGTTATACATGAGTTGGAGTGTCACATTGATTTAGATTATTATATAAAATAGAGGGGCTCACACTATTTTAGAATGTTATACATGTGATGGAGTGTTTACAATAATCTAGAATGTTACATGGGTGGTAGGGTTATATTAATCTATAATATTATATAAAATAGCAGATCTCACAATCATTTAGAATGTTATATATGAAATGAAGTGGGAACATTAATGTAGAATGTTACTTGAGATGGTAAGGTTATATTAATGTAGAATATTATACATGAGGTGGAGGGTCACAATAACTGAGAATGTCATACATGAGGTGGAGGGGTCTCATTACTCTAGAGAGTTATATGAGGTGGAGGGTCACATTCATTTCGGATATTAAATAAAATAGAGGGGCTGACACTTTTAGAATGTTATACCTGAGATGGAGGGGTCACATTTATCTAGCATGTACCTGTGATGGAGTGGTCACATTAATCTAGAATGTTACATGAGGTGGTAGGATTATATTAATCTAGAATGTTATACATGAGGAGGAGGGTCACATTAATTTAGAATATTATATCCAATAGAGGGGCTCACAATAATTTAGAATGTTATACATGAGATGGAGGGGTCACATTAATCTAGAACGTTCCTGCAATGGAGTGGTCACATTAATCTAGAATGTTACATGAGGTGGTAGGGTTATATTAATCTAGAATGTTATACATGAGATGAAGGGGCCACATTAACTGAGAATGTTATACATGAGGTGGAGGGGTCTCATTAATCTAGAGTTATATGAGGTGGAGGGTCACATTAATTTAGAATATTATATAAAATGAAGGGGCTCACAATATTTTAGAATGCTATACATGAAATGGAGGGGTCACATTAATCTAGCATGTACCTGTGATGGAGTGGTCACAATAATCTAGAATGTTACTTGAGGTGCTAGGGTTATATTAATCTGGAATGTTATACATGAGGTGGAATGTCTCATTAATTTAGAATATTATATAAAATGGAGGGGCTCACACTAATTTAGAATGTTATACATGAGATGGAGGGGTCTCATTAATCTAGCATGTACATGTCATGGAGTGTTTACAATAATCTAGAATGTTACATGGGTGATAGGGTTATATTAATCTATAATATTATATAAAATAGCAGGGCTCACAATAATTTAGAATGTTATATATGAGATGGAGGGGTCACATTAATCTAGCATGTACCTGTGATTGAGTGGTCACATTAATCTAAACTGTTACATGGGGTGGTAGGGGTATATTAATCTAGAATGTTCTATATGAGGTGGAGGGTCACATTAATTTAGAATATTATATAAAAAAGAGGGGCTTAAAATTATTTAGAATTTTTTACATGAGATGGAGGGGTCAAATTAATCTAGAATGTTACATGAGGTGGTAGGGTTATATTCATCTTTAATGTTATACATGAGATGAAGGGGCCACATTAATCTAGAATGGTGCATGAGCTGGAGGGGTCATATTACCAAAAAAAAAACGATTTGGATATCAACACAAGTAAAACGAAGATCATGATCATCAAAAAGCCAAAAACCAACAAAAAAAAACGCCATTGGTTCGTAAATTCCGAGAAATTGGAAACAGTAGAAAGCTTCACAAATCTGGGAGTCAAAATCTGCCGCAGCAAAATTGAAATTTCTATGCAGGAACACCTTTTCGCAAAGACAAAAACCCTTGCAGCTCAAGCCCTGATTCTAGACAGAAAATACGGCAAATTTTCGCTTCTTCCGGTGATAAACTTTTTCAAAACAAAAGCCACGCCGGCAATAACATACAGAGCCGAAGCGATGCTACAACTTCCTGCCACACTGTGGGACAGACTCGAGGGTCTATTCTGGTGTAAAGTACTGAAGCTGCGCAATTCGACACCTATAGCAGTAATCAGACAAAGCTAAGTCTGTCTTCAATGAAATACGTGATCAAAAGAAACAGTCTTTTATTCCTGGGAAAAATACTGAGAACTCCTCGCCTGGAAATCCTAGACATCATCTACAGAGAAATGGTAAGCAGAAAGACCCAGATGTTGACCACATGGTACGAAAAACAACTTGACCTGGCGGAAAAAATTGGGCGTTCGGAATGGGACATCGAAAGAATCCCTGGAAAGATCAAGGACAGATTGAAAACTCAAGACTGGATCGATACACTGGATAAAGCAAGTGAATACACATCCTCGTCACACCTGACATTCAATACTCAAAAAATAGACGAGGTGAGAACTTATCTAAAGAAATCTCTGAATAAACACTTGCGATAAATCTTTCTAAGAGCACGTCTAAACGTCCTACAGACGAACAAAGTCTTATATTTCCGAAAACAAGCCGAAAACAACATATGCCGTTACTGCCCAGGTACACAAAACATCGAGACAGTGCGACATCTACTCCTTCTCTGTCCAGGAACAGACAAATTAAGAACAATTATCTTCGGCCACACAGACTCAAACATCAGACGACAACTGACGATGTTTGGTGGAATCGGATGATGAGTGGAGATTCCACATCGCTGACATTAGCAACAGTTAAATTTTTGTACGATTCGGACCTAGATGGAAAGGCCGCAGATTAAAACTGGTACAAAGAGGACAGAGCTCCTCAAGGCTGCATCTCTTAGCAAAAAAAGGGAAATGGTACAACAAAGGAAAACATGCACAAAGTTTGTAAAAATTGTTAATCACGATTAAACAAAAAAAAAACAAAAATGAATCTAGAATGTTACATGTTACATGAGATGGAGGGTTCACATATTAATCTGGAATGATGCATGAGGCGGTAGGCTTATATTAATCTAGAATGTTATACATGAGCTGGAGGGGTCACATTAGCGTAGAATTGTACATGAGCTGGAGAGGTTTTATTAATCTAGAATGTTACATCAGAAGTAGTGTTCACATATTGATCTAGAATGTTATACATGAGTTGGAGGGCACACATTAATCTAGAATGGTTCATGAGGACATGGGGTAACATTTCTTTAGAATATTATACATATGGTGGAGAGGTCACATTAACGTGCAATGTTACATGAGGTGGAGGGGACAAATACATCTAGAATGTTGCTTGAGGTGGAGGGTCACATTAATCTAGAATGGTACATGAGGTGGAGGGTCACATTAATCTAGAATGTTACATAAAATAGAGGGGGCACCATCATTTAGAATGTTATACATGAGATGGAGGGGTCACATTAACCTAGAATGTTACATGAGATGGAGGGTCACATTAATCTGTAATGTTACATGAGGTTGAGGGGTCACAGTAATCTATAATGTTACATGTGGTGGAAGGGTCATAGTAATCTAGAATGTTATACATGAGATGAAAAGGCCACATTAATCTAGAATATTACAAAAAATAGAGGGGGGTAACACTAATTTAGAATTTCACATGAGGTGGTAGAGGTATATTATTCTAGAATATTATAATGGAGGGGTCACATTAATCTAGAGGGTTATACGTGAGATGAAGGGGCCACATGATTCTATATTGTTACATTAGCTGGAGGTGTTTTATTAATCTAGAATGTTACATGAGAGGGAGGGTTCACATATTAATCTGGAATGTTGCATGAGGTGATAGGGCTATATGAATCTAGAATGGTATACATGAGTTGGAGGGGGCACATTCATCTAGAATGTTTCATGAGGACATAGGGGGTAACATTTCTTTAGAATATTATACATATGGTGGAGAGTTCACATTAATGTGCAATGTTACATGAGGTGGAGGGGACACATTAATCTAGAATGTTACTTGAGGTGAAGGGTCACATTAATCTGGAATAGTACATGCAGTGGAGGGTCACATTAGTCTAGAATATTATATAAGATGGAGGGAGGTCACAATCATTTAGAATGTTATATGAGGTGAAGGGGTTCACAGTAGCCTACAATGTTATAGATGAAGTGCAGGGGTCACATTAATCTAGAATGTTACTTGAGATGGAGGGGTCACATTCATCTAGAATGTTACATGACATGGAGGGTCACATTCATCTAGAATGTTAAATGAGTTTGAGGGGTCACATTTATCTATAATGCTATATGTGGTGAAGGGGTTCACATTAACGTACAATGTTATAGATGAGATGCAAGGGTCACATTAATCTATAATGTTATGCATGTGGTGGAAGGGTCACATTACCATAAAATGGTATACATGATGTTTAGGGGTCTCAATAATCTAGATGTAACATTATGTGGAGGGGTTCATATTGACCTACAATTTTACACATGAGGGGAAGGGGAGACACATTAATATAGCAATAATACCTGATCCGCCCTGCCGGATTGGGTGGTATTGGCCCGGGCCGGATCGGTTATAACTATGGGCCCTGGTGCATTACCACCTGATCTGGCAGGCCGGATCAGGTACTAATGCTATTATCACCTAGGGTTGTGAATCCAAAAACCTGGGGTACTAACAGCAATGTATTTTGTTTGACATCTTGTGCATTCAAACAAAATACTTACCTAAAATGGCCGCCAAGGTGCAGGAAAGTGGGGTTCCATACGGAGCCCCTCTTCCATTTTCATGGTGACCCAAGGGGCTGGATGGGAAGCTGGGGTAAGAAATCGGTTCCATGTCATTTCATCGCCCGTTTTTATTTCGCAGCATTTTTTGCCACAGATTGTTTGCCGCAAAAACTCATCAGATTTTTTTTTATGGGGGTTAACCCCCCAAACCCCCTTCCCACCTATTTAGAATCTAGCATCTGCGGCAAAAAATGGCGTGAAAATAATGGCAATGAAAGGACGTCTTACCAAGAAATCATGTAAGTGGGGTAGGTGAGCGGGCAGGGAAGGAAACTGGGACCAGAGGGGAGCGGATTGTAGGGTTAAGATGGCAGGGCAGGGGAGCGGCCTTCAGAACGCAATCATGGATCGTGGGATTCAGCCTGCGATCAGAGCCACCTGATTGGTTGGCTCCCCCACCCTGGGTGCTAATTTGAAATGTTTCCCGAGGTGGAGGGATCACATTCATTTGGAATGTTACATGAGGTGGAGCGATCACATTAAGAAAATTACAAAAGGTGGTTGGTCACCTTAATGAAACATTTTAAATATGATGGAGGAGATCAGGTGAATTTAGAATGTTATATAAGGTGGAAGGGTCAAATCTTTTAGAATGTTATAGGAAGTGGACGGGTCAAGTCGATTTAGAATGTTACATGAGTTTGAGGTGTCCCATTAGGTTAGCATGCTACATAAGGTGAAGATGTAACAATCATTTAGAATGTTACATATGATGAAGGAGCACATCAAATAAAAAGTTTATCTAAGGTGGAGGGCTCAAATCTCTTTAGAATGTTAAAAAGGCAGAGTTTTCACGTTAAGGTACAGTATTATATTAGGTGGGTAGGCCACTTTAATTTCGAATGTTGCATAATATGGAGCGTGTTAATATGGAGGGTGCACAGTAACGCTGAATGCTACATGAGCTGGAGGTGGTACATTAACTTAGAATGTTGTATGAGTTGAAGGGGCAACATTAATGGTACACATGGTGGAGAGGTTCACATTAACTTAGAATGTTATACATGGGTTGAAAGGGCACATTAATCTAGAATGTTACATGACTTGGAGTGGCCGCATTACCTCAGAATGGTACATGAGATGAGGGGGCACATTAATTAAGAATCTTGAATGAATTGGAATCGCACATTCATTTAGACTGTTACATCAGATGGAGGGGTTAAGTGTCACATTCATTTAGGATGCTATATAAGGTGGAGGGGGCACATTATAATAGGGACAACCTCCATTTTTGGGAGAGTAAAAAGACGGTAATTTCCCGCCAGCCCGAGTCCAACTGGCCAGAGCGATGCTTTAGCCTCAGCGAGGGCTAGGCCTGTTATCAGCCTTTTACTCCCTTCATCCCCCGAACATGGGGTTATCATTATTCACACTCTGGGGCTCCCTCTAGGGTTCAAGTGGTGCTCTATCTCCTTTAAAAAAAATAGACAATAATGTCTGCCACCATGGAAAAAAGGGCAATTTCTATGGTGGTGGAGCGAATGACAAAGAAGCAGCTGGTAGGAAGAAGCCCTAGGCCGGCAGATCAGAGGGATGGGGAAGGGGTTGGGATAAAATGGGTGCCAGAGGTGGTGCTGGGAGAAGAGTGGGGTGTGGTTGAGAGAACAATATTGTGACATCCGGTGAAGACACTTGGGTGCCCGGGAGAACGCGTGCGGTTACTGGCTGATTCTGCCTGCATTCCCAGCCATTTAATTGGAGGGGTCGCACTAATTTACAATGTAGTAGAATGTTGACATTTATATGGAATGCTACATGAGGGGAAGGAATTACATGGATTCGGAATGGTATATGATGTGGGGGGTCACAATAATTTAGCTTTTCTCACAGAGAGTGGAGTGGTCCTATAAATTTGGAATGTTCTATGAGGTTGAGGGCACAGATTAATTTTGAATTCTATATTATCTGGGGGTCACAATAATTTAGATGTTACACAAGGTGGAGGAGGGGTTCATATTGATTTAGAAAGTCACATGAGGTGTAGGTGTTAGAACAATTGGTGGTTGTCACAATACTTAGGAGTTACACAAGGTGGATGGGTCATATCATTTGGATAGTCACTTGGGGTGGAGGGATCACATTAAATAACAATATTACATAAGATTGGGGGGTTACATTAATTTAAAATATTACATAAGATGGAGATATTCAGGTCAAATTAGAACGTTACATACGGTGGAAGGGTCACATTATTCAGAATGTTAAAAGAAGTGGATGGGTTGCGTCAATGTAGAATGGTACATCTGGAGGGGGTGCCACATCAAGTTAGAAACATTAAGTTAGAAACTTAGATAAAGTGGGCTGGTGGCAATAATTTAGAAGGTTACATGAGATGTCCGTGCCAACAATAGTTTATGTCCTCGTATGAGCACCGGGCATGCAGATCTACTGAGATGAACAACACTGCAGCCATGATGACTAATATGACGTGGCTAGACAGCAAGGTCCTATGATAGGCTGGCAAGAAGCAGGAAAGACCAGACGGTTGCAAAGCTGAGACAGTGATCCCGGCTCAGCACATGGGCATGCCCAGTGATGTTTGCCGAGTGACATAAAGCTGAGGCTTCATCTCACCGGAGACCCAGAACAGAAGTCACATGGCTCATTATATAGGCATGGGTAGGAAGAATGGAATCGTACCTGCAAAACACTGTGTTGTCAGCCATATCTCCCAAGGTTTGTGGATGTTCCGTTAGGAAATACATTATTTCAATTGAACATTTTAGGTGTGCTTCACATTGTGCAAAATCCTATAAAATCCTATAAAATCCACGTGAAAAATCTGTGCCCGGGGGCATAGATCGTTGACTGGGCTGCTCTGCTTGCCTCTGTCTGTTCTCTACCGCCGTATAGAAAGTAAAGCTGACTCTGCCGCTGCTGCCGTGATTATCGTGTGTGGGGATTAATATGTTATATGAGGAGGGGGAGGAGTCACATTAATTTAGAATGTTTAATGAGTTGGTGGGGTGATATTATTTTATAATGTTAGATACGGAGGTGGTGTCACATGTTTAGGTTTGTTTATACTGCTGCCACTACCCTGGGGATTTGTTTATACTGCTGCCACTACCCTGGGGATTCACAGCGCTCAACCATCCTCCATCAGATAAAGGATCAAAAAGCTATGGAGATTTATCAAAACAGAAACGTTTTCACTTTTTCTAAACTCATGCAAAGACCCAGTTTGTCTAATGCTTGCTTTCTTACATCTCGGAACTACTAGAGAGCAGCACTTTGATGATGTAAGTGGTCTATCAGAAATATGACAGATTAATCCCTTTTTCAAATATTCAGGACATTGAAATAAAGAGTTTTATGGATAAGGATCTGTAGTTTGAACTTAATTCGGGCTGAGATAGGAAGCCAATACAGCCTTCTGAGAACCAGGGACATATGTATTCGACCACTAGAATTTGTAACAGCACGGGCAGCAGCATTTTGTAAGATTTGTAGTCACCTAATAGACTGCTTTGTTAGTCCTGCAAAGAGACCATTGCATTAGTCCAGTTTTGCAGGAGCTATAATGGCACAATTATCTTCTGATATTAAGGGCTTTATCTGTCTCAGTATCATCAGATAATAAAGTGCAGAACTCAATCAATTGCCAAACATTTGGAGCTAAGGACCAAGAGGAGTCAAACACAATACCGTGATCAAGGACTTGCACTGTGCACTGTTCCATTTAATACAACAAACTTGGGGAGCTCTTTGCAAATGGTCCGAGGAGGGGGATGAACAGGATTTCAGTCTTGGCCTGATTAAGGCCCAACCAATTTGCTGACATCCATCCTTCAATCACCTGAAATATCTCGCTAATAAGTACCTTGTTGTTATCATATAAGCCGCATAGTCGAAATACTAATTGGATGTCGTCAGCGTAATTCTGGAAAATTATACCCCTTTCTATTAACAGATCATGTAAAGGTTTGAGATATATCTTGAAAAGCAAAGGCGAGATGCATGAACCCTTGCGAACCCCGCAAGTTATTAACTCTGGTTCTCAAATAACAGTCGGCCACTTTAACTCTGTTCTATTTGAGAGAAACAGATTGAACCAACCCACTGCCTGTTGAGACAATGACGTGACCTCCTGTAAATATTTTAGCAGGTTAGAAGGTCCAATGTTTCAAACGCTGCTTCTAGATCTAAGAGCATCAGCATGCCTGTATTGCCTTCATCAGAGACCTCTAGCAAACTGTCTTTGGCATGCATCAATGCCATTTCTGGCCCCCAATATCACCCCCGGTATGGTGATATGGAGAAGATATATCTTCCTGTATTAAATGATCTTCTAGGTGACTTTGTAGTTGTTTTTTTTACAGCCTTATCCATTGCTTTCAGAAGAAGTGGAACATGAGAGCTTAGTCTCTAATTCCCTGCATTTTCTGGATCCAACAAAGGCATTTTAAGCAGTGGTGTAGGGATAATGGAGGAAAGAAAAGAGTTGTTCACAATCCTAGTAATCATAGAAGCCGATACATCAATACAGGATTTATCAATCTGTGTGTTTCAAGCAGCACCTATACAGTTAGTAGAATTCAAATTCCATACTATAATTTTTGTCTCTTCTATAGAAATAATCCCTACGGACCATATTCCTACTGCAATTTCTAATCTCCTGCTGGTTATGTGTTGAATCATCAACCTGCTCGCTATTCCAACGTTAATCGTCAGATAGATTATGAGTGTGATCTTTAGGGGGTTCCCCTACAAGACTCACTTCGAGTCTGAGGATGAGAAATGCCACAGACAAATGATACAATTGCACCAGATCTGCCACCCCAGTTACCCTTGCCGGGGTCTGGCGATATTTTAGACTTTAGGAAAATGTGATTAAGCACCTCTGCCGACATTAGTTGTTTGTTCCTATATTTAATAACCATCTTTTCGTTGCTCAGTGAAATCATGGCATATTTCCATGGGCCTGCAATTTTATCCCCTGACATTTTAACGTGTACATTCGAACGCAAACGCTCAAGTTTTATTTTTGTCCCCTTCTCCACTTATTTTTAGTTATTCCCTACCCCCAACCCTTATCTGCCCTTTCCAACCCCGCACCCCCTAAACAATTTGATGAGCATATTCATTGTAATATACACATTAAAATGTCAGGGGATGAAATTGCATGCGATGAAAGGACTGCATACCGGTCCAGTTCATCCATAACAACCAACTATTCTCCGATTATGTGGAAACACCCAATCCAATGATTTCCCACTAATGTGAGTTTTGAGCCGACCCAGATATGTAAAACCCATATCAACTAAATCTTATTTGAATTGAATTTCACAGATATCCTTGGTATCATGAAAGTCCATATTAAGATCCCGTACAAACATCAGTGGGGCTGAAGTCTTATTTTTTAATTTTATTACATTGTTCTAAGCACGGACCTAGCTCGAGAGTAGTGGAGCGCTGTACAGAGTGTGGCTAGCTGGCATTTGGGCTGGCATTTTTTAACAGTAGTGCAATACTGTGAGGTCTGTGCGTCGGTATGTGCGTCCATTGGAATTAGTCCTTGGTCAGGTGTTGTTGAAAGAGCCATGTTTTGAGAGATTTGCGAAACTGGAGAATCGTGGGGGCATTCCAAGCCGACAACTGGATCGAGTTCCAGAGGGTGGGTGCATGACAAGAGAAGGACTGTTTATGGGTCCTCTCTTTGCAGAGGAGTTGTGTTTCAAGCCAGTTGGTCAATTTGCTCCGCGAGGAACATGTTCCACCAGATATGTGGAGCTTAGTCGCCATGTACGCTGGTGTTTTACTCGTAACTGCTTTGTAGATGATATATGCAGTCTTCAACAGTATCCTGTCTTGGAGTGGAAGCCAATGTAGTTTGCATAGGATGGTACTAATATGGTTAAATGTCCATGCTCCGTAATAAGACGTGCTGCGTGTGGTGGGCTGATTTTAGGGGAGTCAAGTGAGCAGTTGAGCCCAGTCAGGAGATTTCCCCCATTGATGTGCAAGACCACAAGGGCCTGAGGTATGGTCTGGAAATCCTGCGGCGGGATGAAGAATCTGATTTTTCCAAGGGTAGAGATTCTGAGCCGGGCTATTTGGGCCTTCGTGGCAATGTGTTTTTGGAAGGATAGATTGCTGTCAATAGTGAAGCCTAAGGATTTTGCTGAGTCTGAGAAATGTGGATCAAATCCTTCTAGGCTTTTATAATTGAGCCATTGTTGGACAGGTTGTTTTTTAGCAGGCGGACCGAATTCCGTCTGGGATGGGTTCAGTCTGAGGTAGGCAGTGGACATCCAGGAGTGGATGATGGCTAGCTAATCGCAGAGACAAATTATGTCCTGCATGCTATTTACTCTCATGTACAACTGAGTATATTCTGTGTATTGGTGGATGGCTATATTGGGATCTTTGAGGAGAATGCTCAGGGGCTCCATGTAAAGGTTAAAAAGGAAGGCACCTTGGGGTACTCCACATGAGACCTGTGCCGTATAGAACACAACAAGTTCATCTGAACAGCCAGGTGTATGCCGGAGAGGTAGGAGGTAAACCAAATCAGGACAGGACCAGAGAAACCCCTCCTGTCAAGAAGGAGGGACAGAAGGGTGCGGTGGTCGATGGTGTTGGATGCAGCTGAGAGTTCAAGGAGGACGATGAGGCATGAGTCACCCTCATTTATGATTTAGAGAGCCTCATCCACCACCTGGATGGTGGCTGTCTCGATGCAACGCTTTCGGAGGAACCCTGACTGATAGCCATTTAGGAGGTGGAGTTGTTCGATTCTGGCGATTTCAACATTTTGCTAATAAAGTGGAGGTTCGCAATGGGCCTGTAGTTGCCCAGCTGGTTTGGATCTAGGGTTGTTTTTTTCAAAAGAGGTCATATGAGACCAGTGTTGAGGGTTTCCAGGAATGATCCTTCTGCGAGGGAGGCATTGGTGATGCCCAGGAGCACATTGAGCACCGGGCCCTTCAATTGTTTAATAATGGAGGCCAGAATTATATTGTCAAGAGTAAGAAGTAGGTTTGAGGGAGGCAATCATTTTTTAGCTATCAGGGGGAAAGAAAGGAGATCATTCAGTCCAGATGGGCAGTGTGCATGACGGAGTGCAGGGGAAGCTAATGCTGTGAGAGGTTGATTTGATGGTCTCTTGGAGTTTGCCTATTATTTCAATAAAAAATGTGTTGATTCTGTTGCATTTATCCTGAGTGGCTGGTACCTCATGGTTGGGTGAGGGTTTGGTACAATGCTTTACTACTTCAAAGAGACCTTTGCTCCTGTTAGAGGCTGCCACAGTGGTGGTGGAGCAGCTTTGCACTCGGTAATCACAATCCTACGTTTTGTGCACAGAGATTTGAGGTTGGTGAGATCTCCCAAGTTATGGTTCTTGCACCACCATTTCTCAAGGGCTCTGATTGAGTGTTTATTGGAGACTAGTTCGGGGGGTGCCATGGGGAAGATGGTTTGGCCTAAGCCTGGCTGGATTCTAGGGTGCATGAAGGTCCACCAGCTTGATAGCAGAGTAACTGAATGATTCTAGGAGGACGTAGGCATCCCTGTGGTGGGAAAGTCTGCAGTTTGCTTCTAGCTCATTGACCAGGAAGGTTTTGAATGAGCAGTGTTGAGTGAGGGGGCATTTAGTCTGACCTTTGTGAGCCGTGGTCAAGTGGGTAACTGATAATGGGATGGTGGTGTGGTCAGACCAGTCAAGCGGGATAGGGTCTGCACAGGCGATGCACGGACAGCATCAGTGTAAAAAGAGTGCTTTGAGTATGTTTGTCAGCCTGTTATTCAGGGACGTTAAAATCACTGAGGAAGACATTATTTGAATTTGCTAATTTGGCAGAGGAGAGTAAAATGGACATGTTTGCAATGAAATAGTCACTCTTGTGAGATTGTCTGTAGATGTGGTGGAAGGTGATGGATTCCTTATGCGCTAGAGGGAACCGGCATTTGAGTGATTCATATTAACTTGTTCTGGGAGAGGTTAATGTTTCATGGCCAATTGCTCCTTTGGATGATTGCCACTACGCCTCCTGTCCCGGCCGGTCGGCATGTTGGATGCAGTAGCCTTGCGGTAGAAGGACATCGAAAACATGTTGGTAAAATGGGGTAAACCATGTTTCAGTGATGAACAGGGCATCAAGGTTGTACGTGATGAGGTCAGCGATCTCTGCAGCATGAGCGATTGCTGAGCGAGCATTGATCAACATGAGATGGTGTGTGCATGTGCTCGGTGGGTGTTGGATGGGGGCCAGGACAATATCGATGAGGTTCTCCAGGGTAGCTTGCTGCGGCTGCCCAGGGCACTTGGCCATTCAAACCCTAGTGAGAGTGGGGATGGGTTGTGGAGGGAGAAGACACATGGTGATGTCTTTTGGTGAGTGGCAGTAGCAGCGATTAGTTTGTAGATGAAATGCAGGATAGCGGGACAGGCCCTTGGCCCAATGAGACCAAAACAGGGACAAAAAGGTGAGGTCCTTGTATTCACACGTCCTTTGTTGAGGACACCCGCGACAAGTGTTAGGAAAGATTTCGTTATTGTAGGGAACTTTCCTTCCATGTGGCAACCCCTAAACTTTTTGCTATTGTTTTCAACCTGTTTTCTTGACTTTGCCAGAGAAGTGCAGCCTTCTGCCGTACTCCTCTGGGCTTTCGCTCCTTTCTTACGGGGAAACTGACATGCCCTTAAGACAGTCAGTACCGGGGAACGCTGTTTCCCGTAGTTTCTTTTATCGTGTCGCCATTTTAGTGCAACACGACACAAGAGGGCACTGTAAGCTAAGTTACAGCTCTCTTGGGTCTCTAGCCTTCTACAGACCCTAGACACTCTTGTAGGATGGTTTTTGGATCGGTGCAAGTCATTCAGGGACTGGGCTGGTGGCAGCGATCATTTGGTTTATTTTGAGCTCCTTTTGCCGTTCTGAGCACGTTTTTGCCGCGAACACAAAAGGGTGGCCCGGCTACACAAAATGGCCGGACCACGAGGCTCCTTTGTCTAGTCCACTGTCCGTCTTGCTCCCTTTACCTTCCCCCGGGTCAGGCGACCCGGGGCCTTCCTTATTTGGGCATGTAGTTCCCCGCGAAACACGGTTGCTTTCGCGGGCTTCTACATGTCGTTTGAGTGCCCCCAGGATGTGGGATGGGCTGTCTGGTCCCAATACACATCCTGGGTGCCAGAGAGTCTAGGGTGGTGTGAATGCCTGGGACCACCGTGGTCCGTGATTGGTCCACGTATGGTATGTGTGTTGATGAGCGGATCTCCCATTGGCTCCCCTCCATTTTGGCGCGAAGGGAACCGTGGATAAGAGGGAGCTGGAAACACCACTGCCATGTCGATCTCCTGAGTTCTTACGAACCCAGGGATACAGGAGCCAAGTATCCTGCGAACACGAGGCTGGACCGAGGAATCGCTGGTGACCCCCTGAAGAACTTCTGCTCCTCATTGCTGTTGTCCGGTGAAGCCCTTTCCACCTAAGATCGAACAAGAAGGCCTGTACTGGCGCTTCGACCTATTGGAATAGCAGGACCAGCTATTCCCGGCACCTTCATCAACTCCTGCCGTAAGCCTTCGGAAGTGTCTCTGGGCCATCCAGTTGACTGACCAGCTTACTAAGGAGGCCTGCTCTGTAATCGCCGACAGGTTGGGTGGTGTTCTGAGTCCGGGGCATGCTCACACGCTTCGTTTGCTTAGCAGTCCTAAGCTAGAGGTGAGCGGTGCTCGTTTGGCTTGAATACACCCGGCCGTTCCGTTGCCCTGCTGTGGCGACAAAACTGTGCTTGTTTCTTCGATCGGGACGTCTTTTTACTCTGCACGACGACGAGACGTTCCCTGCTCTTCAGAACCTGCCAGAAGCTGTATCTATCGAGGAGAAGCTCGGGCCTGCTTGCTTCGGGGACCGGTGAGTAGATTAGCTAGGATCTGGTCGCCCTCCTGCAGTGCCCCTTGCTTTTCCCCGCTGTAAATACAGCACCCCTTGTCCGTACTCGCGCCCTGCTTCTGCCTCACAGTGGAGGCTGCGCTAGAGTCGCGGACCGTGTTCTCCTTCATTAGAGCTCCCTACAGAGCTGTTCAACGTCCTCCGAAGAGCTTCACCTTCTGCCCATTGGCACCGGCGTGTGCAGGTACTTTTGAGCGCTAGGCTCCACTCTTCGTAGGGATTGGACTACCATCTAGTTAGGGGCCTCAGAAGGCGGACATATCACACGCATTGGTTCGCACTGCCTGTTTTCCTTCCCCTGCAGGTGGATAACATATTTCGTGCTGCTAATGCTGTGAAACTGTGTATTCTGTATATATATTGGGTGGATAGTGTATGTGTTGGTTTAATATCGTTGTATATTGCTGCTTTTACTGTAGTTATTAGTTTCAAGGCCTTATAATAAATGTGTATCTATTTTTGATATAAACAACTGTTTGGAGTAGTTTGTAAGCGCTCTTGCTTTGTGTGCTCATTGCGGGCTTTCAGTCACCCTCACCCCTCTTGAGACCTAGTCTTGACCGCCGCGATCGCTACCTTGATTGGTCTGGCTTGTCCAGAGGTTACCCTGTTCCAAGTAATTAGGTTGGCCTTCTGAACCTCTGCGCCACCAGGACAGAGTTCAGAAATCCGTCTTAACAAATTGGTGTACAGCGGTGGGATACGACTGAAGGTATCCAGTGTTGCGCACGAGCTAAGGCGTTTTCAGGTTATTCCAACCAGGACACGCAGTAAAGTATTGAATATAACGTTAAAAAGGCCATAGTCCTATCGACAGTATGGAAACGAATACTTTATTAACCTTAAATGCTTCGAAATCTGAAACATTGAAGAAGATGTGTGCGGAGAGAGGGGTTTCCTCTCAAGGCACTAAATTGGAAATGATCCAGAGAATCGTGGCGTGGCAAGAAGCGCAGCTTGACGCTATAACTTCCGAGGACAGTGCAGAAGGTGGTGGGGCTGCTCTCACTGGCAGAACCGACGGTTCTGCCGCTGCACTGATCCATCACGACCACGAGGACAGGGAGGATGTAATGTCTAACGTTTCCTCTGCCAGTGTTGATGGGGAGGCTATGCTTGAATTCAAGAAGCAAGAGCTGTGGTTTAGGCAGCAGGAGCTTGAATTCAGCATAGCCAAACTGAAAATCGACCAGGCAGAAAAACAAAAAGACAGGGATCACCAGTTGGAACTGGCCAAGCTTCAGTTCGCAAATGGGTCCAAGGGTCCTGGACATGGTTCTGGGGCTTCCTCTCATCCACGGTTTCCAAAAGATCTGCTCAGTGTGTATGAGGAACGAAATGACATTATGGACTGGTTGAATGCGTTTGAGTATGCATGCGAGGTTCAAGAGGTTGATAATGCGGATAAGATTGCATGGTTACTCAGCAGACTGCCCCATTCTGGTTGCAGTGCCATTATGGAAATGTCGAAGGCTGAGCGCGCTGATTTTGCAATGTTGAAGCAGACTCTCATTTTAAAGTTTGGGAAGACTCCGACCCAATATTTGAAAAGGTTTAGAGAGTATAAGAAAAAGGAAGGTGGTACTTGGGTGTCGTATGTAGCTGAGTCCCTGAAAAACTTGACTGGCTGGGTTGAAGGTTATAAGGTTTCTACCTTCGAAGGCATGATCAATCTGGTCATGCTGGAACACATTTTTGCTTCTTCTTCCCCGGAGCTTAAGCAGCATTTGGCCGATTCGAAGGAGATAGATCCTAAGAAGCTGGCCATTGCAGCAGATTTATGGGTGTCACATCGAGTGTCCCATAAGGACAAAACTCATCCTGGTAAGCAGGAGGAAGGGAAAAAGTCCAAAGATGTGGAGGGTGGGGAATCTGCTAAATCTTCTTCCCATAAGGGCCACAAAAAGAAAAATCAGGGTAAGCCATCCGAGAACTCACAGGGTAGTGGAGGTTCGCCTCCGAAACAGAACTCTGGTTATAATAAGCCTCCCTACGTAAACAGACCCAATGGGGCTTGTTTTTCTTGTGGAGCAACTGACCATGTGAAGGGGGATCCCCGTTGTAAGGTTAGACCTTTGGGGGTCCACTCCGCTAATCTGGCCTTCTCCTCCTACGAGGAAGAAGAGATTACAGGAGCATCCTTCTCCTCAGACTCATTTCCCAGCGGAATAGAGGCTGAGGTAGTTTTAGTGTCCCTGGGTTCCTGGGAGCCTAAAGTCGCAGAGGCGTATGCTAGGATTCCGGATAATACCAAGCACTACTTTAAAGACAGTGTGCTGATCAATGGAGTGGATACTCCAGCTCTTAGGGATAGTGGGTGCAGTCGAACTGTAGTGGATTCTACCTTGGTAGACTCAGAGGAAGTTGCCAGAGCTACTCTGATGCCCACTAAGTTGGCTGACGGCCCCCTCCGTATGTTTCCCGTGATCCCTGTTAATCTAACTTTAAATGGTACAGCAGTTAGGATTCCAGTGAGCATTCAGAGAAACGTCCCGGGAAAGGTCTTGTTGGGCAATGATCTCAGAGCTCTAGGGCTCGTAGGAGACACTGCCGAAAGACCCTACACACGGTCTCAAGCACGGGCAGCATTGGCCAAGTCCAATACGCCGCCCCAGCCGAAGGGGAAACCCAAGGCGAAAGGAGTCAACAAGTCCCGACGGGGGAAAGAGAATATTCCCCCGAACTCGCCTACCACTGCGGTGGAGGGAGTTGGTCAATCGCCCGAGCCTGACGAGGAGGTGGCGATGCCTGAAGTGTTCGACCCCAACGACCATCCTGAACTAAAAGACTTGTTAGTTGAAGGAGGTCCTGATAGGGACGACTTCAGTAAGGGCCAACGTGAGTGCCCATCTCTGGAAGGCCTAAGGAGACAGGCCTGCTCCCAGCTTGAGGGTGAACCTCCTGGGTTGCAAAGGATTTACCAGGAAGGTGGACTCCTTTATAGTGAGCCCACAGAGTCTACAGAAGGAGACCATAGGAGGTTGGTGGTTTCCCTTGCTGTTAGGCCCTTCCTCCTGCAGTTGGCGCATGTCGTTCACCTTGCTGGTCACCTTGGTATGAGGAGGACCAAGCAAAGGTTATCCATGCACTTCTACTGGCCCAAGATGGGGGTGCAAGTAGAAAGTCACTGCAGGAGTTGTGCCTCCTGCCAGTTGTCTGGTAAGGTTGGCGCGACAATCCAAGCTCCGTTGGTACCGCTCCCAGTTGTGGGGGTACCATTTGAAAGGGTAGGGATCGACATGGTTGGTCCCCTTGACCCGCAAACATCCTCAGGCAATAGGTTTATCCTGGTGCTGGTCGACCATGCAACCAGGTATCCTGAGGCCGTCCCATTTACAACTGTAACTGCCAAGCCAGTTGCAGAAGCTTTACTCGGCATGTTTACTAGGGTTGGCTTCCCTAAAGAAGTTGTGTCGGATCATGGCAGCAACTTTATGTCGAAGTATAGGCAGGCTATGTGGAAAGAATGTGGGGTCACCTACAGGTTCTCTTCTGCATACCGCCCCCAGACCGATGGTCTGGGGGGGCGTCTTAACAGGACGTTAAAAAGCATGATTGGGGCTCTGGAGGAGCCTCAGAGAAGAAAATGGGATCTTCTTGTTTCATGCTTACCGTTTGCCTACCGAGAGGTACCACAGGAGGGTGTTGGCTTCAGCCCCTTCGAACTTCTGTTCGGTCATCCCGTACGGGGACCCTTAGCCATTGTCAAGGAGGGATGGGAGATGCCCACTCCCCCTGTTACTACCAATGTAGTTGATTATGTGCTAGGGCTCAGAAAACGGATGGTACTTCTGATGGGCTTGGCCAGTGATAAATTGAAGGCAGGGCAAGCGCTGGTGAAACATTGGCACGACCAGAAAGCTTCCCTCATCAACTTTACACTCGGTCAGCAAGTCCTGATCATGAATCTCATAAGGCCTCGAGCTTTACAGGACAAATGGTCAGGCCCTTACCCAGTGGTGGAGCCCCTGGGTGAGGTTAGCTATTCAGTGGACCTTGGAAGGCCTGGACAGGCTCTAAAAGTGTTTCACGTGAATAGGCTGAAGGCTTTCGTCCCAAGCGGCGAAATCGCAGCGCTGCTATTGGCTTCAGACGTTGAGGAAGAGGAGTCTGAACCTCTCCCTGACCTGTTCCAAAGCAGTCCTTCAGAAAGCTCTTTTGAGGGTGTCCGAGTGGCCCCTCACCAAAATGGACAAGGCTCGGTGGTTTGCCTTGGACATGAAGTAGGTGGAGGGAGGAGACAGCCTCTATCCAGTAAGGTACCAGCGGTACAAGACTGGCCTACCCCCACTACGCAAACCCAAGTGAGAGCCTTCTTAGGACTCACGGGTTATTACCGCAATTTTGTGGCAGACTATGGCACCATAGCTGCTCCTCTGACTGCCCTCACAACTCCGAAGAAACCCAAGAAGGTAACTTGGACTGACGAGTGTGAGAAGGCCTTCAATGGCTTGAAAGACTCCTTGTGCCAGGCCCCTGTGCTCAGGGCCCCTGATTATCAAAGACCTTTTATCGTGCAGACGGATGCCTCTGACACTGGGATAGGAGCTGTACTATCACAAGTAGATGAGAAGGGTAAGGAACACCCTATCGGTTTTATTAGTCGCCAGCTTAAGGACAGAGAGCTCAGATGGTCCACGGTAGAGAAAGAATGTTTCTCTGTTGTGTGGGCCCTAAGGAAGCTGCGGCCCTACCTCTATGGGACCCACTTCACTGTGCAGACTGACCATAAGCCGTTAAAGTGGCTAATGAACATGAAGGGGGAGAATCCAAAGTTGCTTAGGTGGTCCATAAGTCTACAAGGCTTCGACTTCACTATTGAGCATAGGCCAGGTGTCCAACATAGCAATGCTGATGGGTTGTCCAGAATGTTTTACCGACCTGAACAAGAGACTCATCCAGGGGTGGATTAGTTCCCCCTGTCCATAGTCTGGGAGGGGCGAGTGTTAGGAAAGATTTCGTTATTGTAGGGAACTTTCCTTCCATGTGGCAACCCCTAAACTTTTTGCTATTGTTTTCAACCTGTTTTCTTGACTTTGCCAGAGAAGTGCAGCCTTCTGCCGTACTCCTCTGGGCTTTCGCTCCTTTCTTACGGGGAAACTGACATGCCCTTAAGACAGTCAGTACCGGGGAACGCTGTTTCCCGTAGTTTCTTTTATCGTGTCGCCATTTTAGTGCAACACGACACAAGAGGGCACTGTAAGCTAAGTTACAGCTCTCTTGGGTCTCTAGCCTTCTACAGACCCTAGACACTCTTGTAGGATGGTTTTTGGATCGGTGCAAGTCATTCAGGGACTGGGCTGGTGGCAGCGATCATTTGGTTTATTTTGAGCTCCTTTTGCCGTTCTGAGCACGTTTTTGCCGCGAACACAAAAGGGTGGCCCGGCTACACAAAATGGCCGGACCACGAGGCTCCTTTGTCTAGTCCACTGTCCGTCTTGCTCCCTTTACCTTCCCCCGGGTCAGGCGACCCGGGGCCTTCCTTATTTGGGCATGTAGTTCCCCGCGAAACACGGTTGCTTTCGCGGGCTTCTACATGTCGTTTGAGTGCCCCCAGGATGTGGGATGGGCTGTCTGGTCCCAATACACATCCTGGGTGCCAGAGAGTCTAGGGTGGTGTGAATGCCTGGGACCACCGTGGTCCGTGATTGGTCCACGTATGGTATGTGTGTTGATGAGCGGATCTCCCATTGGCTCCCCTCCATTTTGGCGCGAAGGGAACCGTGGATAAGAGGGAGCTGGAAACACCACTGCCATGTCGATCTCCTGAGTTCTTACGAACCCAGGGATACAGGAGCCAAGTATCCTGCGAACACGAGGCTGGACCGAGGAATCGCTGGTGACCCCCTGAAGAACTTCTGCTCCTCATTGCTGTTGTCCGGTGAAGCCCTTTCCACCTAAGATCGAACAAGAAGGCCTGTACTGGCGCTTCGACCTATTGGAATAGCAGGACCAGCTATTCCCGGCACCTTCATCAACTCCTGCCGTAAGCCTTCGGAAGTGTCTCTGGGCCATCCAGTTGACTGACCAGCTTACTAAGGAGGCCTGCTCTGTAATCGCCGACAGGTTGGGTGGTGTTCTGAGTCCGGGGCATGCTCACACGCTTCGTTTGCTTAGCAGTCCTAAGCTAGAGGTGAGCGGTGCTCGTTTGGCTTGAATACACCCGGCCGTTCCGTTGCCCTGCTGTGGCGACAAAACTGTGCTTGTTTCTTCGATCGGGACGTCTTTTTACTCTGCACGACGACGAGACGTTCCCTGCTCTTCAGAACCTGCCAGAAGCTGTATCTATCGAGGAGAAGCTCGGGCCTGCTTGCTTCGGGGACCGGTGAGTAGATTAGCTAGGATCTGGTCGCCCTCCTGCAGTGCCCCTTGCTTTTCCCCGCTGTAAATACAGCACCCCTTGTCCGTACTCGCGCCCTGCTTCTGCCTCACAGTGGAGGCTGCGCTAGAGTCGCGGACCGTGTTCTCCTTCATTAGAGCTCCCTACAGAGCTGTTCAACGTCCTCCGAAGAGCTTCACCTTCTGCCCATTGGCACCGGCGTGTGCAGGTACTTTTGAGCGCTAGGCTCCACTCTTCGTAGGGATTGGACTACCATCTAGTTAGGGGCCTCAGAAGGCGGACATATCACACGCATTGGTTCGCACTGCCTGTTTTCCTTCCCCTGCAGGTGGATAACATATTTCGTGCTGCTAATGCTGTGAAACTGTGTATTCTGTATATATATTGGGTGGATAGTGTATGTGTTGGTTTAATATCGTTGTATATTGCTGCTTTTACTGTAGTTATTAGTTTCAAGGCCTTATAATAAATGTGTATCTATTTTTGATATAAACAACTGTTTGGAGTAGTTTGTAAGCGCTCTTGCTTTGTGTGCTCATTGCGGGCTTTCAGTCACCCTCACCCCTCTTGAGACCTAGTCTTGACCGCCGCGATCGCTACCTTGATTGGTCTGGCTTGTCCAGAGGTTACCCTGTTCCAAGTAATTAGGTTGGCCTTCTGAACCTCTGCGCCACCAGGACAGAGTTCAGAAATCCGTCTTAACAACAAGGAGGCCTAATGAGGACTGATTAAATAGGCGGTGGGTGTAGCAACTGAGTGTCTGGGCCTGGTCAAGTGACCAGCAATCTACTCAATGCTGTTTGCCTGGAGTTGGCCTGAATCCTTAAGTAGAGGCTTGGAAGGTGCGAAAACTGGAGGTGGGCGGAGCAGCTGAGTGGCAGGGCCTGGTCACGTGACCAGCAGCTATACTCAAAGCTGTCTGCATGGAGCTGGCCTACAGTCCTTAAGTATAAGATCGGAAGGTGCAAAAACTGGACGTGGGCAGATCAACAGTGTGGCAGGGACAGGTCACGTTACCAGCAGCCTACTCAATGGTGCCTTAGTCTGAGATAGTAACATAACAACTAAACTCCTTCCAAATTTGGAATCATGTTTAGGTGGATGATATATAATCAATATTATATGACTAATCAACTTATCTGGAATTGACCCCGAGAGATATAGCAAAGCCTGATAGAGCCTTTATGATTAAGGAGTCTTTGTAAATTAGAGCTAGACCGCACCACTTCCAGCAGGCCTGTTATAAATTTCCCATTGTATAGCCCTCTGGTACGGCTGCATTAATGGTGTGGCCAGAGAAATATTTTAGCCCGGTTTCAGTGATAGGAAGAAAGTTGAGATGTAAATCTTCGATAAGATCAAATATTTCCAAGGAATGGGCTGAAATTGATTGGCATTCAATAAAGCCCACTTAAGCTTACTATGAGACATATCAATATGAAAAAAGACTAATAGAACCAGACTATTGGGCACTATTACTTCCCTGAAGATCTTATTTTACTGACATATAGTTTAGACAACTGGTTACATGATCCGACCAGCTCGGGTCTTATCGGATAAAGGTGAATTACAGCAGCAATCAGAACAGGGAGCAAACGTTTTGACAGCTGATGCAAGCGTTTCCTTAACCAAAGATAGTTTACGATGGAGGAAAGTCGAGATTAGATCCTAGCTTGCTGACTGAGACTGTATCCATTCTAGTTTCAAGATCTTCGTCTACAAGCACAGCCTCAGGTGTAGCAAATGTGGCCACAAAAAACAACCAAATCAGATGTAAAGTTAAAAATAAATCATGTGGGTAGAGAAAATCGGGTCCAAGAAATCCTTTTGCTTACCAAAAAGATGGTCCAGTTGGTAGGTTCTAGGAGAAAAAGTCACAGAGCAAGCGATTCTAAAGACTGCAATCTCAACAGTCTAAACAGGCAGTGCTGAAACAAGTCAGTTGTGCCTGCAGGGAGCAGCATGTCAATGTCATAAGCCCGGAAGGAAGAAAAAAGGGGCGGAACCCTCTTTTTTTTGGGGGCCTGACTCTAGAGGGTTGAGAGGTACAGAAGTAAAGGGGGGTAGAGTCAATGGCTTCCCTGGCCAAAAGCGTGACAGGGGGTCACAAAACACCTTGCAGAAGAGCAAGGTTAGTACTAGCTTGAAAAGAGATCACCGTAGGGTACAAAACAGGAAGGTTTATTTTAACAAGAAGACATTTTTACAGAATTCTTTATGTGCCGTGGCACATGGTATATGCATACTGAAGTACATTTATAGTCTGCATATTGGTGGGTTAGTAATAAATAGTGACAAACTATTCCATGTATTGTTCACAATCACAATACATTAACATTGTCAATGTGATGACAACGGTGATCTTTTTACGGTGATCTCTTTTTAAGCTAGTACTAACCTAGCTCTTCTGCAAGGTGTTTTGTGACCCCCTGTCACGCTTTTGGCCAGGGAAGCCGTTGACTCTACCCCCCTTTACCCCTGTCAGAAGCACTACAGCCCTCACATCTCTGGGAGTTGAAGTTCCCTGAGCAACACACTCTCCTGCTAAGGTTAAGTGCAAGTGCTATAATGAAGGTTTTGATCAATAATTAGGATGTTCAAGTTTTTGTATGCATCAATATTTGAAAAACATATCAATGGTTGAGAATTGATTATTTTCAGGTTGTTATATAATATTGTATTTACTACATACGTAAAGATATGTGATATATTACATGCATTTTATGGTGTAACTAAGATGGGCCATTTTCAATTTTGGGTAAATATATGTTTGTTAATTAGGCAGCAGTTCTTGAGGTTTAGATTACATTTGTGGCCTACGAATGATATACTGGCTAGGCGAGGGATTATTACAAAGAGTACAAATGTATGTCGATTCTGCAAAGGGGATGTTCAAAAAGAAACATTGCAGCTTCTCCTAGTCGAATGTCTAAGTTTAACACAAAAACCCATATGTATTTTAAATGCTTGTTTGATGATTATAAAATTAGTTGACCAGTGAAGTATGGATGAGCATATTGAACACAAATAAGGTAGCAGTCAGAATAGCAACAACACAATTTCTAGAGTCTCTTAAACTAGAAGAACCCAATATGTGAAAATGAAGCGGCTAAAATAGAAACTATGCTTGGCAAATCTCTCAAATTCTTAAAAAAGTAACTATATGATGGAATAAGTAATTCTAGTAAATACATTGTGTGAAATAATAAGAGAATATAATGGAAATTTACAATTTTTTATCTTCTTTTTCTTTTAGACTATTTAGATTGTACACATTTTTAATTGAAGCTGTCTTTGATAGAACAATACTACCATTAATTTGATTACGTAAGAACATTAAACAAGATGGTGTGACACATTAATTTGGAATGCCACATAAGATGTGTGGTCACATGAATGTTGTATATATAATATTTGAGGTGGCGCAGGCCTATTATACATGTTTTTCATTTGTCTAATCATTAGCCCAGTCTACTTGATACCTGATGATATTGGTATTCTATACAGGAGTTCTTCAGAATTTCCTCTTTGATTGTTGTGTATGGTAATGTTTCATTACGTTTTCTTTTCCACTTGATTCTCACTTGCTTTCAGTGTCTCTCATCTTTTGGGTAGTTTACCTATTAATTATTTGCCGTTGCTACGTTATACTATTCAATCTATCAGAATTCATTTCTTGTTATACCATAATGCTTGCAGTGCTATTTTAGCACAGGTCTAATTTAGCTCTTTGGTGTTCCAGATTTTATTTTAGATACACTTCTCACTGTCCCAATACACACCAGCATTGTTACTGGATACTGATGGATAGTTCAAGCACAAAGTTCCTTTCAACTTTTGGCCCCAAAACCTTGAAAGACTCTTCCTTTGGATATTCGACTATGCCCTACTATAAGAAGCGTTCAAAACTAAATCTGATGAACATTGCTTTTCCCTGATTATTTGCAGTATGCAGAACGTGTGCCATTGTTGTGAGCCTACTCTGTCCACAGTGCAGGCTTCCTCATCCTGCCAAACACATGTCAAGGAGGGATTCTGCACACCATATATATATATATATATATATATATATATATATATATATATATATATATATATATACACACACACACACACACACACACCCCCTCCCCCCTCCCCCGCGGCTAGGCAGGGGCAGACACCTACCTTCACTTGTAACCGCTTAACTGCGGGCTATTATGCAAGTCTATGCAAAAAGGACGAGCATACTCATCCTTGGCACTTAATACAAATTAAATAAAAAGTATTCTTACAACGCCACTTTACAGGGCCCAAAGGCTCCAAAATGGAAGGGTGGCACCCGCTCTCTTTTGGATAGGCACCACCGAAGCACACCTGCCACCCTCCCAGTTTACTACATCAAACAATGAGAAAACAATGCCCTAATTTGTCCCTAATATCCAAAAGGTAGATTAGTGAACTATTAGAAAGGAAGATGCAGCACATTACCAGAGTCGTTAACCTGGATAACATCTCAAAGTTTCTTATTCAAAGGATCTTCCTCTATTGCCATTGTAGATTTCCATTTCTCAAAGTAATAAAAAACCTCACCCAAAAATGCACCTTACCAGCTGCTTTGAGACTGTCTGCCATGTCCAGCAATATGGCCAAGAAGTTACTATCAGTAGCTCTGATGTGCAACTGACTTCCTTGGATTAAGTCAGAGTTATTTATGGTTACATGTTTGTTTGTGAATTGAATATACTCTCCAGATTAAAATCCAGGGAATCATCTTTGTTGATTGGACCCCATATTTGAATTTAAATGCAACGTCAGATGCCTCATTTTATCTGATGGTGTATGGTCCTGGAATAGTGTCTACGGAGACCGCGTTATCACGTAGAAACCGCGTGTGGAGAAGATGTGTGTTATGAATGGGAATGGTGTGGACTCATAAGGATCAACACGATCAGCAGAGGTTGCTGTTGTCTAACCTGTCCCAAAATCTAGAAAATATATTGGTCCTCATTACAAGTTTGGCAGTGTGGTAAAAAAGTGGTAGTCATTCTGTTGTGACCACCTTTTTGGCTTGACCTTGAAGTGCTGGATTTAACTTCAGCATAATTCTGGAGGTAAAGACTTCACGTGGGATTACTGCTTGTGGAAAATCTGCCGACACCTCCCATGTAGTCCTACGGACCCTGAAAATGGACATTGACACTGTCATACCACCACTCAAAATCCCTTGGTAATGCCACGGGACAGATCGGCGATAATGTGGCAATAGGACCCGAGGCGGCGCCCCAGGTAATGCCCGCGGCCGTAGTTAATGAAGCCCCCGGGCATTACCTGCGGTGGTATTGGCCCTCCGCCGAGGGTCTTATTGCCATTAGTACCCTGGCTCGTTGGATTGGGGTGCTAATGGCATTTCAGGAAAAAAAAAAAACAATTTAAAAAAAAAATGGGCGCAGCCATGGAAAGGGAAAACTTAGTCCGTTTTCCCTTTCCATGGCGGCCATCGGGAGCGGACGCGCTGGGAACAGAAGTATTCCCATTGCGTTCGGTTCCAAGAAAAGAAGAAAAAAGAAGGTAAGTGGGGTCGGGAGGGCGGAAGGGAGGGGATGGGGAGGAAGAAAAAAAAAATGTACCGCGGTCTCCGGAGGGGGTCGATGGAAGCCTCCAGCCGTGTGGAGGCTTGGAGCGGGGATGGCCCCACTCCGAGTCTCCACGCAGCTGGAGGTTTCCATCGTCCCCCGCCGGAGAAAGCGGGATAGAAGGTAAGTGGGGTGGGGAGGGAGGACAGGCTTGGGGGAAAAAAACATCTTACCTGAGTCCCCGGCAGGGGACGAAGGAAGCCTCCAGCCATGGAGAGGCTCGGAGCGGGGATTGCCCTGTTTCGAGCCTCCTCATTGGCTGAGGGGCTGCCACGCCTCTCGCCGGGAACAGAGTAGCCGGCATGCACGGCGTGGACGGGAATACCATATGGTATGGCTCGCAAATGAGCCAATCACCACACAGCATTCCTGTTCAGACGCGCGTGCCGGGTACTAATGGTAAATGATCCTGGCAGTAAATCAGGTGAATTACTACCGATTTACTGCCAACATCGTAAAGAGTTCGTATATAATGTGAAACTCAGACAGTTCAATAATTCACTTATCCACTCACTTATATAATATCACATTTCGTGCAGCAGTCCCTCCGGCTTTTAAGGGGTGTAATAAAAGGTAATATTATCACGCAATGTAATGCTAACCATGCACTTTACCATATAATTAAATATTTTCAAATGCTCATAATGGGTTTTACAGAAGATTATTATTATTATTATTATTATTATTATGTTTCCAGTCACACTGGTCAAAACTACCAGCTGAACCATGAAGTAACTCATCAAACTGGTCCACTTTGCTAAAAGAAACTGGCCAACACTAGCATGTTGGGTTTGCATTTGGGTCATTGACCTATTGCCCTATTGGCCAGTCCATAGCTGGTCAGAGGCAGGCTGATCAAGGACTTTATACCAAGTGGGATGTCTACAATAGTGGGGCTAACCACAACATCTATGATAGTTGAAAGGAAAACAGTGAGTGGCTTGTGTATCAGGAAATCTATAGGTTGAACAGCTACTCACCCGTGTTGTCATGCCAGACCCGCACTTTACACAGATCCCCCAGGCTAAGCATTTCGGAAAATCTGAAAGTGTCCATTTGGTTCCGTTCAAACTTGTTGGAATGGTCGCTTTGCTTCAGAGCCAGCGTCCCTGTGTCCCCGTTCTCTCCAAAGATAATCACGAACACGTTGGCATCAGTGCCAGCCCCTGCACAAACAAGAAAGAAAGGCACATACACTCAGAAAGAGCTGCAGCAAGAGCATGATTGCTTATTAGCCGGTCAAGTGGCACAGCGAGTAGAGCGCTCGCTTTGACATCCGTGCAGAGCCTGCTAACGCAGGTTCGAATCCCGGCGGGGCCAATCTCAGCCTTTCATCCTTCCGCGCTATATAAAAGCCTAATTATTCACCCAGGACCAACGGGACCCTACACACACTGCTATATCAACTGATCAATGCATGGCTCACAATCCTCAAAGCACCGCGCAGGGGTGCATTGCGGCACGGCCCTGTGATAATTCCAGTCTGTGGATTGCGTGAATGGGTGGAAGTGTGACTGTTGAGTTGAGCTGAGTGGAGTTACTGATAACACACAAGACCGGGCAGACCAAACTGCACCTGAGCGCCAATGTTAAGTTAAAGCTTGAACTATTCCAACGAGAAACCTAACTACTCCATAAAACAAACCATTCACTGTAGATTCCTTAAACAGGTGTGTCTTAAATGCTTTACTGAACGGAGTAAGCTCGAAGTCCCTGATCTTCCAGGGAAGAGAATTCCATAGTCTTGATCCATATAATGTGAAGCGTCCGTCTCCCATGGAGGTACAACGAGATGGGGGTTGCCCAGTAACAGCCTATTAGTGGCATGCAAAGGTCGGTTAGGTTTATGTAGAGATGTGCACGTATTGTGGCCTTGTTGTTACCGCACCTTATGCTTGCACGTGTAGCAGCTGCTGGGCGAGGACCTGCGACATTGCAACCCCTATTTATCTGTGTCATTCATGATAGTGCAACTAAATAGATGCATGGATTGAAGGGTGTGTGTGCCGGGTATGTTCCATGCGAGATGTTTATTTTATTTTGTCATTTGCCTAGCGCACAAAACCCAGAGGCATCTAGGTGCTTTTAGCTTAAGAACATTGGTTACAGTGGTTACTTACAACGGTAGAAGGTTACAGACATTGTATGATTAGCTCACAAGGGTAATAGCTTGCAGAGGTAGCTTACATGTTCTATGGGCGAGCTAGAGATGTGCCAGATCACAGTGCTGTGTTTGGTGTTTGCCGCACACTGTGCACACTTGTGTGGCAGTAGAGAATGTCAAACACTGATACGGTGCAAGTAGTCAAATGTTCAAGTCATACGGTAGTAGACTATGCCAAAGGAGTACCACCTACCAAAATATTGCATAATTATGCTACTACCGTGGTGGCACCTAGTGGTGCCGTATCAATGGTGACGGCCTTGATGAAACTAAAAAACATCTTAAAAAGCACTGAGTGGGTTTAAGGGGCGCCTTTATAAACCTCAAGTATTGTATCGGTAATTACCCAAACAATAGAATGAATAGTTAGTTATTTGTGTAAGAATGTTATGGAGAAAAATGAAGAGCGGTGCTTGTTTCTGAGAGAGTAGATGAGATCCAGTTAGGGGTTAGAGGAGGGTAAGGGGACACTGGTGTTTATTTTGGAGTTACACTTGGGTAGAGGTTCTCAGGCTACGAATTATTTTTTCCTAAAATCATTACGGGCATGCAGCATGCCTGGAATATTGCATCCATTGAACATATGATATGTAATCTTCATTGTTACCCTAGGTCCATGGTGATCGCAAAACAAGCATTGGCAATGTCAACCGTTGTGGCTTTTGTGTAGCCTTGGCAAAGGCGTTTGACAGGCACAGCCGTAGTGGTGTTAATTGGCCATTGATGGCCACCACTGCACAATGGTGCAAGTACCTGGGCATATATTAGCAGTGTCTGGCAAATGCCAAATACTTATACACATGCTAAAACTATTGGCTTTGCCAATACTGGCTTATAAATCAAGTGGCTGAAGGCAGACCTTGATAACATTTCCATTACACCAGTGGCACGCTTACAGCTCCAAATAAGTCATTAACTCTGACAAAATCTGACAGGAAATTCTAGCACACAAGTTGATGGTAAGGCTTGAAAAACTAACTCAAAACGATGCAAGGAAAATGTATTTTGGGTGGGGAGGGGCAGGAAGTGGGTGGGGGTGGCAATCTGGATTGGCATAGTCATAGGTGGGTAAATAACCATAGACTACTATAACCTTTGTATCCCTCCTCATATCATTTCTCCCTAGCTGTACTCTAATGCAATAGTTTCAACTTATAGGAAGGTGGTGCTCCACCTAATAGCAAAACTAAAAATCCATGTTTACCCCGGCTTCAGGGATGCAAATGCCTGTGGCACAGCAGTGGTTCACAGCGCTGCTGTCCTCGGGTAAAAGGATGCACAGAAGGGTCATTGATCAGCCTTCTGTGCATCACAGCCTTCTGTGCATCCCACCTCTCCATTCACACAGAGTAGGCGAATAGTCTGAAACTCTTTGTGAGTCCCAATCTTTATGTGGCGCATGTGAAGGAGAAGCATTATGGAAAAAGAAATTCCTGGAGCATAGTCAGGAAAAACCATTTTACCTAAATTGATGGGGTAACACCTCTGATTTACAGGCGATATGGAATACCGTAATCCTGCAGTATTTACCACAAGTAGTGTTTTCAAAATACACTATCAGGTAAATAACACAATGTCAAAATACAGATGGCCGGTAGATGTTGGCAAGTATTCTTTTTAAATGTCCCATTTTTTTGAAGTTACTTAATACTCAAGATGTGTCAAATATGTTTTTTCATTTTATTTCTATTTTAAAAAAAATATTTTTCCATACTGTACATACATTTTACCATGTATACAAAAAAAGACTGTTCATAAGTCTTTACGCAGGTTAATAAAGTACCGACACACCCAAAGGCGAATACATTTCAAAATGTTCTGTAACAATATCAATGTGCTCCATTTTGTTGCTAACATTCGACTGATGCTGCCATTTTGATTAGGATGAAAGTGCTTATCATTGGCCATACCAGCCTGCATTTCTCCAGTCTTCCATATGTCTAGAAAACAAGATCTTTTATTTCAGTTCATTTCCCAGACTTCCAATACCCGTTGTGATTCTTGAGTTGGATCTGCCGTTTTATTTTGATTTTCTATTTATTAACAGTTCCGTGGTATTCTGATTAAGAGTACAGTAAAAAAAAGTCACACTAGTGAAATCCCACTAACAGGTGTTTTACATATAGAGGCATTCATTAACACATTATGCACCAGAACAACTGTACCAAAACATTTAGGTGCTAATTTTCCAAGTTAAAGGTGCTGAAGAGATGTATTTTCATGCTAGTGTAAAACCAATGGATTCCTAAGGAATCCGTTGGGCTTTTACACCAGGAAAAATCAGGCAGATTCCATAGAAAAGGAATTAATTTTAAACTGCTCTATAAATAAATAAATCTGCTTGCCATGCGCAAATAGCAGGCAGCCTTTACTCAATTTGCTCTGCGGAATGGAAAGGGGAGGCATTAAGTGGATTTTGCAAGCATTTCACATCTACCTTTTTTCACTTTGCATTTTGCAAATGACAACAATTGCCAGGACAGCAATTTACACACAGGAGCAAAATGAACACCTATATGTCATCATGTACAGATCGGTGTGGTGAGGCCATAGGGGGGCGGCTGATGAGATGTGCACGCACTGAGAGAGGACATAGTGCTTGAGGACAGGGAGCCTGTTTTCAGAGGGTGGGGTGGCTGAGAGTTCCATTGTTAGAGACGAAGGAGAGCGCACAGGGGTCAAGTCCTAAAAAAAGCAGTGGGGACTTATTAACATATGCAATGCGATGTGACATCACCAGAAATTAGCATATCTAGGTGAAATATGAAAATGTAATTTAATTGGCTTTGTATATTCATAGAAATTGTACAGGATGAATGGAGTTTGCCTTTCATAAAATCAACACCAAGAGAGGATATTTTCTTCTAATAGTGTTTTGAAAATGTTAAAAGTTGTGCATATGTTAAACTCAAAGAATCAAGAGCAATGTTTTCCCTGGAAAATGCAGTCCCGAAAGGTGATAGTTCATCTTTGGTTTCTTGCCAGTTCTCATCTGCTTATCTGGCGCAGTGGGGGAGTGCGGTGGAAATCCCAAAGTTCAAAATAAGACGGTCAACACTTTTCATTTTACACACAGCCTCTAAAATACTGAGGGGAACGGCATCCACCCTATGAAAAAAGTGGGTGGACACCCTCGACTTGAGCCCTGAGAGGGAAGGAGTGGAACTGAGAGGTATTGGTGGGTAGTTGGGGCACAGAGAGAGGCTAAGCAGAGCTTTGGATCCTTGGCTGAGTGCTGGGGGAAACTGAGGTAGCCGTTGTGGGGTAGGTAAGCCCCTGGACATTTTAAATGTTTATGCCATCCAAGTTGTTCCAAAGGTGATTCTAGCAACAGCTAGTAGAATAAAACTCAGTGCTTCGTTTTCTCTTTGTTTTGTATCGAGCAGTGCCATAACCATGTTGGCATATTTAATTTCTAATTATTTTCTGTATAACAACTGATACATCATTCAGGAATAGCTTGATTTCTCTACATTCACCATCATATAAGCAGTGTTATCACCTTTAATATTCTGAATCGTACCTCTCGGGAGGATCGCTCAGGGGCAATGTTCGATCCCCGGGTCCACGATTAGAAACCTCTGGGTATTAAGCACGTTATAAATAACATATTTTATCATACCCCGTTTTAGAAGGCAGTGATTTCCAACATAAAATGCCCTAAAATGCAGGAGATTAGAGAAACAGCAAGGTCTTCAACCTTTTTTGAAACAAAAGTAGGTGCGTTTAAAGACGAAGATTGACAGGCAAATAGTACCAGGCGAACGTAGCCTGCACTGGAAAGGAGCAGCCACTGTCTCTTACTCTCTTACTTAGGGGGAAAATCAGACGCAGAGCTTTAGCAGCCCGAGTAGATCTATTTGTCGTTTATTGAGTTAGACTCTGCTTAAGGTAAAAAGGTGCTGATCCAAATAGGCCCTTACATTTACATTGGATCTGAGATGCTATTGGGAGCCAATGGAGATCGATATATAGATATTGAATAAAGCCATCGACAAACATGCACCCAGAGGCACACCACAGGCAATGCGCAACAATCGTGAAGACACATGATCCAAAGCAACTTGGGACATACGATTACCAAGCAAGGAATCAAACCAATCCACGGCTTCTCTAGAACAGGCACCGACAGTTATAGAGTGGATAAAAGACGTTCATGATCTACAAGATCAAACGCGGCCAACAAGACCAAAAGCATAATGAGTCCAGTTATACTACTGTTGATTATCTTGAACATCTGTGCCTGGAGATCAACAAGAGCACTCTCCGTGCCAAAGTTGGAGAAAAAAACGATTGTCAGAGATGTAAAATATTCAAATGTTCTAAGTGCTTGTGAAATTACTTAGAAGCAACCTTATCCACAATTTTTTAGCAAAAAGGTAACATTAGTAATCAGCCTTAGGTTATTGACTTTAGATGGATCTAGGCCTGATTTTTTAGCAAATGTGTTACCACTAATTTTTTAATTGTATCTGGTACTATTTTATGCTTAAAAGAAGATTCATAAAATGCGTTAAAAAAGGTGCAAACAATGTAAAATTGTTTACAACAAATTTAGAAGGAATAGCATCATTCAGACAGGAAGTGGGCCGCATGCTCAGCATGCTCAGGAGTACGTGTTCCATTTCATTAACTGAAATGGGTTTCAAATTGAATAATGTAACAGATCCTATAAGAAGACAGTTCGGGATCAAGGAGTCTTGTAGTACATTGTCTAAGAGTGCCACCTCCAAGATTATTGTACAAATAGTATCCATTTGTCAGTAAATGCCTGTGAATTTTAGTACATCATCATTTGTATGAATGTGTAAATTGTTTTGTAGATTTGATTTTTAAAGATGTTTAAGGACAGCAAACAATTTCTTTGTGCTCTGGTTAGCAGTCTCCATTTCATTATTGAAAAAGTATTTTTTTTTTGCATTTTATTTATTCAATTTGTCAGTATTTTAAAGTTGTTTCCAGGCCTGTCAGTTTATTCTTTGACCATGCCTGTTTGGCACATCTCTTCTGTTGTTTCAATTCCACTATAAGGGGCGTGCACCACTGGCTGTGGATAGGATTATTTTTAATCACACTGGTCTTTAAAGGGGCTGTAAAGTCCAAAAAGTCACCCCATTGTTAAAAGTGATCTGGAAGATGAAAGTCAGATGTAACTGACATTAAATTACAAATGCATTCTTGCAGTCCATCAGAGGACATTCTCTTCAGGTTCCGAACTGTCACCATTGCCTCATTACAGGTTTACCAGGCAAAGAAACCTTAACATTGGTAATAAAATGATTGGACCACTCACATGGAATAATATTCAACAAATTAAGGGATACATTTCTAGAGACAACCCAGCCAAGAGTATTGTCCATCACGTGTGCAGGGGCGTTATTGTGAATAATAAAATCATTATTTAAAAATAGTTCTTCAAGAGCAAAGGAATAAAAATCTGCAGGGTTACCCAACCATCTGTTAAAATCGCTCAATATAAGAGTGAAACAATTGGGGTTATTCAGGGGTATCGTAGTAGTTGTCAAATCATCGACAAAATTAGGCATATTTTTAGGGGGACGATAAAGTAGGATCAAATCTGCACAGGAATTGTCAGAAGGTATGATTTTGAAATGTAATATTTCACAACCTTCCCAATCAATTGGGGATGTAAACACCCAAGTTTGGTATACAATGTTTTCAAACTAGCAGTACATGGATATCCCCTCTCGCTCCCTCTATCATCTCTCGCCTACTATCTATCTGTCACTCTCTCTACTCTTGTTCTGTGTCCCTCTCACTGTCTCATTGAAGGGCGCTCTCTATCTCGCTGAGTGCAAGAGTAGCATTGTCAGTTAAGCATTTTTATTTATTTATTAATTAATATTAATATAGCGCGCAGACAGCCCAGGGGCATTGTGGCGCTGTTACTTGCAGGAACTTAGTTACAAGGGGTACAGGATTGGTAGCAGTCATTGGCACATTATGATTGCTACAAACAGAATAGTCATTACAGCTCATGCATCTTTGGTTATTACATTACAGACAGTTTATTGGCAAACATGGTGCTGCGAGAGACCTTATGTGAAGAGGATGGTTTTCATAGCTTTCCGGAAGGCAATGAGGGAGGGCTCACCTCGGATTGTGGGAGGTAGGGCATTCCAGTGTGATGGTGCGAGATAAGGGAAGCTGGATCCTCCAGCTCTGGCTCTTTTTACTAGTGGCACACAGAGCATGTTGGTATATGGTGACCTGGTTGGCCTTGTGGAGGAGATGGGGTGGATTCTTTGTGAGAGCGGGGCGGTGAGGTGGATGCACTTGTGGCATTTGCTAGCGCTAACACAGCCCGTGATGATATCAGCACAATCAGAGAAAAACACAGATATCTTGGAGGAGGCAAGCAGGGGGTGCTTCATTTGGCACAGCCTATTCGTCACTGGCTGTTTCGGCACAGCACGTTTGGTGTAGGCCCCCTTTTGGCATGCCCTATTGGTCGCAGCCAGCAGAATGCAGGAACCGAACATCTTGCAGCACCGTATCTTGGATATACTGTCATCTACAACACTAGTATATGCGTGTTTTCGATGACAGCATATTCAAGGAATGCACTGCTCCTTCAGTATTCCTTGAATACAGTGTCATCCAAAACACTAATTAAGGCAGTGTTTTGCATAACAGTATATTAAAGAAATGCATAGCTTCACTTGCTGAGCGGGCTGTGAACCCCTTGAATGTACCATCATCCAAAACACTTCACTTATCAGTGTTCTGCATGACAATATATTTAAGATAGCCGCTGGGAGGTTTTAGGGCCTCCTTCGGCAGGCACTGCTGGCAGCAGCCAACAGGGTGTGCCGAACGGGGACAAGCGCCAACAGCGCTACGGATAAACAGCCAGCACTGAAAGGCCTGGGCCGAAATGTCCTGCTTTCTAGAATGTGATTCGCAAGGCCTGGTATTTTGAGGCATACATTGTCATCGCGTGTGCCCTACAGAAATGTCTCTATTACACTTCACACTAAGGATGCATTGTACATACGGAGTGATATGAGCGGGACACTGATAGGCTCTCCAGCTGGTGCTGGAGTGCTGAGAAAACTTGTAACAAACCTGGCTTCAGGGTCTACAATTGTGTTTATTTTCTATTTTTTCAAGTTGGTGCATACTGTAACAAATATATTAGTTCTGCAGCAGTACCAACCAATCAATGACCTGCACACACAATTAAACATTTATTTATTTATTTATTACATGCCGAAAGCCTGCAGACATCAGAACGCACATAAACACTTAGGACAATACATCAGAAACAGAACAGGAATCAAAGAGTACTACTCATCAAAAGGATCTATTTAAATAGAAAAGTGTTCAACAGTTATCAAAATTATAGCAAATGACTAGCCTGGCACAAATGTAATGGTAAAGAGTTCTAAGCAGAGGTTACAGCAGTGCGAAATACCTACCATTACCATTAGCCCGCCTTATTCTGGGGCAAGAAAGGAGGCAAGTATTGGTAGACCTTAAGACCATAAGACTCTCTTTGGTTCATATCTAGTCAGTCTATCTCTGGGATATATAGGAGATTTCCCATATATACATTTGTGTGTCAGGGTGACTATCCTCCACTGGTAGCCAGTGTAGTTCTTTCCTAAATTCTGAAATGTGCTCATTGTGTAAGAGATCTTTCGCCATACGAATGGCATCATTTTGAACTATTTGCAGATGTGGATGAAGGCTTTGCTACCAACCCCCAAAAGACTGTTAAAATAGTTGATCCAGCAAAGTATAGTCGCGCAGGCCAAAGTAACACAGTTTTTCTCTGAAATAAATGGTTTAATCAGTCTGAGGTGTCTTAAATGATATGGGAATTTGCTATGAGGTAGTTAACATGTGCATCTGCGCCCAATGTAGATTCCAGCCAGATAACAAGTGTCTTCACTTTGTTGAGGACAGGAATGGTACAGTCCTCTATAACGAAACTTGAATATCTGGGGCCAGGTTTGTTCCTCGATTGAGTGGATCCAAAGATCAGTAGTTCGATTTTAGAGCTATTAAGACACATTTAGTGTGATGGCATCCAGTGCTTGGTGGCTTTATAGATGTAATCTAATTTGTCTGCATCCGTCCAGCTCGTACAACAGTTGAGTGTCATCGGCATAGTTTGCAAACTGCACACCCAAGGCAGAAAGCAGGTCGCAGAGTGGCTTAATGTAAACATTCTATAGTGCCGGCGACAAAAAGGCGATCTGGGGAACACCAAAATTTATAGGTGCAGTGTCTGAGGTGGCCCAACTCCAGCGCACTGTAGACTTTCTGTTACTTAGGAACGAGAGTACCCAAAGCATGACTTTTTTAGAACAGTTCCCCACTGTATCAAGAGTGGTTAAAAGACGTTTGTGATGAAGGAAGTCAAAAGCTACCGAAATGTCCAACAAGACCAGCAGCCCAGATGTGCCCCTCTCCAAGATATCTACATGTTGGACTGTAGATCCAACAAGGCGCTCTCTGTACCATCATTTGGAGGAAAGCCATATTGTTTAATATGAAGAATAAAGGCGGACTCCAGATGATCTTGTAATGGAGTCGTGGCTATCTTATCCACCACTTTAAATAAGAAAAATAAGTTAATAGGCCTAGGATTAGCTGTTTCTCTGGGATTTATACCTGCTTTATTTATCAATTGGGTTACTATGACCTCCTTTATAACACTGGGAACACAATTATGCACAATAGATGAATTAACAAGCCAAGTGAGAAACGAAGCAAATAACTTGCTATTCTCCAGAATCAATTTGGATGGAACACCAAAATAGTAGGTGGGATGCAAATTAGCCAATACTTTTTACATTTCAATCACTGTAACCGACTGGAACATAACTTCCACATGGCTCAGCATTTGTTTCAATTTTTGAGAGTTGTTTAACAGGCCAACAGGCAAGCTGTTCATGATTGTCTGGGAGCTAGCGGGCAGATCCTTCTTAATTTTTTCATGAGCTGCAAGGATCTTATTGACAAATGCTTGTTGTATCCTGATGAAATCTGCCATGGAAGGGAGAAAGCATTGCTCTTGGGCTTTAGGTTTTTCCAACATTTTTAAAATTTCTAAAAGGTTTTTGGTCTTATTCTCAGCATTATTTATCTGGTCGTTAAAATAGTTTTTCTTAAGTTTCAAAACTGATGACTTGTTGGTGATCTCCTGTGTTTTCCATGTTGCCTTGTCTGCATCTGTTTTTAGTCTTCTGACAGACACGTTCAGCCTGTCTTTTTTTCTTTTTAAGAATTTCTAAATTAGGGATAAACCAATTATTATGCTGAAGGCCATCCCTTATGGTTTTGGCCCCCATAAGGGGTATACGGTGCAAAATGTGAGCTATCGAAGTTCTATAAGAGTCAGCAAGAGTGCAAGGGGGACATACGTCTGTAGTGGATTCTATAAGGTTGTTAATGCACTCTGAAAGACCAAAGGTTTTAATTTTCTTAAAGTTAAAGTTCTTTTTGCTATGTTTAATTTTCATTTAAGTTTCTCTGGGAGTTGCATATGGAATTCCATGAAGGAGTGAGCTCACCAGATACACAAATTAGTATTAGTAATAGTTATACTGAGGTTGCATGATGCCACCAAGTCCAAGATGTTACCTTTATCATGAGTGGCTTCGTTATTGTGGACTGTCAATTCAATATTATTTAGGTTTTGTTCCAAAGATGAGGCTTCCTTGTCAGCAGGATCTCCTGGCCATTGATTTAAATCTCCCGATAATAAGGTGGCGCTATTTGGCTTATTTATTGGCCCAATAACTGGATGATATTGTCAGTAAAACTGGGTGTGCCCGCAGGTGGATGATTTTTATTTAGATAATATTTATTTATTTATAACATTTATGCAACGGCCGAACCCAGAGGTATCACAGTGTTTGTACTGGATCTATGAGAGAGTTGGACAGAAACTACACGATACATTTTTGGCATTATTTGTGTTAGTTACATAACTAGATGTATCATACAAACATCTTGGCATTAGTCCTACTTGTTAAATATCCAGGTTTTCACAAGCTTTCTGAAGGATAGATAAGAACGGTAATTTCTGATATGGGGTGGCAACGAGTTCCAGAGGGATAGTGCGGTAACACAAAAGCGGACACCTCCTATTCTTTTCTTTCAAACCGTGGGGTGGCTAGGGTTAAGCCGGGCAACAATCGTAATTGGTGTCCAACAGGCTTAGGGCCATAGAGTTGTAGAGGTAGCTTGGGGCGACTTTGTATAGACATCGGTTTGCGAGGTACAGAATTTTAAATTCAGTACAGGCTTTGATGGGGAGCCAGTGGATGTTCTTTCTGGAAGCTGAGATATGATCAGTGCAGTGCAGGCCCAGGGATGCAAGAAGGGCTTTGTTATGGAGATGTTGTAGTTTGGCAATGAGGAGTGCATTACAATTGTCTAGTTAGCTGTTGATTAAGCCCTTGCGAGTGTCAAGCAATTGTCTGTGTTGAGGAATTGCCTGCTCAGGGAGATGAGCTTCGAGGTATGAGCTGTTGAGGATCAAAGGGTGCTGATGTGTTTGGTCATGGAGAGATCTGCATGCAAATAAATGCCCAATGTTTTAACACGCATCAGGACTGGAATGTTTTTGCTATCTATGATGAATGATGAGAAGGCAGAGTCTAGATTGTTGAGTCGGAAGGGGGAGCCCACAATTGGTAGTTCTGTGTTGTCATCATTGTGGCAGAGACTGTGCATAGTGATCCAATTCTGGATGATGCTGTAGATCTTGTTAATGGTGGTAGAGTCATTTTGGTGGGTTCCCGTAATAGGAATGAGGATCTGAGTGTCATCCGCGAAGTTGGTATAGGTGATGCCGAGGGAGTCGAGGAGATCAAAGAGGGGTTTGGTGTACATGTTGTAAAGGGTCGGAAAGAGGCTAGAGCCTTGATGGACTCTGAGTGGGACAGCGATGGGGTCTGCAGCCACGTCCCCGAGAAAGACACTAGAGGTACGGTCAATTAAGAAGGAGTTGATCCAGGTGGCGGTTTTCCATAGAGAAGTGGAAGTTGGAAAGGAGGTGTTTGCAGAGAGACCAGTTCAAAGATAGAGAAGAATTAAATGAATACAGTTGTTATGATTTGGATTTAATTTAAGATATATAATTTCACATCCATTGCAGATGCAGAGTACATATTCCTAGCTATGATGGCGACTCACCCATCATTCCCATATTCCAGGTTCTGGGAGAAAATGTTGTAGCCTGATGGTGTGGCAATGTCAAATATAGGCACACTAGAATTCTTGAGCCAAGTTGCTGTTCTACATAGTATATTAATACTGTTATCTATAACATAATCGTGAACATCAATGGAATGCTTGTTCAGAGACGTGGTGTTCAGGAGGGAGATTTTAATAAAGCTATCATCCATAGTACTTATACTGAAGATGGATTAGCTGCGGCGGTGATCATAGGTGCAAACAGATCATTGGTTTTAATCTGAGCATAACATTTCCCAAGAAGAAAGGGAAATGAAGCTATTACAAAAAAGGAAATTATTAATTGTACTAACAATAAAAAGGGGGTATTTTTAAAATAATTTTAGTGTTCATTTTTGTAATGATCACTTCCAGTATATATTTTATTCATAATTATAATGTTACAATCACGTTATAAAAATCTAGAATAACCACAAACATTATTTTCTGAAGGAAGTTTATCATTCCAAACCAGACAATATTGTACATTTCTATTGTGATCTTTCAAAATACTCCAATGAGAAAGGGGAGGAGGAAAAAGGCACCAACGAGGTTTTGTGGCTGCTTTGCATAAAATCAATGTGCATTTTGGGGACATAAGAATGACCAAAGATCTTTATATTGGGCAAATATGTCTGCAACTTGTACGCTTGAATCATTAAACAAATAATGTATGCTAGGCTTTGTGCTCGTATAATTTTTCAGCACTAACCTAAACATTTAAATGTTTGTAACATTGAATCACACATACCGATTTGTAAAGCCTCAGGAAATATATGTGGGTGTAGAATGACTTGGATATGAGGTGGAGGACATCATCTCCTCCACCTCACTCTCCACTCCACCTGTGGCATCCCTCATGGATCTATCATATACCCTGGTCTCTTTAACACCTACCTGGCCCCTCTGGCCCTCCTGATCTCCACTTTCTCCCCTCATTTCCAGTGTTACACAGATGACACACAGCTCTCTTTCAAGCTGCCTTCCTCTACCTCCTCCACCTCCTCCTCCTCCCTCATACCTGACTGCCTGAGCATGGTGCTCTGCCAATGATCTCTGCCAAAATGCCAGTAAGACAGAGATCCTTCTCATTGGAACGCCTGCTCCTTCCTTCCCCCCCACTCTCTGGCCAGACTCCCTCGGTCCTCTCTCCTCACCCACTTGTGAGGCAAAAAACCTTGTGATCATCTTTAACTCCTCTCTCCTGGTTCTCTCTAGGCTTCACTTCTGCAACAGCACTTTTCCTCAACCTGCCTCTTTGCTCCCTTCGACCCCTTTCAACTAATAAAGAATAGGACTGCAAGACTTATCCTTGGTCTGAAGCCCAGGGACTGCATCTCTCCAGACCTAAAATCTCTTCTGGCTCCCGGTGAGTGCAAGGATCAAATTCAAGACCCTTTGCATCATCCACAAGGCTGTCTGGGGCCTAGGTCCTCTTTACATCCAGCTTTCTCTCCCTAAATACCTCCAGGCCAGAGTGTCTCCAACTCTCTGCAGGTCAAACGCTTCTCCGAGCAGAGAGTGGGAGGTAGATCTCCTTCCACGGCTGGCTCCTCCCTCTGGAACGGCCTCCCACCCTCAGATGTGAGCTGGATCTTCTTAAGTTCCAGAAACTTTGCTAGATTTTCACTTTCTCCCCTTCCTTCCTTCTCCCCCTCCCCTGCTAACTCTCCATCTGCTGCAATGACTGGGGCCTGGTCCCTTCAGAGTCATACAGGGACCATACCACCACCTACCATTCCCCCCAGCATCCTTTGCCAGCACTTTCCCTGGGGCTCCTTTCCCCGGACTAGACCAACTTGGTCCTCCCAGTCCAGCGCACTCATCCTCTCTTTCCCCCTTCCCCTAGCACTTGCGGTTCCATGTGATTTCATCGCCTGCTTTTACATCACCGGGCTTTTAAACGTGCACATTCCATCGAATGTGCTCAGTTTTTTTTTTTTTTTTTTTTTTGGGGCGTCCTCCCCCAAACGCCCCACCCACCCACACTTATTTTTCACTATTGACCACCCGCCCAAACCCTTATTTGCACTTTCCCAACCCCCCCTAAAAAATTCAATGAGCACATACGATGTAATGTGCACGTTTAAAAGCCTGGCGATGAAACAGCAGGCGATGATACAACGTCCTACCGCACTTGCTGCCTTGGCCTGCCCAGCACTTGTTCACCCTCACCCTTAGGGGATATCCCACTTTTGTCTTCTCCCTCTACCCCCTCCCCTGGAACTTACCATCTTGTCAAGCACTTGCATGGTATGATTGTCACTAGGCCAATATAACCGTCTTTGTTGCGCTTCTTTTTTGATCCCCCAACCCCTTCTTGTCTTGTGGCGCCTGGAAACACCTGTGTATAGGCGTCATACAAATGTCCAATAAATAAATAAATAAATAAATAAATGCATTTCAATATTGCACCCTAGAAGTGGAGAAATGCAGATTGTTCTGCTCCACTTCTCAGCACGGTCTGCCTGACATACTATCCTGCTTCAATAAAGCTCACTGGAAGTGAAGCGGGTGCTTGTTGCAGCATTTCCTGCACCACTTCGGTGTGTATGATCCTCTGGCAAGTGATGTATTATCTCATGCTTTTCAATATTGCACCCTGAAAGTGGAGAGATGCATGTTTCTGCTTTATCTGCTCCACTTCTCTGCACGGTCTGCCTGACATACTAGCCTGCACTTCAATAACGCTCACTGGAAGTGGAGCGGATGCTTGGTGCAGCGTTTTATGCACCACTTCCAAGTGTGGTCTTCTGGCATGTCATGTATTATCTCATGCTTTTCAATATTGCAGCCCGGAAATGGAGAGACGCGTGTTGCTGCTTTTTCTGTTCCACTTCTCTGCACCGTCTGCCTGACATACTAGCCTGCACTTCAATAACGCTCTCTGGAAGTAGAGCAGATGCTTGTTGCAGCGTTTTCTGCACCACTTCCGTGCGTGATCTTCTGGCAAGTGATGTATTATCTCATGCTTTTCAATATTGCACCATGGAAGTGGAGAGATGCTTGTTGCAGCATTTTCTGCACCACTTCCATGTGTGGTTTGCTGGTGGGTTATGTGTACGATCATGCATTTCAACAATGGCTGTTTGCAATACACCTAGAGCATAAGCTGTGACTTATGAATACCTTTATAGCCCCTCTAAATGTGTGTCACACACCAGCGCTGAAATAGAATCTACCAACCTGCTCTTCCCAGCTGCCACCACCACAACAAAGAAATTGCAACTTGACACAAAGATTTTACACCCAAACCCTAGATTATCACGAGTGGCAGCAGCAGCAATATTGGCACCCTTAACACCAGCCACTTGAGAACACAACAAGGTAGATAATATATTAAACGAAGGCCACAAACATTGGCCTATTTCACGAGTTCACAAAAAATATATGGCCAGGTATCAAGTGCTGCACCGCTGCCAAGACACCAATTACCACAAGCACCTCTTCGGTTACGAAGCTTCTCCATCAGAAATACGCCGTCTTTATGGCACAGATGCACTTCAAAATAAAGCACAGAAAAGGTTCTTGCTGCCAACATACTTTTAAGTGGCTGCCAAGATGTTACAGTAGTTAATAGGATTCCAATCCTGCATCACATAGTGCAATAGATGCGCATGCGGTGGTCTTGAATACCTGTAGCACTTGTAGATATTCTCAGAATATAGCCCATAATGAAAAATGGGGCATTAAAGCAGTGCGCATTGAAGATTTTGCCGCCGTCGGACATAAGATCTGTGTCTAAGGAGAGCGATGGAGACAGATTAAGTGTCTAAGGAGAGTGGTGGAGTCAGATTGAGTGTCTAAGGAGAGCAGTGGAGTTAGAACAAGTGTCTAAGGAGAGCGGTGAAGTCAGATTAAGTGTCTAAGGAGAGCGGTGGAGTCAGATCGAGTGTCTAAAGAGAGTGGTGGAGTCAAATCAATTATCTAAGGAGAGCTGTGGAGTCAGATTGAGTGTCTAAGGAGAGCGGTAGAGTCAGATCGAGTGTCTAAAGAGAGCGGTGGAGTCAGATCAATTGTCTAAGGAGAGCTGTGGAGTCAGATTGAGTGTCTAAGGAGAGCAGTGGAGTCAGATCAAGTGTCTAAGGAGAGCGGTAGAGTCAGACCGAGTGTTTAAGGAGAGTGGTGGAGTCAGATTGAGTGTCTAAGGAGAGCATTGGAGTCAGATCGAGTGTCTAAGGAGAGCAGTGGAGTCAGATCAAGTGTCTAAGGAGAGCGGTAGAGTCAGATCGAGTGTCTAAGGAGAACGATGGAGTCAGATCAAATGTCTAAGGAGAGCGGTGGAGTCAGATCAAGTGTCTAAGGAGAGCAATGGAGTCAGATTGAGTGTCCAAGGAGAGCAGTGGAGTCAGATCGAGTGTCTAAGGAGAGCAGTGGAGTCAAATCAATTGTCTAAGGAGAGCGGTGGAGTCAGATTGAGTGTCTAAAGAGAGCGGTGGAGTCAAATCAATTGTCTAAGGAGAGCGGTAGGTTCAGATCGAGTATCTAAGGAGAGTGGTAGAGTCAGATTGAGTGTCTTAGTAGAGCGGTAGAGTCGGATCGAGTGTCTAAAGAGAGCGGTGGAGTCAGATCAATTGTCTAAGGAGAACGGTGGAGTCAGATCAAGTGTCTAAGCAGAGCAGTGGAGTCAGATTCAGTGTCTAAGGAGAGCAGTGGAGTCATATCAAGTGCCTTAGGGGAGCAGTGGAGTCAGATTCAGTGTCTAAGGAGAGCAGTGGAGTCATATCAAGTGCCTTAGGGGAGCAGTGGAGTCATATCAAGTGTCTAAGGAGAGCAGTGGAGTCAGATCGAGTGTCTAAGGAGAGTGGTTGAGTCAGATCAAGTGCCTCAGATAGTTTAAAGTGCGATGGTGGACTGGGCAGCTTCATCATCATCCCTCTCATGGAGCAGTGAACACTTGATGAGGTGCTAGTAGAGCTCTCCTAAACGTATTAGTAAAGAAGATCTACACATTTACCTACATCTTGCAGAAGGAAATGTGGAATATTTCTAATCTGCACTAGCAGCAAAAGAGTGTTCACCGATGAGCATCATATGCAAGGGTGTGACGGTATATTGGGTTGGGAGGCTGGAGCCACGACACCATACATGCCTCCTGTGGGCAATCCCAGAGCCCATTTAGCTGGCTATCAAATCAGCAGTGCAAAGACAAGCTGCATAGTTGCCAAATTCATCCATTCTAATCTGTCGGTGCTTATCCAGTCCTGGTGTTTCTTTGCATTCTGGGACTTGTAGTCTGAGTTATATAATTGTAAAAGGTGGAACTACAAGTCCCAGAATGCAAAGAAAAACACAGGACTCGATAAGCACCTTCACAATGGAATGAATCATGTTGGAATCTATGTAGCTGTCAATATCAGTATTGATTCAAATAATCTGCCATGTCCCCATTCTATGACAACAGCACAGTGCTCTTAAAGTAGATGTCCAGCATCCTACTATTCACCTTTCCACGGGCCATAGGTGTATCAGCCATGCTGCCTGCAACCTGAATAGCCATTAAGACCAGGGACAAAGATGATAAACGTCCAAGAAAGTAGTCCTCTTCTTTTGACTTCCAGTGAGATGGGAAAAGGCTTCCATAATCCTGCTTCTTCCTGAATTGTGGTCAATGATTTAAAGATTCAGGAATTCCAAGAGATGATAAGAATCAACTGCAATTACCTGTCTATGAAGTTACTTAAATAGCACCAGATGTGGCTTCCCAAAAAGCCCACCAAGTCTATTTCCTGGTCCTTCAGACAAAGGGAAGTTGGACGTTCAAGGCATGATCAACAATATGGACTGCCCAGGCCACATATCATCAGTGCTTGATGAGACCTTTATGCAACCGTACAAATGTGACTCTGAATTCAAAATTACAGAGAGAATTTGTAATGTTGCCACTGAATAATGGGAAATGGAAAAGAAGATTCCTATTTACATAGGGGAGTTCCAGAGTTGGCACATGATGAGGAGTGTGAAATGCCTTCAATCACTAAGCTTTACTTTCTGCATTATAAAAGGGAAGACAATGTGTACCAGGAAGTAAGATAAACTGGGACTCACCTGTGACATCGCTGGTTTTAACCTGGACTGTGTACGTTGTGCTCTCCACCATCTCCTCCTCATCTACTACTGCTGGCATCTCACACGTTAACACCTTTTTGTTGCCTTTATGTTTGGACAGCCAATCAGAGTAGGAGAAAAGAGTCTCGTCTTTGGTAGTCAAGTTCTTCATGATGATCTAGAAAATGCAGGGGCACAAAGAGGAATCTCAGATGCTGGGAGAAGTTGAAAGCACAGATGCAGTGGATGTGAGCTTCAACTGTGTCAGAAAGGTCCCCAGTCATGCATTCTGCTCATGATGTCCTCAGCACTCAACCGTTACAGCATTTCACAGGCAGATCACAAAGCCCCTCCCATTTGACTAGATTAACAAAGCAAGAAGATGCATCGCAAGACGTATCACCAACCTTTGCGGTATAACATCCTGAAAGGACATGCAGGAACTCTAAATAATCTCAGAAACTGTTAGACCTTTGGCTCAAAGACATATTGGACACCAGCTCAAAATATGGCTGGACAATCTATCATTGCGTTTCATAAAACTGTGAAACCGGTGTGAGCAAAAGAGTAAGAGCAAGTATTTGGATTGCCTGTCTGTAAGACATTGACCAAGGCCAGTCTTGACCTCATGTTTGGTAGAACTGCCAAGTACCTGGTATAAGGGGCAGACTGTCGCTTAGGGGCATTGTCAATCAATTGAAATGTGATGTTAAACTTGCCAACTACTGAATAGGGGGTGCTCTCTTGTACCAATTTTAATAACAAAATGAGATAAGATTAAGGAGCATGTGCACTGGTGGCATAGATGGTTCCGGTGGTGATCTCATCCTTACTCTGAAGATGTACGACTGACCATCTTCCCATATTATCAGCTGGTCTTGCAAATATCTTGCATGCTCGTCAGTGATCTGGGTATTAATATGGAATCACCCTAGTGGTACTTTGATGTTCTGATATAACCAGAGTTACTTAAGTGTGCGATTTTCAATTTCAGGAAGATGCGTCACTGCAACATTATGATGGCCAAACCTTTAGCGTGCATATATATGCTATATGATATGATATGATATGGCATTTCTAACGCGCCTATACACAAGTGTTGCGAAGACAGATGCCCCCTCTTGCCACAAATGTTTTACTGATTGGACAAGCAAAGTGCTGCCAACTTTTTCAGCACTATTGACCTCCTCTCTGGTTATTGGTAGACTGCCTTAACTGTCCCCCCCAAGGAGAAGACTGCGTTTTCAACCCCATAAGCTTATACCAGTTTAGGGTAATGCTTATTGGATTGAAGAATGTTCCTACCATTTTTTAAAGGCTGGTGAATCATGTTGAAAATGAGCTATACAAGGTTTGCATGAAATATCTAGCTGATATTGCTATCTGTAGATGCATACGGCATGAACCTGTTTCCCACCTTACTGCTCAGTCTTGTTCCCAAGTGATTTCAGTCAGACTTTATGTGAAACCGTTGCAGCTCAACTAAGATTGGCTTTCTAGGACCTTACACTAAGAGTACTTCTGAAAAACCTTTTAACCGCACCTGACTCCTGGGCCGGATCTTCTCTTGTGGGGGCCTCTGTGGACACGCTTCAATTATACAAAGGCATTTCTTTGTTTACATTGTTGTATCTCTTTTGTCTCTGAGCCGCTTTACTGTTTGGTAGACTCATCTCCGACTTCTAGTAATTTCCTTTGTAGGTATTACTTTAAATTCACCCCTTTATGAAAAGAACTGTCATGATGCACAGAGCTACACGGCGCGTTCTCTAATTCAATTCATAGAATTGCCTTGGTGAGATCCCACTATGTTGATGCTTACCCACAACATACTAGATGGAAAGTCGGGGCATGAGGTCTTGGTAAGTGTCCCGGGGATGGACTATCTCTGTGTGTTTGCCCAGTGTTTTCTGTTCTTACTGGCCACCGTATGAGAGACCTGCATGCAACCACAGTGTTGGCTGGATATTGTCATCTCAGATGTTTTTTTGGAACCTTTGATGTGTCTTAATGTGAAATTCCTTTCACCTGTGGATTTTGTGCCACCAGGCGCCCTTTTTAACGCCACCAGGAAGACTTTCATACAGACTATTGTACCAGGCGAGCATAGTTAGTGAGAACAACCAACACTGAGGTTCTCAATCAGGCCTAGGGGAAAATCCCACACAACGACCCAACAGAGCCCTACGCCCGGCATAGGCCAATCGCCTGCCAAACCCAAACACGGCATGCAAGACCCGAGGGGACAGACCATTCATAGCAATTGCTTATCACCTCAGAAACACCATCCTAAAAACCACAGCCCCTGTCTCCAACTTGATGCCTTTCAGAATAAAACTCATCTGTTCTAGTGAGGCATATGGAAAGAACCACTGCTGGAATCTGCTAAAAGGGCTAGGAAGGCATACAGTTATACAGTGAGTGCTCTCCAAATAGATAAACACAAGCAACATTTTTCAGATTGGATAGACAGTGGTAACAGCTTCCAAATGCATCAGTAATGGAATGGTAGTGCAGTAGTTTTAACTGTAAACAAACAGGTGTGGGGGGTGGGTTAGTGGTTGAAGAGGGTGTAGGAAAGTGAGAAGGTGGTTTCAGTTTGGGTTTCACTATGCGCTGAGCTTGGGTGTGCATATAGGATTGAAACGAGTCCTCGCTCTCTGTTGTTTCGATCTATGTTTTGATTGTTGTGTTGTGGTGTGGTGAAGTCTGTGCGGTTTTCTGTGAAAGAGGTGGTTGTGTGGGTTTTTGTGTGAATTAAGTATGCAGAAATTAGAAGTTTTGGTTAGTGGGTTATATGTCTCTTAATCCTTGTAGTTTTATCCTGGATACCTTAATACCGCACCCTGGCCCTGATTCATGTGCATCCCTATGAAAGGCATTAAGGAGACCTGCTGCAACATCCCAGCCTTCATAGTCTTCAAAGGGTGCTGGACATTGATCCCATTGAAGACATGAAGGCCCTTCACACCTCCCTCTCACTGCCTGCCTCAGAAGAGTACCAATGCTGACCCGATCCTTCAGCCTGATTTCATTGAAGGGTTAGGGCAGCAAGAAGGTTGACTCCTGATGCTTGACCTGTGTGTGCTACCAGTGTCTTGACGGAGTCCATGTAGAAAAGAGATGCCCCTGGAACTGCTGGAAATTAAGTGTTTAAAAAAAAGAAAAGGTATATGCATGGGTGTGGAGCCAGAGAGTTTCTTTGAATAAGGGTGAGAGAACGTGTGAGTGACAATGTGTCTGCATGTCTGCATGAGTGTGTCTGAAGGTTTGTGTGTCTGACTGCGTGTCTGTGTATCTATGAGAAGTTTCCATGATGCGGGGCAGGTCCCCCACCCCGCAATGTGTTTGGCAAAGAAGGGGCCTTGCATTGTACCATGGAACTGGGTTTTACTGGGTAATATTACATTAAAGGACAGTAGGCACAGCCAGCATGAGCGGTATTGCATTGGAAAATACTGGCATTGCTTGGGTTAGCCAACACAGCTGTGTTTTTACAGAGACAGTAATGGTCCTATTGAGCAAAGCCAAGAGAAGTTTGTTCATACAGTGGTACAGTGGCTGGCAGAACTGGCCGTATTGGGAAAAGCCACCACAGACCACTGTGTTCTTTTGGTTAGAGCACTTGTCTTATTGGGCACGTCAAGATAATTGTGTTTTTCCAGGAGCTGCCAGTACTGGCCTTATTGGAAAAGGCCAAGAAAAGTGTGTTCTTGTGGTTACAGTACTGATATTGTTGGGCAAAGCCAAGACAAGTGTGCTCTTACATTTAGACTACTGCTATTACTGGGCAAGTGTGTTCTTACATTTAGACTACTGCTATTACTGGGCAAGTGTGTTCTTACATTTAGACTACTGCCATTACTGAGCAAAGCCAAGACAAGTGTGTTCTTACCTTTAGACTACTGCCATTACTGGGCAAAGCCAAGACAAGTGTGTTCTTACCTTTAGACTACTGCCATTACAGGGCAAAGCCAAGACAAGTGTGCTCTTACATTTAGACTACTGCCATTACAGGGCAAAGCCAAGACAAGTGTGCTCTTACATTTAGACTACTGCCATTACAGGGCAAAGCCAAGACAAGTGTGCTCTTACATTTAGACTACTGCCATTACAGGGCAAAGCCAAGACACGTGTGTTCTTACCTTTAGACTACTGCCATTACTGGGCAAAGGCAAGACACGTGTGTTCTTACATTTAGACTACTGCTATTACTGGGCAAAGCCAAGACAAGTGTGCTCTTACATTTAGACTACTGCCATTACTGGGCAAGTGTGTGCTTACATTTAGAGTACTGCTATTACTGGGCAAGTGTGTTCTTACATTTAGACTACTGCTATTACTGGGCAAGTGTGTTCTTACATTTAGACTACTGCCATTACTGGGCAAAGCCAAGACAAGTGTGCTCTTACATTTAGACTACTGCCATTACTGGGCAAGTGTGTGCTTACATTTAGAGTACTGCTATTACTGGGCAAGTGTGTTCTTACATTTAGACTACTGCTATTACTGGGCAAGTGTGTGCTTACATTTAGAGTACTGCTATTACTGGGCAAGTGTGCTCTTACATTTAGACTACTGCCATTACTGGGCAAGTGTGTGCTTACATTTAGAGTACTGCTATTACTGGGCAAGTGTGTTCTTACATTTAGACTACTGCCATTACTGGGCAAAGCCAAGACAAGTGTGTTCTTACCTTTAGACTTCTGCCTTTACTAGGCAAGTGTGTTCTTACATTTAGACAACTGCTATTACTGGGCAAGTGTGTTCTTACATTTAGACTACTGCCATTACTGGGCAGGTGTGTTCTTACATTTAGACTACTGCCATTACTGGGCAGGTGTGTTCTTACATTTAGACTACTGCCATTACTGGGCAGGTGTGTTCTTACATTTAGACTACTGCCATTACTGGGCAAAGCCAAGACAAGTGTGTTCTTACCTTTAGACTTCTGCCTTTACTAGGCAAGTGTGTTCTTACATTTAGACAACTGCTATTACTGGGCAAGTGTGTTCTTACATTTAGACTACTGCCATTACTGGGCAGGTGTGCTCTTACATTTAGACTACTGCTATTACTGGGCAGGTGTGTTCTTACATTTAGACTACTGCTATTACTGGACACGTGTGTTCTTACATTTAGACTACTGCTATTACTGGGCAAGTGTGTTCTTACATTTAGACTACTGCCATTGCTGGGCAAAGCCAAGACAAGTGTGCTCTTACATTTAGACTACTGCCATTACTGGGCAAGTGTGTTCTTACATTTAGACTACTGCTATTACTGGGCAAGTGTGTTCTTACATTTAGACTACTGCTATTACTGGGCAAGTGTGTTCTTACATTTAGACTACTGCCATTACTGGGCAAAGCCAAGACAAGTGTGCTCTTACATTTAGACTACTGCCATTACTGGGCAAGTGTGTTCTTACATTTAGACTACTACTATTACTGGGCAAGTGTGTTCTTACATTAAGACTACTGCCATTACTGGACAAAGCCAAGACAAGTGTGTTCTTACCTTTAGACTACTGCCATTACAGGGCAAAGCCAAGACAAGTGTGTTCTTACCTTTAGACTACTGCCATTACAGGGCAAATCCAAGACAAGTGTGTTCTTACCTTTAGACTACTGCCATTACTGGGCAAGTGTGTTCTTACATTTAGACTACTGCTATTACTGGGCAAGTGTGTTCTTACATTAAGACTACTGCCATTACTGGACAAAGCCAAGACAAGTGTGTTCTTACCTTTAGACTACTGCCATTACAGGGCAAAGCCAAGACAAGTGTGTTCTTACCTTTAGACTACTGCCGTTACATGGCAAAGCCAAGACAAGTGTGTTCTTACCTTTAGACTACTGCCATTACTGGGCAAAGCCAAGACAAGTGTGCTCTTACATTTAGACTACTGCCATTACTGGGCAAGTGTGTTCTTACATTTAGACTACTGCTATTACTGGGCAAGTGTGTTCTTACATTTAGACTACTGCTATTACTGGGCAAGTGTGTTCTTACAGTGGCGTGCAGTATTGGCCTTATTGTGCAAAGCCATCACGGGTGTGTTCGTACATTTAAAGTATTGGTATTATTGGGCAAACCCAACACACATGTGTTTTACCGTGCAAATGCTGCAATATGTTGTGACACAAGCATCCTGAAAATGTGTTAGAAAATGTTTCTGTGTATTGTCGGTAGCTTAGCTTCTATTTGATTTTTTCCTGTGTTACCTTACTGAAGTTATGGTACATTGTGTGGCTTTTCACTTAATATTTCACAGAATGTGTTTTGAAAATTCTCCATTTTAAACCTTATGACCCTCAGTTATTGTGTACTCTCTTATTACTCTTGGTCTCTCTGGCTGATTCCTGGGAAAGATGTACATCCTCCATTGAACAAATTCAGAGCTTCCCCATATCAAATAGTTGCAAATTATATGTTGCAATGGCTTTGTACCTCAATCAAAAAGTATGGCCAGCTGTTTTCCTGTATGAAACAGGTGGTGGTGCCGGTATCACGAGAGCAACTGAAGAAAAAGGCAAAGGATATTACATCAAAAATTCATTTTATTTTGTTATAAATTGTAAAAAATCTTTAATTAGTTCATTTTATAAAAAACATCTTATATAGCAGACATTCATACATTCATTCATACTAATACAACTCTAAAAATAGTACATTTACATTTTTTAAAGGGAAATGTGAAGCAAATGCAACAACTGTTCCATTGTTAAGATAAAAATTACACTTTCATGAAAAACAATTAATGGGATCAAAGAAAAGCAATCAGATACAAAATCTGTGTGATGGAAATGTAGACAACACTTCCAGTGTTCAGTAATAATGGTTCACTCCAGACAAAAGTTATCGACTATTAGTGCCCAGACTATTGATGCCAATATAAATGAGTCTTCTTAGTCAAACAGGCTAGTTTCGACTTGGATAGTTATCTATGTCTTCATCAGGATAGGGATGAACCTAACAGCATTTCTAAAAAGAAACAAAAAAAGAGAATTCAATGCAAAAGGAAAGAGAAAATCATTTCCCATTGATGGGACACTGTAATTTCGTGTCACTATATTTTCCCGAATCTAACACCCCGCTCCCCCCATGTCTCCATAACGAGGACTACCTGTATTTGACCCAGCATCTCTAGTACAGAGGAGAAGCTGGTTAAGACAAGATCTTTTTACCATCTCCTGTATGGTTTTCAGGTATTACTTTAGTTGATTTCTGATTAGAATTCCAAATGGAGACATGGGGGGAGCGGGGAGTTAGATTCGGGAAAATATAGCGACACGAAATTACAGTGTCCCATCAATGGGAAATGATTTTCCCTTTCCTTTTGCATTGAATTCTCTATCCTTTTGAGGGAAATGGAGGTCTGGGCGTTATGTGAGGCCTTTGAGATATGCACTGCCCTTTAGTGGGCAACATTTAAATGAATTGGAGTTAACCCTCTCCATTTAGTCAAATCTTGTGTCGGTTTCAGAGTGGGACTTAATTTGTCCTCTCCTACCATATTTGGACTATTGGTATTCAAAGAGAGCAACTGAGCGAATTAAGGTTTTTTAACTTCCAATTTTAACTGTATCGTTGTTTTCCTTTTTTTTTTGGTTTCTTTTTAGAAATGCTGTTAGGTTCATCCCTATCCTGACGAAGACATAGATAACTATCCAAGTCGAAACTATGTATTAACAAGCCTGTTTGACTAAGAAGACTCATTTATATTGGCATCAATAGTCTGGGCACTAATAGTCGATAACTTTTGTCTGGAGTGAACCATTATTACTGAACACTGGAAGTGTTGTCTACATTTCCATCACACAGAATTTGTATCTGTTTGCTTTTCTTTGATCCCATTAATTGTTTTTCTTGAAAGTGTAATTTTTATCTTAACAATGGAACAGTTGTTGCATTTGCTTCACATTTCCCTTTAAAAAATGTAAATGTACTATTTTTAGAGTTGTATTAGTATGAATGAATGTATGAATGTCTGCTATATAAGATGTTATTTTATAAAATTAACTAATTAAAGATTTTTTACAATTTATAACAAAATAAAATGAATTTTTGATGTAATATTCTTTGCCTTGTTCTTCAGTTGCTCTCGTGTTTCCGGCACCATCACCTGTTTCATATGTATTGCTTTACCTCTAGGTGTCGGGGTTTGGAGGCTCCCACCATTGTTTGTTGGTTCAGCTGTTTTCCTGTGCCTGGTCGTTGCAGTTCTTTCTGAAAATGCCTCTTTGCCAAACTAAATGATTTGCTTGAAATAACTGAATTGATAGAGAAGATAATATGGACAACTTCATAAAAGTCAACATCAATATTTGTGTAGTGGGTATCCATGCATTATGAACACTTTCAGATACGGGAGAGTGAAGGGTTTGACTACCAGGAACAAATACATTTCTGAAGTAAAGCATTGATGATGTTGCAAGCGGATGCTGCTTCTAGAAGTAGAAAAGTGTGATGAGAGTGTTGGCATGCCACAATGATACAAGAATGGCATCTAGACACTGTTTGGATATTCCTGATGCTGAGCATACCAGCGGTTTGGTAGAGGACAGACAAGGCCAGATTCCACAGTTAGTATCAAAGAAGAGGACAGACAAGACAGACAAGGTCAGATTCCACAGTTAGTATCATATAAGGGGACAGACAAAGTCAGATTCCACAGTTAGTATCAAAGAAGAGGACAGACAAGACAGACAAGATCAGATTCCACAGTTAGTATCAAAGAAGAGGACAGACAAGACAGGCAAGGCCAGATTCTACAGTTAGTATCAAAGATGCAATATGCAGTGTATGTTTCTATCTACATCTTTTATGTTTTTGAACTACAGTGTCCTTGTAATTATATATATTTTTAATGAAAAACATGTTCGTCGTGCATGAATCATATGTAGATAAATCTTAAATCGTAAATATCTCAAAATGGAATACTTCGATTTTAAAATTTTATTTTCAGTGGACCAATTCCTGATAACAGCTAGGTGCATGACAACAATTACAAACATATAAGTGGCCAATTCCGAGATATTTAATCGGAAAACGTATTCTTTTCCCTATGGGAAAACTCCAGCTGTTCAAAATGTAATAGAAGTAAAAGTGTTTACAAATATGAAGTTGTCTATGAAAAACTCTGAAATCTTCCATGCAGCAGCTACATCGAAAGCTACCTCGAACTTTTACTGCGGAATATTTTCAGAATGTATTATGGATTGGTTCATTGAATTATCAAGAAAAGTTATTTTCTGAAACTCCATAGACAATTCATCTACACCTTAACTATGCCATGCCCTGCCATAATATATAAATATATATTATAGTGCGGCGGTCGCTGCACTATAGTTAAGTAAGTATCAAGTTCCACAGAAACCAGAACATAGGCAACCAGACCTCCTTATCCACCAATCCGCTTCGCCGGCTGGCAAATGCCGGCCTACGACATAGGCAACAGAATAAGGTCCTGTTTGCGCCCTTGTGCTAGATCAGAGCACACCTGCATGACGCCGAGGAGAGGGCAGGAGCCTTTCTCCCTCCTTCCATCCATCTCTTCACGAAGGCACAACTAATCCGCTGTTCAGACCTCCAAGGCCCTGAGAGACCCTGGAACTCAACTTTCACTGGTGAGCCCTCTGTGCGTGAAGGCGCCCGTGAATCCTGATGATCAGCTCTCATCTCTGCTGTACATTTACCAAAAATCAAGTGTGTTTTGTCTCAAATTAATTCTCTAAATGAGTCGCCTGATTGTAAAATGGCCACCCATTTCTGATGGCCAGAACAAGGCTGTTTACTGGTTGCTATGCAACCAAACCTCCTGTTTCACCAATCCGCTTCGCCGGCTGGCGAATGCTGGCCCACGACGCAGGCCTCAGAATAAGGCCCTGTTTGCATTCTGGAGCGTTCGGCCGCCACACTTTTCAGACAAAAGGTAGACCCCTTATTACGTTTCCTGCCTGATCTATCAACTGGCTTGCTCACGATTATCGGGCCGATCCCCTCAGCTGTCGCCGAGGTTGACACCCATCACAAATGTACCTTCAATCATGGCCCAAGGCAAGTATACACTACTGTCTTTACTACCTCTGAGGCATGTCTCCCAATTACCCTATCGGATTGCCAATATGAGCCTACGTACAACCGTTTGCTGACACTTGCCTCATTTAAAACATCGCTAGGCTCTTTGCTAAGTTCCGTGTGAATCAGCATGAATCCTTCTTTGCATTACCGGCTAGCATAGCTATGCTGCCAGCTACCTATTGTACTAAGCCGAGCATACCCATATTGCCTGTATTGAGCACTTTGCTTTTTATATTCTCTTACTAGCTGACCTCTGCCCAATGCTACATATTAAAGTGTTTCGTGCCCATTGCATTAGCCACTAGGATTGTGCCGACCATTGCTGCATAGCTATTCGTACCTTACCCATTGTATTTTTCAGCAGACCTGTGCTGACCGTCGCTACACATCAAACTGTATCTCGCTCATTGCATTAGCCATTAGGATTGTGCCACCCATTGCTGCATAGCTATTCGTACCTTACCCATTGTATTTTTCAGCAGACTTGTGCTGACCGTCGCTACATATCAAATTATATTTATGTTGCCCATTGTTGCTTATCAAAGTGTTTCGTGCCCATTGTACTAGTCATTAACCTTGTGCTGCCCAGTGCTACATACCAAATTGTATTTAGCCCTTTTGCATCACACACTGGCATAACTGTACTGCCCATTGCTGACTTGTATTCTGTACTACCCAAAACATACCTATGTTACCTGTCTCTCTAACGCTCACCTGGTATCCACGGGGACGTCACTCAGCCTGTTCTGACCTCTTACGACCTTGAACCCTTCCCTGGAGTCTACTTGACTGGAGACTGGGCCTGAAACACAGGATTGGTAGAGTTTAACTCCCTATTGTCTCTGTGTGCTTGATCCCTTCTTCCCCGGGGTCCAACCCTTCCCTTTGATCCACTGCTCACCTTGTTTTCTTGGAAAGTGTGCTCTCCATCCTGCCTTCAGCGCAGGGGCACGTTGATTGATGCAGGCTCGTTGCTGCCTAGTTACTTCACTGGCAAGATTCCGACAGGTAAGTATAATGAGTCTATTGAACAGTTCTCTAACTTCGTTCCTTTCCTTCCTTAGATGATGGCCGGCGTCCGGGGATGGCGACGTGCTGCTGAGATGAGTAGCGCTGAAGGTGAGTGAGAGCACGATGCGTGATGCGACCCTTTTGTATTTGTATTGAACTGAGTTCTTTTTCTGTGTCTTTTAGGTGCCGTGACGTTTTCAGCGTGGATGCCAGTTATGAAGAAGAAATGCGGTGAGTAAGCGCGGTATGCAGTGCCTCTAGATGTTTCCACGCTAACCTGGAGGGTCTTTTCTCTCTTGCAGATGGATGAGAAGTTCCGGAGACGGAGATCCCCCAGAGCGGCTCGGATTCAGGTAAGCGTTGAAGCTCGTACAGTCTTTAAAAATAAGCAAAGATTTGCTGAATGCTTACTAATGCCTTTTTACTGTTCTTTTCCCTATTCCTTAGGAAGCGGCGTGCCGGGATGGGAATGACACCGCCGAAGATGCCCGCAGAACAGAAGGAGCGATGAATGATGGGCAGAAGCGCCGCAAGGTAAGGCTGTTCCTAACAGTGTTCTTGTTCTTGCAGGAGCTGAGCGCAGAAGAAAGATGCAGGCCTACTGGAGACTGATCCCAACACGGTGAGTGTCACGCTGCAGGTGCAGAAAACACAAAGCATGTTTCTCAGCCTGGGCGTGGCTTAAATAGTCTCTGGGTATCCCAGGTGTCTCTGGGCTGAACCACACGCAAAAGACTAGACTGCACATGCAGTTCTGGGAAACGAAATATGTGGGGGCATTCATCTTGTCCCCATCAATGCACTACAAGTCCAATCCCCAATGTTATCCTATGGGAGTGAGTGAGTCTGGTCCCACAAGCGCCAAGTCTGACTCTAAGTGGGTCTTTGGAGGGATGGAGAGGCCCTTGAGGGCCATGTAGGTGATCGTGGCCTGGCTCCAGCCTGACATCGTGGAGGGCTGGGGACATGAGGGGTAGGAATCATGACAGTCTCTCATCACCTGCCCATATCTACCACTAATGCTATGCATGCCCCCGGGTTTCTTGAGTCCACTGAATCATTAGCCAACTTATAGATCCACCTACATGGCGATCCTGCGGACAGTAACGCTTACCATAGCAATTCTTTTACTACTCGTCCAGTTCATAGTATCCACCAGATTCTTACCCAGCCTCCATCCCAGACCCTCAAACAACCTGCAAACAGCCACCATCTACAGTGTAGATTCCATTTCACCGCCTGCACCCTGGACTCCTTGCCCTGTAAGTCTGAGGAACTTAAGATTAGGCTCCCGTACCAAGTCACTACCAGCACCTTTGTTACCAGGCCCGCTAAGTTTCAGGAACTCAAGACTAGCCGCCCGCTGCCCAAATGGTAAGTCTACCCATAAAGCGCAGGCACCGGTTCACTCCAATAAGTCCCATTACTCTCTATCCACAATCCTTCCAAATATGCTGAATCACTGTGGCAAGGATGGCTGCGCACCTGCTCACCCCAGCCTACCTCAGAGAGCCCCAGTCACTAACATTCCAACCCTCAAAGTAGCACTAATCAATACACGTTCACTGCTCATCCATGCTCTTGACATAGGTGACCTCATTACAGCTAACCAACTGGATTTCCTCGCAGTACCAGGAACTTGGCTAAATACCTCAGCAGGATCCTTGCTATCACTAGCCATCCCAACAACTATACAATCATATGCTCTAACAGAAAGTTTGGCAAAGGCGGTGGAGTGGCCTTCGTAGCCAAATCCCACCTGAACCTGAGAATTCCCTAACATTGGCCTTTTATCAGCAGAGTTTCTCTCAGTGAAACGCCCAATGTCGGATACTTGCACCCTCCTACTCCACCTCATCTATCGCCCCCCAGGTGCCATCTCATCCTTTGAGAAAGACATCACCCATCTCCTAACCCAAAACACCAAACCTGGCTCACAAATCATTCTACTAGGAGACCTTAATCTAGCTCTACATGTTTCCAATGATACAAACACATCTACACTTGACAAGACCATCACACAACTTTGGTTTAATCAGCGTATTAACAAACCTACCCATTCCAAAGGAAGAACGCTGGATTGGCTGGCTAACCTTAATTGCTCTACCACAATACTCAATAATACACCATGTGCTTGGTCGGATCACCACTGTATCACCTCTATACTGACAGGCACTCACACTATCACTCATATTGCCCTGGCCTCCCAATCTCTGTCTAGGAACAAACGAAACATATCTCTTGACTACCTTCTCCCACTACTACACCCCATCACTGATCCTACCCACTACACATATCTAGATCCTTCCCCTCTGGTAGACCGATACAACAACACCATCGAGCAAGTACTAAATCAAATCGCATCTCTAAAATTAAGAAAGGCTAAACCGGCTGCCCTCTGTAACGCTCACCTGGTTCCCACGGGGGCACTGGTCTAGTCTGGATTGCTGTGGCCTCTTCTAGCGTGATGCGCAGGACCCGGAACACCGATTGGACAGGACCTCCAAATCGTGCTTGCCTGGCCCGTAGAAATATCCTTCTGCAGATGAGAAAGGGGATTAACAGTCTGCAGAATAGTGTGCTAGCTCCCCCCTTTCCCCCTTCCCCCTTCGTTCCTCTCTAACTTCCTCCAAACCCCGGTTTACGCTCACCTTATGGTTTGGAAGGATGAACTCTCCATCCTGCTTCTGGTGCAGGGGCGCGTGTTCGTCCAGTTACTTCACTGGTTTTCAGAATGGCGCTGGCAAAATCCACTTGACTTTCCTGAGCGATGCGCCGTAAGTATGAAAGTTCAAAGTTCAAGTGAGGCCCCCTTTATATTGTCTTTCTAACCTGTGATCTGTCCTTTATTTCAGGTGCAGAATGAAGGCGATGCGTCGAGGGGTTAAACTGCCGAGGTGAGTAGTGATGAGGGCGATCCCTCTAAATGTCCTTATCATTCCCCAGAAATGCCTCTTGTCCTTTCCCCATAGGGGCCGGGGTACGGTACCTGCCAACGGGGCGGCGCCAACCCGAAATGTGGAAGAAAATCCGGTAAGTATTATGGCTGTTAATCAGGCTTTCCTTCTGTGTTCCTTCTGCTCACCTTTTGTTTCTTCCTCTCTCCCCTAGGTGCAGAGATGTGGCGTCCGATGCTGACAGCCGCGATGGAGCCGGGAGATGTCTCGAGGACAGGTGAGTGAAGCATGGCGCTGCAGTGTGCAACGCAATGCTTTTAAATGGAAGTCTTTCTTCAGGGATGCTGGCGAGAAGATTCCGGATGCAGGTAAGAAGTTTGAAATAGTCCTTGGTTTTCACCTTTCTCTTCTCTTCATTCCTTGCAGGTCTTCCAGGTTCGAGGCGGGCGTGGCTGGAGTCCAGGAGCAGACACGGTGAGCGTTAAGCTACAGGAAGCAGAACAACGCGAAGCATGAGCTGCTGTCTGGGCGTGGCTTAAATAGCCTCCAAAGAAGTCCCAGGTATGTATCCTTCCCCAACTAGGTATGTATCCTTCCCTGGCCACGCCAGAGTGAAAAAATAGTCCCTATGAAAAAATAGTCCCTTTCAGGTCTCAGGGAGGCCTGAAGCGTGCAGCATGGTCTGCATCAGGTAAGTGCACAAAACACCTCCCTTTATGAGCCTGGCGCCTATGGCGCCAGGACTGATGTCCAACATGAGCCTGGCGCCAAAGGCGCCAGGACTGAGACTAAAGAGCCCCTATAAGGGGCCGCTGGGCTTTTACCCGAGGATATGATGCCAGCTTCCGGGGGTGCTGGGCCTGGCCTAGGCATCATGACACCCATTTAAATAAATGGTTCTCCACTGATCTAAAAGTACTGCGTAATGCTAAAAGATCTGCCGAAGCCAACTGGAGAAAGTCCCCCTGAACCGTTAACAAGGAAAGCTCCTCTATTGCTGCGGCATCCTACAAAGCCGCCATCACCAATACTATAATACCCGAATACAGAATGCCAAATATGGTACTAAAGAGCCGTTCTCTATCTTAAGAGAACTGGAGTCACCTGTACCACCCACTGAGGATTGCACTAAAGATAAACCATGGTGCGCCAACATCTAGAAAGCTCTTTCAGACAAAATAGCCCTGCTTCAAAACAACATTGAGATAAAAAAGAACAGTCTTGCTCCTAACGCTCACTCACGCAACCCGCCCACCTCTCATCTGCCTTCATGCCTGCCCTTTTACTTCTCACCGGTAACTAGTGAAGAACTGGTAAACATAATAGTGGGTCATAAACCCTCTAATTGCCAGGGCAATACATGCTCATCTCCAATTATCAAGGAAGGGGCCAAAGAATTAGCACCCTTCATCACCAACTTGATTAACGCCGCCTTCAAAAACTGCCTAGTACCCAATAATCTCAAAGAGGCATGGGTCATGCCTCTCCTCAAAAAACCCAACTTAGACCCAAACATACTGACAAATTACTATCCCACAACGACGGTCCCATTCCTCTTAAAGATACTACATAGAGTAGCCTATCTATAAATTCACCAACACCTACAAGTCAATAACCTCCTAGCCCTGCGACAGTCCAGTTTCAGACCCAGGCATGGAACGGAAACAGCCCTCTTAGATTTAAAAATCCAAATTCAGGCATGGATGGGTACTCACAGCCTCTGCCTGAATGACGATAAAACGGAACTTCTGATTGTTGGCACTTAAGTCCGGCTAAATAAACTCGAACCCGGGTACAAGTCCTTTAACATCGACCGCAATCTCAACAAAAAACAAGTAAACTCCACAGCCTCTACAACAGTATATACTAACAAATTAATCAACGCCTGCAAACCTTTTTTATCCACTAACATCTGCCTCACACTAGCAAGGGCCTTGACATTGTCCAAATTGGATTACTGTAATACCCTATATCTACGCTCTACTGAGTATAACCTGAATAGATTAAAAGTTCTCCAGAACAACACCCTTCGCTGTGCCTTGAACATACCACGATCCAGACACATCTCATCCGTCAGACAAGATTTACTTTGGCTATCTGTACGGAACAGAATTAAACTTCATACACTCGTCATCACCCACAAATGGTGGCCAATACAGCCCCCCAATCCTTAAACGACATATTCTCAAGACATTCCTCTACAAGACCCATCAGATCATCCTACCTACAGTGCCTCAATATACCCAAGTACAATCTAAAAATGGCAGGTGGTTCAAGCTTCACAGTGTTAGCAGCCAAGTGTTGGAACTCCCTCCCTACTGCCATCAGAGCTGAATCATCTTTCTGGACCTTTAGATCTAGGGTGAAACATGACTTTCTACCCAGTAATATAAGTACTGAAATTGTATAACTGGCTTCACTGTACCTATGCCTGCCACCTGCATCCCTGATTTGCATTATAACACAAGCCAGTTGCTAGATTACCTGCAGTAATTGCATATTTTGTAAATTTTGTTTGGACTCATAACTATACTTCGAGATGTATTGTATTTGTACTGGCTCGATTTTGTTCATGTTTGTATGTATACTTTAATTCAATGACTTGCCAATTGACTGATATCTGTAACTCTGTAGTCAAGCTAAAATCGCCCAGATACCCGAGGGTTAAGTGCGCTATAGAAATAAATAAACTGAACTAAAATTGAATTGCTAATAACCTTTGACTTGCATTACGGATTTGGTTGCTATTTAGCAAACAATGTTTGCCAGGGCCGCCCCCCACTGGACAATTTGGGGAAGATTCAGTAAAAAATCAAAAGTTATTAAGAAAGCAAAAAACGCTATTTTTGGCCTACTTCCATTCATTTTCCTATAGAGAAAAAGATCTGCCCAGAGCAAAAACCTGTGGACGAAATTGGACCTGGTACGAAACAACTTGACACAAAGCATTGACTCGAATTCCGGCAGGGGTTTGGAGTTATTCCGTTCAGTAGTTGTTCAAATATTTGCCCCCTTCTCGCAAAATTATAGCTACATTTTTCCCATAGTGCTTTGCAGCAAAGAAGCTGAAAGGCATTTCAGAAATGACAAAGCAGCTATGTTTCCCCAAAATTCTATTGCTAATAACCTTTGACTTGCTGGATGGATTTGGATGAAATTTTCAAAACCAAAGGTTTGTCGAGAGCCCTACTATTTTGGGAACAATTAGAAAATGAAAAGGTTATTAAGAAAACACAAAAGCGCTTTTTTAAGCCTACTTGCATTCATTTTCCAATAGAGAAAAAGTGCAGTTTTTGAACAAGCGTAGCGTGAAAACCGCTTGGCATATTTGGCCAAACAACAATTTTAGCACTTGCAGTCTGATTAAAAGTTTGCCAGTATCCTGCCGGTATCACCGACGGGATACCTGCAAACTACCCTTACCGTCTCCACTGCTTGATATTCTGGTATTACTTGGATATTACAGGCGGCGGAGTGCCAGTAAGTTCCCATTCCCATGGAGTCCAGAGAGGACTCCATGGAATGGGATTTCCTGAATCACCGGCAACGTTAGTAATGGTGCCAGTGATTCAGGCATTTGTTTGCTGGTAGGGGCCTAAACGCCTGGCAGGTCAGGCCTGCCGGGAGATCCGTGGACCTCACTGCGAAACTTGAAAGGTGCCAGTCTGAAGAAAATGCCACAGCCGGAATTACCGGCATTTTTTTTCTGGACTGGTACACTTGTAATGAGGTCCAAAGTGTTGACTTAATTTCCTTCACTGATTTGGGCTAAATCCATCCAGTCATTTTTAAACTATTTGACAGAGGCATGGGTGTTCCACCTGTTCTTTAAAACCTTTATATATCAGCCTTTGTGCTTTGTAGCAGAGAGGCTGAGAGACTTTTCAGAAATGAAAATCCACCTTTTTCTATTGCTTGATGCAAGTGATTCCTGTGATATCACCGGGAGAAGCTGCAAATTAAAGTACTCAAAATGCTATTGGGAGGAGGAAAAAGGAAGCCATCAAACTTTGGAATGATCTCCTCCACGACCTTACATAGTCTAATAACGTTCTCGACTTCAGAAAGCGACTCAAAACTCTTATGTTTATGAAGTCACTCTGATGGGAACACTGATTGTTTTACATCACAGCACTTGGATGGCCTGGCCGTAGGCGCTATAGAAATAACAATAGCAATGACATCAGGCTAGAAGTTGAGAGTGGAAAAGAAGACACCATGTGAAGTTGGAGATTTGGGGTGGGTTGGGAGGCAAGTTACGAGTCGAACATTTCTGGTTTATCAGGGGAAGACTGTGGGAATTTCACGAGATTACAGTGGCAACACCATAAGTACATCACTACAGTACCGTTTTTGCTCAAGATTCTGGACCGCGCAGCTTACCTTCAGATCCAAAACTACTTGGAATCTAATAATCTGCTAGGTCTACGACAATCCGGTTTCCGGCCCAGACACGGGACCGAAACTGCTCTAATAGACCTAAAAACCCAGATTGAAGTATTGAAGGAGAAGGGCAAACTAGCAATGCTATTACTCCTTGACCTCTCCGCCGCATTTGATTTGGTCGACCACCAGATCCTTTGCAGGCACCTCCACTCTGCTGCAAACTTCTCATCTTCCGCTGCGGCATGGATCAAATCCTTCCTGAGTAACAGATCCATGAGGGTCTTTGCACCATCCGCAGCCGCGGACCCCTCCCCTATTCACTGCGGCGTACCTCAGGGATCCTGCGTGTCACCTACACTTTACAATATTTTTACGAAACCACTTTTTGATGTGCTTGACTGTCTGGGTGTCTCCTACACCAACTAAGCGGATGAAACCCAGATACTCATTCCCATCTCAGGTGATTATCTTGCTGACACCAAGGCCCTCAATGACGTCTACCTGGTCATCCAAGCCTGGATGGCCCAACACCAGCTATGTCTAAATGACGATAAGACGGAGCTCCTTATCTTGGGTACCTCACAAAGCCTGAGCAAACTTGTGCCATCTTATCAGTCATTCACCATAGACGGTAATGTCATTTGAGTCTCGAAAGACACCAAAACGCTAGGCTTTTACCTTGACGCCACCCTATCCTTATCGAGACAAATAAATGCTGTCAGGTCTGCCTCTGCTTACACGTGCAAACTTATTGCAGCCTGCAGACCGTTTCTCACCACCCCCAACAGTGTTACACTGGCTTGAACCCTGATTATGGCAAAAATTGATTACTGCAGTGCTCTTTACTTAGGTACCAGCCAAGAGAACCTGAACAAACTCCAAACTACCCAGAATAATGCCATTCGAGCGGCCTTGAACATTCCCCGCAACCACCACATCTCAGAATCCAGAACCAACCTAAAGTGGTTACCTGTCAAGCAGAGAATTTCCTTAAAAACACTTGCCCTCACACACAAATGCCTGGCTAACAAAGCTCCGATCTACCTCTGCAGTCGGCTATCCTGCCACTCTACCACCCAACCACTACCCAGACTCATTGTCTATCGATCCCCAGGTTTAAGCTTCAAAAAGCGGGGGGCACCAGCTTCCCTGTCCTAGCCTCCAAACTTTGGAACACCCTTCCCGCTACTATCAGAGCTGAAGACTCTTTCAACACCTTCAAGACCAAAACCAAATCTTGGCTCTTTGACCAGCATTAAGACATGCTCTGCGTCTCTGCCTGACTTACTTTGGCCTGCCTCCTCTGATTTACCCTCTGTTAATCCAGTGACACTGTAACTTATGTAATATATGTAATTAGAAAGACGGTTAATATGCTGTTACTGTAAATTTTCTATTGTAATTTTTGTCTGTATTTTACTGCAACCTTGTACAAATTGCGCCCTGATGCCTCCGGGCCTGATGATTTTTGCGTGTTATAAATAAACAAATACAAATAAGACACGTTCAGAAATAAATGTGCGTCACACAAAGCAATGATTGATTGTGGGTAGTGGGTGAGGCTTTGGGAAGGAAAAAGCAATTGGGCGGTGTAAGGCGATCTGGAAAAAAGAAGGTGGACACATGTTGAGTGCCTGTGAGGACGTGGAAGATTTTTCCCATTATCGCTGGAATATGCAAACTGCTACTCTACCACAGGAATTTCTGGTATTAGATATGATTACTGCGAAATGATCACAGGCATAAGGGTTTAACATCTGCAGTGCCTGCATCTACAGGGCAGGAGACAATAGGTGTTTGGTAACACATTAATGGTTTGACATGGTCGGTGGGACCAAAAGAAAGATATTGGTGCAACACGCACAGAGGCCATGGCGGAAGGCCATAGCTAGCAAGATCTCAAGAAACTTTGCAACATGTTCGGCCTTGGCTACCTGGCTCAAAAGAAATGTATTGGTAGAACATGTGCAGTGGGCACAGTTGAAAGCCATGGCTAGTGGGCCCTGAGGAAACTAAGGTATAGCAAAATCCCTGAAATTCAGTGAAAAACATCTCTTAAGACAGAGTTAAGGGGATCAGATTTAATGCAACTAAATCCCTGAAATTCGTATTTCAATCAAGTCCACCTCAGAGAACAAAAATGCATCACACCAACCAAATAGTGATAGAGGGTAATGGCATAGAGAGGGCCAGGGAAGAAAAAAGCCATTGAGAGTGGTGGGAGGACCATGCAAAGAGCAGGGGTCACTTGGTGAGTGCCTATGAGGGCAGGGAAGAGTCTGGGATTTTCAGGCATTAATCAGGGGAATATCAAGAGAATCCCGTGGGAATGGGTAGAGAGTGAAAAAAAAAGTAATTTTACACTTGCAGGGATCACATCTCCTAGTGGGTAATGGATCTCTATGCCCAAGGGCATGGCTGGTGGACTCCAAAGAAACCTGTTGGTGCAACATGTTCAGAGGCCATGGCCAAAGACTGTGCCCACTGGACATGGCTAGTGGGCCACGTAGAAACCTACTGGTAAAGCATGTACAGTGTCCACGTCTGAATGCCCTGGCTAGCGGGCTCCAAAGAAACCTATTGGTGCAACCTGTACAGTTCCACAGCCGAAGGCCGTGGCCACTGTCCATGACTGAAAGCCATGGGCAGTGGACCCCAACAAAACCTATAGGTGCAACATGCACAGTGTCCACAGCCAAAGGCTATGGCTAGTGGGCCCCAAAGAAACCTATTGGTGCAACATGTACAGTGGCCACGACCAAAAGCCATGGCTAGTGGGCCCTGAGGAAGCTATAGTATAACAAAACCCTTTAAATTCAGTGAACAAAACCTTGGTTAAGAGAGTGCTAATGTAAAGCGTACTGTACAATTATGTAGTATAAGTAGCTGATTGTTTGTGTGCATATTAACCAAACTTCGAATTCATAGATTATATATTATCACAATGCACATGGGCCTGTACTTTCTTTTGTATGTGATTATTGTTTTAATACAACATACCATTTAGAAAAGAATGTGTCCATGTAATGTTATTACATTTTGAAGAATTGTTCCCAAACCGTCCAGTTTGGGGAGCCCTTGACAAACTTTCGGTTTAGAAAATGTCAATTTAATCCATCCAGCAAGACACAGGTTATTAGCCCCTCTCAGCCTCTCTGCCACAAAGCATCAAGACAGATGTAAAGGTTTTAAGGATTTGGTGGCACCCCGTTCTCTGTCGAATATTTTAAAATCTACTGGATGGATTTACCGCGAACCAGTCAAGGAAATTAAGTCAATAGGTTATGCCCCAATTGTTATTGTTATTTATTTGGTCCAAATCTGCCAAGCGGTTTTCATGCTATGGCTGTTCAAATACGGCACTTTTTCTCTATGGGAAAATGAATGTTGTAGGCTGAAAACAGCTTTTTTATGTTTTCTTTAAAACTTTCTGATGAATTGTTACAGAAATGCCCATCCAAATCTGTCCAGCTTTGCTCAGCCTCTCTGCTGTAGAAAGCACCAAAGCCGATATGAAGGTTTCAAGGAGCAGAGGGCATCCCTTTGCTGTGAAATATTTTTCAAACTGCTGGTTGAATTAACCCCAAACTAATCAGGAAATGTAAGTCCATGTTTTGAGCCCAAGTTGCTTCTAATTTGGTCCAATTCTGCCCAGCAGTTATTGTGCTACGGCTGTTCAAAAACTGTGAAAGAAAGTGTTTTGTTTTCTTAATAACTTGTTTATTTTATAACAATTTGTTTCCAGAATGTGCAGTTGGAGGGGAGGAGGGGCTTGACAAACATTTTGTTTTGAAAATAAAATGTATCCAAATCCATCCAAGTCAAAAGTTATTAGCAATAGAATTTTGGGAACAAATGGCTGCTTTTCTTCCCCTCAAATGCCTCTCAGCATCTCTGCTGCAAGCATCATGGGAGAAATATAGCTATAATTTTGGGAAAGGTGGGTAGACCCAGATGTCATCTGTGATGTCATCATTGTAGTCATAAACTGCGCAACAGGGGGAGCATAGTTGAGGTGGACTTGCTCAAAATGCGATTGCTGAATTTCCAGGGGATTTTTACATTTAATCAGACATCCTTAACTCTCTCTTCGCTAATGTTTTTTTCGCTGAATATTTGTTTATACAATGAAAAACATTTGGTTAAGGATTTGTTAAAAATGATCTCATTCATCACAACGAAACCCATGAAATTTAACTGATGTGTGGGAAGTAACGACCATCTTAACTTGGAGCCTCCGCTGGCGATGTCCCCAATGATGGAATTTTTTATGTCAATGTTGATCCTTGATGTTATCTAATTTATGTGCTCATGAGCTGAGCAACTGAGGTTGTGGGGACTCTGAGTTAAGATGGTCCTCACTCCACACACCTTCCTAATTTCATGGGATTTCCATTGCAATAAATAGGATCATGTTAACTCTATTCTGTCTCAACTAGACTTTTCAAGGGTTTTGTTATGCCATAACTTCTTCAGGGCCCACAGGCAGTGGTCTTGGTGGCCCCTGATAATGTCCGAGGTAGAACCCACCCTGCCAAGTAACTAACCAGATCCTACCAGTCATGGCCTCTCAGTCTGTGGGTATGGCCATTGGCCCTTGGCCACTGTCCATGTTGCCTCAATTATTAAAAAAGACTACAGCCCAGGCCCATCTCCTCTGCCTACTATCAAACCAGATCCCACTTGTAGCCTTTGGCAGTGGCCATACCCCACTTGTTTCCAATCTCCTATAATTACCACAGTAGTTTCCCCCGAGAAAGTCTTGCGGTGACCTCATGCTTTGTTCTATTCCCGTAGTACCCATTACTAGTAATCATTCCTTCTGTAATGCATCATTTTTACGATTACCACGGGAATGGGAACACACTGTTCCCCATCACCACTTAACTTGTCCATGTCTACCTCTCCTCTTTTATAGGTGCCCCTTGTTGATATCCTGTAAATAGCCCTTCATCTTCTCTTATAACCCCATTTCACCTACCGATTTGGGTTGCAAAATATCTGTGGGACTCCCACGGAAATCTCCCGGGATTCCCCAGTAAGATGAAACTATTGCTTTGCAAACGGGGCCCACAGCCCATCCCTGACTCTTCCGCTACACATGTGGTCACCCCCAAACACCTCTACCCTGATATAAAATCTCCAATTTTCATCCTTTTCTTTTGCATTTTCCCTTGGGAATACTGTGGGAATAGCTTGCATTGAGGAAATAAAATGCCACATTTAATTTCTGGAAAGCCTCACTGATGCAGTGCAGTGTGTAAGATAAAAACAAGTTTCCTGGGACTGGGGCATCCCCCTCCTTGTCAAATTACTTTAAAAGTACTGGACGGTTTCACACCAAACCAAAAAAAGGTACACCTGTGGCACTTTGTGCCCAACTTGCATCACATTCGGTGCAAAATCACCCAGCAATGTTTGCGCTATAGGTGTTCAATGGGAGCACCTTTTTTCTCTATGGGAAAATATACTTGTATCATTAAATACATTTTCCCCAAATCTTCCAGTTTGGGGGCCTATGTCAGACATTTTGTTTTCATCAAATACATTTGGAATTTTGTGACAATTTAATGGGAATTGGGATTTTATCGCCATCCTATCAAAGGCTAAAGATTGGCGCTTTAAGAAGAAGTTTGGACTACTCAACGTGGTGGCCTCTTTCCACACTGGCAAGGACCGAGATGGTGGTTGGTGAACTGAAAAGCTTGGAACGGCTGGGATATCTTACCTTCGATCCCAGATCTACAATTAGAGTCTGACAGGCAGGGAGATAGTGGGGCGGTGACCTAGATCCAGTCTGACTCTCTTAGCCAGATTCTCTGACTCAGGTTTGAATAATTCATTAAGCAACTCGTTGAAAGACAATCGCACAGCCGTCACAGTCCTTGGACTATTTGGCTCGGGCAAGGCACTGCACACATCTCCTCGTGCACCATGCGATTGCTTTTGTTGGGGACATTAGAACAAGAGGAAGTCAACCTTACACCCTTTAAGAGACTAACCTCTGGGTTACTTGATTAATCATAAGGCCTGCCTTATCCATACAAAGGTCGAATGTCGAGAAAGAGATTCCATCTTTGAATCATAAGTGTGGTTGAGTGGCACCGACACTGAAGAGTTATCAAAGTGCATGGATTCATTTCCCCAGATCTAGTGCAGGGTCTTTGGATATTACAGACTAATCACGAGGCAACAACAAATCCTATGCTATATTAGCTGGAAATCCATACAATCTGCTCCTCTGTCCGCAGTACCTGCTTGCTTACACTTCCGTGTTGTAGGACATGTGATCTGGCAACACGCACACCTTTTCATCAGGTTTGCCGTCACACACTCTGATTCTTTTCTCCCAAGTGGGAGAACCCTTGAGTGTGTGGCCGTCAAACCAGAGCATACCCTACAATGCAAGAAGACAACCCAAAACTAAATGCGTATACCGAGCAACGACTCCCTCATACCCAAATCTGTGGACGAGAAGGTCCCCTTAACACGTTAGGGCTCACACTAGATCCTAACAGGGAAGAAAAGAGACATGTGTATGAAGCTTGCCTGGCATGCACTCCTCACATCAGTAAGAAAAAAGGAGAAGAGGAGGAGTATTGGGATGAAACCACCTTTATGGCGCAGGGGCTGACAGAGTGGCAAGGCTCTTAAAGGCTATGCAGGGACTTATGAAAAAAACTACAAGTATAAGGGTGCACAAAAACAGATGTAGATAAATGACTCACAGCTGATTGGGTTCCACCATCCGAATACTAAAACATGTTTGGAGTTTACGTCTTTTCACAAGGAATGAACATTAGAAAAAGGCATGTATTCTGATTTCCAATGGCGATTATACACACACATTGGGTATTCATTCAGAATACCCAAATCGTTTTAGTAGGGTACAACCTTATGCAAGAGGTGAGAACACCTCAGATCTTTGTTTACTGGAACTAATAGGCGGAATGTAGCACCTATGTGTTTAAACAACAAATGAACGAGCAAGAGATCGTCCCTTTATTCCATCAAACCATATTTAGAAGCTAACTGCGCACATCCCAAAGAATCTGGATTCCGCCCACATCACGGGACGGAAAGTGCATTGATAGATCTACAAGCTAACATGCTAAACCATCATGGATCGAGGGAAAGCAGGACTATTGGTCCTGCTAGAGCTCTCAGCAGCCTTTGACCTCTTGGACCCCTACCTCCTGTTTATTTTTTTATTTGATTTTCTTATAAAGCGCCGAAAGCCAGCAAGCGTCAGGGAGCTCACAAACACACAAACAAGGAAACAGGACAAAATGTAAAACATGAGGCATGACTTATTCACAAAGCGTTATCGGCCAACAAGAAAGATGTAGTCAATGCGAGCTATCGAAACAGAAACGTTTCTAAACACTTCCATAAACATCGGATACTGTGGTTCCAAACGTAGGTCCATAGGTAACATATTCCATGCTTGAGCTGCGAGTGTGGAGAATACATGCCGTGTACCTCTTGCTCCTCTGCTTCTAGGGACTGTCAGGTATCCGCGGTGATGCGAGCAAAGTGGTCTCGCGGGGGTATACAGCTGCATCCGTTCCTTGAGATATGACACATTTGTGGGTCAACATTGGGGCCTTAAAGCGAATTCTAGACGGCACATTGAGTCTAGGAAGATTCTTGCTGGCATGGGAGATGTGCTCCCATGCTTAGTTAATCTATCCACGCCTGGTCACTGCTCAGGGAATGACACTCGCTGGATACAATCCTTCCTGAGCAACAGAAGGTCAACTGTATGATGGTGCAATGCCTCCTCCACTTCAGCTCCAATTGTATATGGTGTCCCACAGGGACCATGTATTATTCAACATTTACATCAAACCACTTTGTGATACTTTGGCTGACAGAGGCATGAGTTTTACAAATTACGCTGATGGCACGCAGTTACAATTGGACTTAGAAGGGACCTCTGAGACAGATTTAAACAACCTTATCTCGACCTATGGTACAATCAAACAATGGATGTCGGGTGATCGGATGTGCCTTATTCACAATAAGACAGCCCTGTTGCTATTTGCCTCTCATCAATACAGGACTAAGCTCTCGTAAGATTATTCCACTTTTCAGATAGAGGACTTTGTGATCCCAGTTCTGAAAGTGAAAACCTTGGGAATTATCCTGAAAGCATCTCTAGGTGTGGAGGCCCAGGTTAACTACACTTTAAAAAGCTCTGACTACCATCTAAAATTACTAAGGCAAATAAGACTATTTCTTTTGGAAAAAACTGCATCTCTCTTACGCAAGCCACTATTCTTCCCAGAATCGACTACTGTAATGATTTGCTGGGAGTTGCAAACCAAAGCAGTATTCAAAAGATTCCTCCAAAATGATGAGATTCGGCTTGCGAAAAAACCTGCCACGTAATTCTCATGTCTCTGAATTGCGTAAAAAGCTGCACTGGCTGTCCGTCATAATCGCGACTACCGTTTAAGATACTCACTTTGGTACACAAGTGTGTGCATGGTTTTGCGCCTTGTTACTTTACAGAGAGATTGATCAAATCCCAACCTTAAGGTCTTGAGGAACCTAGTTACTCACGTGCACCAAAACTAGCCAGAGACTGGGGAATGGAAGCTCTTTTATAACATTGGCACCTAAAGCTTGGAACACCTTGACGTTGGCGGTTTGGCAGGAAACCAAGTCTCTGCGTTTCTGCAGACATCTGAAGATACCTTTGTTCACATGAACATTAGCAGCCTATGCCTCTCCCTCAGCTATGTCTTGCGCTTCATGTTTTGTCTTTTGTCTCCTTGTGCGCCCTGATGACTGCGGGCTTCGGTGCGATATCAATGAATAAATACATTAAAATAAAATAAATAAATACATTTGTGATGGCTAACGTTCACAGCCCCATGGGTTTCCTGGTTGTGTGATTTATTAGTTACTGCAGTTGCGTGATCGACCATCTGGTGAAAGACATCCATGTGATTTTATTTTTCACATTTGGTACAGTGCTGAGAGTGCCCTAAAGGGCACGCACGCATTGTTAATTTAACATTCAAACTGTACTAATATTTTATAGAACAATAATGTGGGGTGATACAGTATCATTATGATAATTACAGAAGAGAGTGAGAGATAATAGTAGAGCCTTCAAACAAACATATTTAGGAAACCACTGGACTCATACCCCTGTACATCCAAGAGTCTTGCTGTTGTAGGAGGCATGGCTAACAACAAACAAGATGGCTGCCCTACACTGCACCTCCAATGTGCGTCTGCCCTCCAAGTGAATAAGATAATCCACTGGTTTAGTTTAAGTGCAATGTATCCACTGCATTGTATCCACACAAGGGCTGATAAACCATAAACAAAATATGTCAAGTGTGGTGGAAGACAAGCGGACAATACCATTGAGGCGACAAGAAGCACCACACCATTTTTGCACACTTAGAACCTGTCGCTGAATTGACTTCCACATTCCTAACCTCAAAGAACGAGTGGCGGAGGCCCATCGAGGAACTTCCCTGCCATTCATTGGTTGTCATCTGCATTGGCTATTAATACTGACACGCAATGTCCTCGTTGCCATGATACAAAACTCGGTGTCTAGATGAACCACTCATTTATTCACTTGTTTCACATTGTAGATACTTCTAAAAGAAAACACAGTGAATCTCTCCACTCTCTCCACAGTGTCGCACTAGATGTAAAGCACAATGCCCATGTGCAATGCTTTAGTCATAAACAAGGAAATGAGACAGGTATTTTGAAGATAAAGGGTAAAGCCATGGCAACTTGATTTCAATCTCTCCACCACTGTTCTACATTTTCTGTTTAATGCAAAGTGACCATGGTCAAGTGGCTGCGAATATGATATGATATGATAGGTTATTTATAACACACTTAAAACCCAGAGGTTTCTAAGCACGGGCCGGGGATCGAACCTGTGTTGCTCTGTGTTGTCTTGCTTCCAAGTCGAGCACGTTGCCTATGAGCTATCCTCCCAAGACGATATGCAACAATGCAACACCATTGAATACTCAAACCATCAATTTGTGGCATTGACCCCTTCCCCTGCTTGCCTTGGTTAGTCCACATATTACTTCCCCGCTTCAACTCGGTGTGATCAGTGGAAGGACTATCTCTGGTACTCTCAGGATAATGTAAAATAGTAGGTGCCCCTTGGCTGTGGTGTAAAATATACATCTTAATCGAAATATGGTCACCTGTGTAAGAAGCCTGTAAGCTTTGCCTTAGTCTTCTCTTATGGGGCCTGTAGCAGCGACGGATGAAACCAGGCATCAGTTATCAGACTATTTGCTTTCCCGGTGACAGTTCCAGCCTTGAATCCACCAACATTCTGGCAGTGATGCGTGCCTGAAGCTCCTTCCTCTCCCCCATGTTAGGGTTGCCACTGTCCCCACCTGAGAAGTGGTGCAGAGTGTCTTTTCCTGAAGCTGCTGCTTTACACCTGCCATCATTGAAACGCAATCCAGGTGGCAGAGTGTGAAGGAGGAGATAGAGGAGCAGAAGCGAGCTGCACCCGCGAAACTTCCAAATAGTCCAGATTGCTTTAGGCGCACAACAGTGTTTATTTAAGGGAGATTGGCAAACTTGCATGAGAAGAGACACAATTTAGAGAGAGTGTTTGGCAGAGTTGCATGAGAGTGAATAGTATTTAGGGAGAGTCGTTAGATTTTGGACAGTTGCATGTGCTGTGTGAACCATAAAATAAAGTACAACTCTTCTGGATAATTCTGTGTAAACCAATGTATTTTGTTTAAGTGGAAAACACACCATCAGGTAATAAAGCATTGGCTGAAGCAACGGGGGACCAAACTCAGGGAACTATGTGAATTCCATGTAAGATGTCCTATGAGCATTGGTCGCCTTGGAGGGATCAAATAAGGGCATTTTTAAGTGAGATTAATGATGAGCTTCTACAGCCTCATACAGTATCCTTAGTCCACTCGTGCCCAGCTCAAATATACATTCCAGGTTATAGGTACCTACAATGTACGCGTTTAGTGATGATGACGTTATGCGGGCGGAGCCAGTAAATTGACCAGACTTAAGAAATAACTAAAGGAGAGCATCTGTGACGTTGAGCTTGATCTTGAGGTAGAACATTTTGAATACCATAATAGTAAGGTTTACAATTAAAAACAAGTGGAGTAAATAATTATTTTAATGTTTAGAGCATTGTTGGAGCTGATATTATTTAATTTACTTAGAGTGAATCAAGACTACAAATTCCATCATGCATTTGGTGGAGAAATGAAAACCCAGACGGCTATTGTACTCGAATAATATTTAAGGGTGGGAGGCCATGGAATGGCAGTAATAACTCCGTTCTAGCAACATACGGTTAAGGTTGGTGCTGTTCCCACAACCTAAAATGGCTCATGACAGGCAGGTGAAAGTCGAGAGCACCTGCCAGCGGCTACAAATTCAGTTGAGCAGTGGCAGAAATAAGGAAGGGTCGGATGGCTTTTAGCCCACCCCACAAGGGTTCCTTTCGGAGTCCCATGTACCTCTCTGTAATCCGCAAAGTGGAATGGTATTAACCAGTGACCGCTCTGGTACCAAAACCAGCATCTGCCCCTGCAGAGTAGCCGCAGCTGTCTACGTGCCAATATTAAATGGCTGAAATTAAAAAGTTAATAAATGTAAATCAGAGCACGAAACCCAGTATTCTTGGCTTCTTGCTTACATGGGCAAGTGTTGTAACCTCTAGTGCACCATTGCTCTTGCAGGTGCAACTGATCGCGTATGAGCCTGAAAACGGTACGCCTCAGTACGTTGCGCATGCATATGCAGGTGCAGGTGCTTCGCCCCATGTTGAGTAACAGTACAGAATGCAAGACACTAGTCCAACAGACAGACCAATGGAAATATATCTTATTTTATCGTTCATAGCAACAACCGAGCTTGAGAGCAGCAGCCTGCTTTGCAACGTGTGGAAGCCAGTGCTCGGCATGGATTTTTTGGATAGCAGCACATTACTGTTGGTGGATGGGTGGAACAATGCGGCTTTAGCCGGGCAGGAGGTATTGATGAAAGATCAAAAGAGGATCAATTAATACTGATTCATTTTGAAACATGTATATTATAATGTTATAGCAGCAACACAATGGTAGGCAAACATGAACATATTCTACCCTATAACATTGGATCTGGATACATCCAAACACTCATGCCAAATATGGTTAAATTCCATGGACGTTTACATGTAAGATAAAAAATGTTGAAAAATAGGTGTGGTTTGCCTTGAGTTGTCAATAGACCTACAAATACAGTTTTGGGATGCCTATCTCAAAATTGTCTGCTTCGATTTGCGAGACGTAACCTTTACCTGAAACTGCTGTACACTGCACAAATTGGATTAGACATTGTCGGGATTCAGATTTTAAGATTAAAAAAGGTTCCTTTAATTATGATCTATTAATTAAGCACAATAGGCACAGCCTGCAGGCAATAACTTTGGAATGACTATGCGGCGCATTGTCGAGTTCCCCTTAAAAACACTGCGGGACCCCTTACGTTTATACTTTTGCGTAAACAGGTCTTCGCCGTGCAATTTTCATCCTTTGCATGGCAGAGTACAAAAGGGAAGGGTAAAAAGGTGGCGTACATGCTCATATGTCGACCTTTGCAACACTGCCATGCAAAATGAGTAAACGCCGCCTGACATGTATGAATGGCAAGCAGAGTTTCCAATGGATTTCACCTGCTTTTTTGCTGGTGTAAAAAAGCAGGCAGACATTACAGGAATCCATAGCATTTGCGCCAGCATGAAATTCCATGCTCTAGAAAATGTGCAGAGTATTTTTATGGCAGAGCGGATGGGGGTGGAAGAATCGTAGCATACGATCCACCCCTCTTCTGCGCCAAGCACATGCTTCAAAATGAGGCACAATGTGAATTGAACACGTAAGAGTCTTACACATGACCTTGACCATTTTAATTCAGATTTCGCTTGGAGCAAAATAAGCTTCTTCTTGTTAAATGACTATGAATGGACACAAATGGAGACCCGACACCCACAAAACTCCACACACATACACATAGCCCAAACACAAGTATCTTTCCGACACTGCGGACACATGTACATTACACTGTGAATAGTGTACATTTGAAATGTCACAAGAATGGCACGCATGCATGGAATATGCATACATAAATACATGGGATAGATACACACCAAAAGCACATAATATGCTTAGGAACAGACAACACCCAATATGCTCGAAATGCATGTAAGCACGGATGAGATTCTCAAATATGCAGAATATAAGAGAAAGATGGATAATAAGTATGGCAAATTCTCAAACATCCCGGCAGTAAAATATTTGACAGCAAAAGTGATCCCAAGGTTGTGCTATGGATTGGAGTTTTTCCCAAATTGGATAATTTCGGAATTGGGTATTTATTAAGCACTGATATGGTGTTCAGTATTGTATTTTATTTCTAAGTGTGTTATATTTTCAGAAATACGCTATGAATTGGAGTTTCAGTCACTACAAAGCTGAGTTGAATGGAGGAGGCTGTGTTTATTTCGGAAATTTTATGTTAGTTCTGAAGAAAGTTCATACTGTCTAGTAAGCAAAAAGGTGAGGGGGGCAGTCAGAAATCTGGATTTGTTTAGGAATTTTATCTTGAATGCCTGCGATGCTGGGTGTTGCTAGGTCTGGAATAAGTCCGGGGCTACGCTAATGTTGAGATTTCGGACTCGGGCTAGCTAGCCTTTTGGTTGTAGCTCCTGGGCTTCTATTCGGGGCTACAACCAAAAGACCCAGGGCTATAGCCCTTTCAGTCCCCCGATAGCAACACCTCTGGATGCCTGGATATTATGGGAACTTCTGTTGAAACTTTAACAGCTAATCCATACAGAAGATAATCCAGAAGAATTACTGGGCAATTACTAATGATGACGTTTTAAAAATGTGCCTTTATCTACAGATGATATCCACTCAAAAAGAACCAGGCAATATAGAATTGTATCTGAAACGTTTCCCAAATAAGAGGTTGAGAAATGATTTTATGCGTTTTAGGTTTAACGTGTTGCCCACAAAGGAAATCTTATGTATTAGAGGGGTTTTGTTGGAAGTCTTTGCACAATGTCGATCCTGTAAATGTCAAAATGAAACAGAAACTCTTCCACATCTGATTCTTTATTGTACTTTACTGATAAGGCAGAGAATTGAACATTTCTGTAAACATGTGGCATGCACCCAATGGGTTCCACTGGTATATCTATGGTGGAACATTATGCATGGCAAATCTGTCTCTTTGAAATGGGCTGTTCTTAGATTTTTAGAAAATGTATGTAAACTTTCTTAATGAGCTAATGAATTGTATTTTAAATTATCTACTACTAAATTGTTATTTTATGTGGTAAATGTTATTATACCTTAATGTTTTTTGTTTGTTTGGTAATTTTCCTTTTTTATATGGAATTTATGTTTTTGTTCATCTGTTTTTCTTTGTAAAAGTTTGTAAAAAAACAAATACAAATAAAAAATAAAAAAATAACACATATGCATAGACATACAGGTTTGAAACATATACAAACAATATACAGCTAACATGTAAATATTCACGACACACAACACAAACATATATTAAGTTGAAATATACATAAACACAAATGAGATGCATGGATTATACATAAGTACATAAACACTTAAAACACAAACATAGGTATACATACCAGATTCCCTTAATCCGCATTTGCACTTACAATACATTCAGAATGGATGTATTATGAGCACAATACACACATACAAAATACAAGACAGCCAATAAATTCAATAAATCTGTGGACCGACAAATAATTATGCACCTAAATACATTCTGAATATACAAAAAAACACACACACACCTACACACACACACCAAGTAATTTTTAAGGTACTAACACTCAGCCCAAAAAACTATTTCATTAATACAAAGAAGTACATTATACTACAAATGTAACACTAACTCACAATACACAACTACGTCACAACCTGTTCTGTAACTATTAGGTATTACACACAATAGGGACGTCACACATCAAGAAGGTGAGCATAGATTTTGGGCTTTGGCTGGCATTTGACAAAGTTTAGCAAGCGGCACAAATCTATGCATTCGCGAATGGATGAACCCAGTGCCTGTTTTTTTTTTGCACTGTTTGATATAGCATGTTTTTGCTTCACATATTGCATCCTACTAATGTGATGAGGGTCATTGGATGTCATGACCCTCCTATTCAAGTAATTGCTGCTCCCTAACACTTAGGTTCAGACACCCTCCACTCTCCACCCTACCTGAGACTGAGTGCTGTGATTGGTCAGAAAAAAACAGGCAGACCAATATTTACCATTTTAAGGGAAGTTTAATGAAAACAATAGAAAAATGCTTAATTTTCCCTCTTCTTAGGGCTTCCCTCTATAGAGGAGCAGCTGCATGCCTCTGCAGGAAATCCCGCACCCCTGCCTCCTAATATGTTGGAAATCGGAGACTGCCGCATGTTTGACATCAGGAGTTGTGCCAATTCTGCAGCGAGTGTTTGAGAAAAGGTATCCATTGAGAAAACCCTATCAAATGTATCTCCGAAGAGACGAGAATCAGAAGGAATATGAAAAAGAGTGAAGGAGAAGCTAGAGACGAGCGTGAGGCACTGAGAATACTGGCTGAAGAAAATGCATGGATCTTACAGAACTGATGGCGAAGTTAAGAATTGAGTAAACTTTTATATGCAGAAAAGAAGATTGCAAGTATGCGTAGTGCTACAGAAATGTAACTGTTCAATGATTGTAAAGACGCTGAAACGCAAGTAGACTAAGTGATCATAGAAGCTGGCTATACGCAGTGAATAGATTGCAGGCGAAGCTGCCATTGTATAGAAGCTAGACAACAGTGTCATGATTTTAGTATGCTGAAACCCATGGAGAGCAAAGGCTGAGAATTGATTGTGTCCCAGCAAGAATAAACTGAGATCGTGGAAGGGCCTGGTAGGGCTGTCTGGCCTGGCATTAAAACAGAAGTAGCCAAGGTTGGTTATCTTTTCTCGGTTTGTGCTCACGGGTCAGGATGCCTTCCACACTCGAGCTTCTCCGTTCTTCTGTCACCTCGACCGACTCTCTCGGGTTTGATCCTCAAGCAGTGCAACTAAGGCACCCTCCTGGGACGAGTCTCACGAAAACAGACTGCAACATGTCTGTCTGTAGGACCGTGTACCTCAGATACCAGTTCCTCCACACACTTCTCCTTCTTAGGACTCAGTGTTCTCCAGAGTTCACCAGCATATCTCTCTTTCCCGATTTGAAAATTCTCAGGTCTATCGCTCCTCAAATTTTGCTCCTCCCCTTTTAATCACGCAATGCTGGGGCTTCCTCAGCTTTTCATGCTAGTCCTTTCTTTGCTTTGGAGCTATACTCTTCATAACTCCTTTACGTTTCTTTGTCTCAGTATTTAACAGACATGCCTTCTCTATTACTCTTTGGTTCTTACTCGGCAAGCCCATTATAATAGCAGATGTAGGAGGATACTGGTTTTCTGTCAACAGATATAGACTTAGGGTGTTTCTGAGTGTAATGTAACGGGAGTCCTTGTCCCCAGGAGGGGTGTCCCTCCCTGTCAGGTCCTGCTTGCCGCCATCCCTGGGGGGAATGTTGCGTGGCAGTCTCACCTCCCTAACCTCACAAAGAAAAGGCTGCCGGGAAGAAGCAATTGAATCCCTTGATTGTTCACAGTGATCTGATCCCCACAGTTTCCCCCCCTTGTTGCTTGCAGGATCCCTTGCTGACAAATTGCCCACCTTCCCCTTCCCTTGTTGTTAGCCCCTCACTCCCTTCTTTCTCTGCTCCTCACACCATGTTATTCCCTCTGTTATTGTAAAGCATTCCGTTGTCTTCGAAACTAGATAAGCGCTCAATAGATATCCTAATAATAATAATATTAATACTTTGAAAATACTGTAATGTGTGATTGGGACATGACACAGGAGGTCACTTTGAACCAATAAATGCACAAAACAATTAGAAATACCCCTCCAAAAACACAGAAATTGAACATGCATGTCCTTTCATATGCTTACTTAGCGAAATGTGATGGTATCATTGGTGGAACACTTGTCATGTGGTAGCACACCTGGCCATGTGGGAATAGTTTATAACTGGTGTCTACATCAAGCATATGATGGCATTCAAGGCTGCAGATGGCAGCAGCTGAACAGGAGGGGATAGCTTACACATGCTGATGCACAGTCCTAGGTACAGGACACCATTGTGGTGGCAGTGCGGCTGCACTTGGCAGATGGCAGCAGCACTTGCGAAGTTAAACATTACATATTGTGCCATACTACAGATAGGATGGTGCTATTGGGGTATGCAAGCCTGCAGATAGCATGGGATGACAGAAGCTGCATAAGTGGGTTTATATTTAACATACAGTGAGCATAACAGGCATAATGGCATTAATAGCAGTATTTGATTTTGCACTTCACATATGCCAGCCCATATATATTGGCTTTGTCAATGCTTGATTCCTTTGCATCAATGAGGCGATTAACTGTGGAACTAAGAGCGTGTCGGTGTGTTTTAGGTCACAGTGAACATTGCTGAGGTGGCAGTGTGGCACTAACCTGGATTGGGGTCAGTATTGGCAGAACTGTTGACTGCTGCTATGCCATGCACAATACTGTGCTTGATGATTTATTTTCTTTTATTATTGAAAGGGCGCATTATGGGGCTCATGTGTAGGGAGGGGGGAAACTAGTGCAGGTGCCTTCTGGGAAGAAAATAAATTGGTTTTGTTATAATAAAAAAATCTCAATGAACGTAATCGCTGCACAGTCACTGCTTTGAAGAATGTACATAATTGGATGTTGTCTTGTTATTAACATAGCCCTGCACAACAGATTCACAACGGGTGGGGCGGTGGGGAGGGGGGCGGTAGGGCACCCTTCCCCCTCACGCTGTCTTGCATTAAGCTTCTACGACATGCTGTTCTAATTCTTCGCTTTCATGAAACAATGGGCGTTGGCCACATGGAGAGGTGACGCCATATGTAAGGTCTCATTTGAGACCATCTTGAAACGCTCGCCAGCTTCCATGGTTGGAGATTTACATGTCCGCTATGGGAATAGACTGCCATTCACTACTGACGTTTCGAATTTTTCGTTGCTTTTTTACCACAGTCTGGAAAAAGCAAAGTCTATTTTGAAGACTGCAACAAACGGGGAATTATGGGTTTTATGGCTTAATACAATCTCTCGTGTGTCTGGGGCAGTGCACTCAGATTGGGAGCCATCTGTCTGCTGGAACAATGCTATCTAAGAATGCTATCCACTAGGCAATGCCATCCAGTGACACTCGTGCAATTCTTATTCACTGTCGGCATTCTCTAGTGAAAATCTCAACCTATAACTATGTACATCTTTGCTTATACTACCACTGCCCCAGCCTAATGTTTATGTTTATTCATGTGTAATGCGCCTGTGCCCATAAGCATAAAGAAACACAACAGAGGACAAATGGGGCACAATCTATCCATTACACCTGCATCTGTTCATGCTTTCCCTGCCCTGCTTTACCCCTCACCTCTCTGTGTCCGGCCACTGACTCAGGGCTGGTGTGGTGTTCTGATGTTCACTGCAAATGTTTTATATAGTTTTCAACCCACCTTCAAAAGATGATCAGGAGTCACTGTGAAGATTACCTTTACTGACCTTACATCATCTTAACCATTCATTTTCGTGTCTTCGGAGGAGACCGTGGTATTCAGCTCCTCCAAAGTGACGTAGGAGCCCTCTGAGCTCTCTGTTCGCTCTCCACCCATCACGTTCAATGATTATCTCAGGGGCATGATTCAGGTGGAGAGCGAAGGAGAAGCCATGCACCACACATCTCCCTTTGTACAAAAGCTTCAATAAAGTTCAGTCACATAGTTTCGCTGGAGTTTTCCTGCTTCTTTGAGGTCATCTATGTTCTACATGTGTGGTCAATACTTTGTTCTGATCTCTCTGTCTGTTCCAATTTCAGCTTTATCTTCATTCCTGTCAACAGAGTTCTCACCCAGGGGATGCTGCTCCTTCTCTGGGGAAGTATCCTGATTCGCCTCTCTTGACGGGCTTGACACATCCCATCTGTGCTTTGTCTGTCCTATTTGCTGTCGTGTCTCGGATCGGTTTTGCGTTGGTATAACACCACCCGCTCTAGTTTCCATCACTTCCCTTCTTCAGTGACTACACAGTCCATGCCTGTTTTTTCTACACATGCCATATTTGGATGAGGTTTGTTTGTTTTTGTGATTGAACTTTATCTTAAGCATGTCACTTGGTTGAATGATAGAACCCATTGTTATATTTTGTGCCTCATATCTCTTCTTCCTGTGTTCTTGTTTCCTACCTACTCTGTATCTGATCTCTTGGTAGAAGCCATGCGGGCGGTCTCAAATGTCCGACAGCCATTTTGGCATTAATCTGTGGTTTACTTTTCTCCCTCTTATCATCTCAATTTCGTAATATGCCCATGATGCTGTTGGGAGTGGCACTCTGAGATGCTATTGCCCCTAGAGCTGTTTCATTCCCATCCATTCTTGAGGTAGCTACAAGTTGCAGGCTTTCTTTAATTATTCTGTTTACCCTTCCCACTTGCCCATTAGCTTGCGGGTGATAGTAGACCACTTTGCATTGTCATATTTAGTTATAAGAATTTGTCCATGCCATGGGAGACCAGCTGAACATAGTTTTTCGTGACCAGCTCAGAGGGCTATCCCTCTAGCCTAAAGAGTTTGGAAAGGAAGTCAATGGTCATCTCATGCTTTTGTTATGTACAATTATTTTTATTATCATTGTTGGTCTTATTATTGTGTTATTTATTGAGTACATATCTAGCGCGGACCTAGCTTCGGGAAGCAACAGATCACTTTACAATCATAGAGGGAAGAACACAGTGAGGGAAGCAGATACAAATGGAGTGGGGAGCTAACACCAGGGGACGATGGGCAATTGGCAACAAGGGATCTACAAGGAACAAGGGGAGAAAACAGTGAGGAGCGGATTACTGATTCTCAGGAAGGGTGGGGAGCAGTGGTCGAAGTGTGCAGGAGCGGTTGGGAGAAGTGCTCCTATGCTTTTCTTTTTTGCATTTCACCATTCCCATACTTTAATTTTATAAAGACACCACTCCGTAATGGTTTCTCTTTGAAATAAAAGTATATGAGCTATTAGGAAGAATTCATAATGCGTCTTGCATCTGACCTGAGTAATGGTTGTGATTTCTCTGCAGCTGTGTCTGTGCTTTTGTACATTAAATGCATGCAACCAATAAGGCGCAGGCCCAGCCACAGCACTGTCTTTGGACGAGCTGCTACTCTACAGAGGGTGTGTGTTCGTGTTGGCGAGCAAAATGTCCCAGCAGGCAATTTCACCCAGATAGGTCACACAGGTTGGTTGAGTAAAGCACTCACTAAAGTGACTGTATGTGCTTGAGTTTCCCTTCTGTCTGGAGAGCGACACAGAAAGATCTTAGATTTCAGCACCCATGGGCACCTCACACTTAAATGTAAGCCTGCCTTATCATTAACCAGTCGTTCAATCCCTGGGCCTGGCCAGGTTCTATGGCAATCTGTCAGCAAATGCAAGAATGTTCATTTTTGCATTTCATTAACGCTGAGATCGTTGCATTGCCAATAAAATGGTCATGAAATACAAGTTAAAAGCTCAGTTCACTTGTGCTTTTCTCCCTATCCGGCTCCATTCCTTGAAAACCTGTGTTTTTTTCAGTTGTGTTGCTGTGGTGTTACTAACCTGCTTCATTTTGCTCTGACCCTACAAGGGCATCCAATTTCTGCATGGAAATTTGCTGGGTAGTAATGGCTCTCAGGGGGAAAGGCTTCTGGGTATCGCATCGCATAATCCACAATTGCAAAAATGTACTTGTTCCTTAATGTTGATGTTTCTATGGGTCCCACAATGTCCATACCAATTCTTGAGAATAGAATTTGAATGATTGGCAATGGATTTAAGGGAACTGGTGGTGGCATATGAGTATTAGTCTTTTGGCAAATCTTACAGGCCTGGATGAAGTTTTTAAGGTCAGCATGTATTCCTGGTAAGTAGAACTTATTAGTGATTTGGGCCTGCATCTTTGTCTGTCCTAAATGGCTTCCTGTCAGGTGTGAATGAGCTACCTCTAGGACCACTTGCTAATGACTCTGGTAAGAGTTTTGGGTTGCTCTTCTCTAACCTTTCTGGGCTTGGGTTCTGGAGGTGCGTCAGGTGTATCATCTGCCATCCCAAAGCCTCAAGTGCCTCTATCTATTCCCTTCTTCCCAGCCTCTTCCTAGACCCTAAGGAACACTGCCCTTTCAAAAACCCCTTGAACAATTGTATCCCCTTGATGGATTTGGAGGGATCCTTTCCGTGATTCTGTAACAACACTTTAACATCACCTCAAAAGTCTGGATCTATAACCCCAGCTAGCGCATCAATTTCGAAACGCCAAGCTAATCCTGATTTGGGAGCCAGTCTAATGTAAGTATCAGGGGGTGGAATTAGAATCAAATCAGTGGGTATCAGTCTTCTTTCACCTGGGGGAAGGATCTTGTCAGTACTGCTGCAAATGTCAACCCCAATAGGGCCTTTGGTGGCTACTGTTGGGTCTGATTCTCTGGCACTTAACGTTTGAAATGTTAGGGTTCCTCACCTTGTATCGGTAGAGCCGCATCCCGCTCCT